>NC_134311.1:73401914-73732747 GCF_949628215.1 Phalacrocorax aristotelis | reverse complement strand
AACTTCTAGAGGACAATGGGATCGTGAGCCGTGAGCAAGATGAGGTTGAGAATTATTAACATCAGTGTGTAAAGGGAAAGCAGAGGGAAGGTTATGTAATAAGATTTTAGTAATAAGCTTGATAAGGTGCATCTGAAAATCTTGAACTCAAAAGGTCATTTAGATGCCTAAGATGCCACCACTTCCTTGTTAGGATTCTCTGTGAAGGAGGTGATGATAAACAGCAGAGTTTCTAATGATGGAGACTGGTCTGAAAGTATATCGTAGCGTCTTCTCCCTTGTGGTATCTTCATTCCTGATGCAGAAAAGAACCAGCATGATAATGATGTTTCCAACTAACAGGAAGTTAATCTTAGTCCTAAACGCCTGTCATGGCTAAGAAATGTTTCCAAGGGATGTACCCAGATTTGCAGTACCATTTGCTTGAAGGAATGTTTTTTCAAAATTGTTCATTTTCAGGCTTCTCACACTTTCAATTATTCTAGACAGTGCTAGTCATAGCTGGTGGTAATACACTGTAATTTAGAGGAACATAGTTTTTCATATTATTGTTACACTGTCTTCTTTTTCATTAGAAAAAATGAAGCACAAAGAGGTCATTTCACTTGAATATACTGAGGCTGATATAGCTGGGAACAGACAGTCTGACTTTCAGGGCCTTAAAGCACCTCTGAAATCCCTTTATATCACTGCAATAGTACTCACTTGGTCAGTGTGTAAATGAAGAAGGTGGGGTGGGATTTCTCTAACTGACTTTTGTAAATCTAAATTATTGTAACCTCTAGCCAGCCAAGCTGCCCAGACTGGTCAGATGTGTAGAATTTTCAGTTTCTCTCCTTTAACTATAAAGTAAAATTAGACTAGTTCAAATGTAGATATAAATGAATAAAGATAGGTGAGTTGACTGTTGGTCTTGTAACCAAGTCCTGTGCAACAGCTACTTGCTCTTGTAGTCCTTCCAGAATGGTATCTGCAAGGTCCCAAGAATGTCTTTAGATTCCCAGTATTGCCATATAGCATTTTCTTTCCAAAACAGCTGCATTTCTAAACACATCCTTTATGGCACTATATCATTATATTTTCCCACAGCTTCCTACAAGCAGAAGTCCTGCTTTTTAGGACAACTCCTATGGACTAGAGGATGTACTTTTAGTTCATTCTTAGACTCTTAATCTGGCCATTACCCATCTCCTTCCACCTTCATGACCCAGTTATTGTGCTGTCTGATGGATGGCTAGATCAGCCCAGGCTAGCAACAACACATGTAACTTTGTGAGACCCCTACTGTGAAAAGCTTTCATCCTTCCAAAGATGGTCGTCCAGACCAGGAACTTAGAGAAGGACCTAGTTTCCCACATACTTAGTGTTTTGCCCATTGGATTCTCATCACAGCTGGGACCTAGAGGTATCTTGTGCCCAAAGGGTAACTGAACCATCACTGAGCAGCAAAGCTGCCTTCCTACTCTTTTGTCATGACTCCCGCTTCTGATGCAACATGGAGCATGTAATGCAATGCAGGCTCTGCCAGCCCAAGTGGAGGGGGATGCAGGGAGCATGTTTTAATCTAAGCAGACATGCCTTGCTTTATTGTGCTGCACTCCGACACTAGCCATTTCCCAGCCTTGGTGGTCTGTGCTGGATTCAATCTGAAAGGTCAGCCGGAGAGGGGAGGCCAGGTGGCCGCAGAGACCCGGCGTGTCGGAACACTATGTTTAATTACACACAAATTTACTGCAGCATGTCAGGAGGGAGGCAGGGAGCTTGTCCCATGGAAAGGTCAGGCATTGTGTGGTGGCTTTACCTAAATTACACTAGGAGGAATGGAAGTGAGACCCTGACCTTGTATAATGAATATGAAGCCAGACCCCAGCGGGCACAGTGCATTCATGTGTTCGGTTCATCTTAGCTTTAACTCCTTCTCTTGCTTATCCAGACAAAGGAAATTTTTTCCACACTTATTGAAATGCCTAAGATATTTCTTCTCCCAGGAAGTGATAATATTTCAGGCTATAAGACTCTACATAGATTAGGATGCTCAATAAACCAGGGTAGTTTTGGGCCACACAAAGCCATCTTTATATATATGAAATGGGCATCTGAAAGAAACCAGGAAACCAAAGTCCAGTGAAGGGGTTAAACAATCAGGATGCAGAATTTCTTCTTTAGGGGTAATTTGATGGGGTTTTTTTCTGTCTTTGAATTTTAAGTTCTCCAACCTTAGTATCTGAAGAGCTCTCATAACAATTTTAAAAAAATATTTTTCTTGGTATAATAATCTGAACTTAAAGATTAATGGACTTTTAAAATTATTTGTTCCTTATGCATTCATTTAGCCTGATTTGTTTTTTGTTTGTTTGTTTCTGGTGAGGGAGAAGGTGGAATGAGGGAGGGAGGAGAGTTGTTTTGTTTTGACTGTTACTATTGATCTGTATTTCAGTAGTACCCGTTTGTCACTACCAAGATGAAGATCCCACTGTGCTAAGTGCAGCGCATGCACTCATTCAAGTACAGTCCCCAGTGGAAGACTGTACAATTCCAAGTAAAACTAACAAGGACTAAAACAGGGCATAAAAGGAGAAGCTGGGAGAAATTAAATTCTTCTCCCAAGATTACAGGTAATTAATGACAAACTGGATGGGAGCTTAGTTCTCCTGATTCGCAGCCTAGTTCTAGACTTGAGAGAGACTTACTCGAAGACATGATAATGATGTAAACACTTAGCTGGGGAAGGTGCCAACTCGAAATTGTTCTATGTAACTCACACTAGTTAGGTTGCAGATTACATTAATAGCTTGACATGACTTAACCGCTTCTGTAACTAACCAAATCTGATGGAGCCTATAGATTTCCTTCTCCTTGGAATGGAAAATCATAGACTGATCTCATTGAAGTCAAAGCAGTTGCTCTACTACTGCCTTAAACAATGAGTTTTATGTTATTATTTGGCACCTTGGCCTCCTGGGATATTCTTTTATTTTCCTTAAATGAGAAATGAAGAAAAGTTAGCAGTGGTGACGCTTAATAGTGACATAATTCTGATCCTACCGTCTTCCTGATATTTACTCCGCAGAAAAAGTAAGCAACCTGTCACTTATAAATGAAAGCATTCAGGACCAGTAAGGAATTTATTTCTGTATGTTTGAACTTACTCATTCCATGAACAAATGCAACAATAACTCATTTCATCAATCTCTTTCCTGATTAACTATAAGAAATTAGGTAACTCCATAAGAAGAAGTGATGGCCTGAGAGGAGAAATTGCAGAAGGAGTTCAGAGTGAATTACACAGTAAGGAAAAATAAAATAAATAGTAATTAAAAAAAAAACAACAAATAAAATCCAATAATTGGGGACTATATATCCATGGAAAATTCTCCCTAAGCACCATCACACAGGCCAGGAACTATCAAAGCTGACACTCAAAGCTTTTTGGTTGCTTTGAAATAACAGCAAATTAAGCAGCATATTTTGGGGGGGCAGTAGTGCATTACCTGAAGGTTGGACTACATGATTGTATAAGGTGGATCTGTTTCTTTTTCTTGAGATTACTTCTGACTCCTTGTGCCATGTTTTATTTAGTTTTATGGGGTTTTAGAATTCTTCTGCCCTGCAGACTTTAAGAGGCCTGGGAGATTGTCAGCCACTCTGTTCAATAAAATTGTATGCCAATTCAGAGAAAGAAAGTATGTTTTCCAGTATAATCACAAAAAGGCCATATGTCTATGGCGATGGCATATGAATGAGTCAACCATGTGTGTTATGGGGTTGTGAAATGTTATAAAAAATGTAGAGGTCAAGATTACAGTTCAGAGGCCTCTTTCATAAGGACTATATGTGCACATAACGGACAGATAGTTCCAACACCATAACATTTTTTGACGTCCAGATTCATTCCACCCAGCTGAGGAGTCTTGACACTCTTGGAGGTTGATTTAGACCCTGGACTACTATCTCCCTGGAGAGGCCTAATTCTCACCCATATCTCTCCATTTTCTATACAGTCAAATGGTAGAGACTTGTCCTTTTTAATTAGGTGGGGCAAAACCAGTCAAAACCCTTCATTTTTCAAATGCTGTCTGTCTAAAAAAAATTGTGTCGTTGCTTAATCTGAGCATTTTAACACCATTAAATGTTCTGGTGAGTCATGGAACTACTATTCATCTCTTTTAGAGTGGGGGAAATTAAATAGAGGTAGACTGATCCACAAAGGCTCAGACAGCCGTAAGTAATAGGGTCCATGAGTTCTGAGCATACATATATGTACACCAACAACGTACATTCCAGCAGAGCAGACATGACTATCCAGTCAAACCACAAGAAAGGGCGGAAGTGAGTTTCATTGATCTAAGAGATCAAAGTAACTTCTTTCCCTCTATTCCTATCAACAGTTAGTACGGAGTTCATTTCAGTTAACTTGGCAGTCTATGTGTCTGAGTTAGTTATGTGGAAGACCTTGTCAACAGAGGGAAATAAGTTATTCTCAGTGACATTCATATGGCCTCTTTAATTTATGAGATCCATGTGTCCTTATTAATCTACCACTGCATGCACTGTACCCTAGAAACACTACTTCTTCTCTGAACACAGAGTTTAAGTTCAACCCCTTTCTATAGTGCATCTGCAAAACTTTTGATGTCTCAGTGATTGCACTGACCACTTGTAGCCCTTCTCATTCCCTTTCAATTTTGCTTCTCTCAGTAAGGAAATCAGCAGAAGTAGTCCTGGTGTCTTCTTACCTGGCTCAGGTCATAAGTTTGAGTTAGTAGAAATCTGAATCCATCACCCCTGCAAGGCTGACTGGGAAATATGACAGTCTGTCATGTACCTGTGCAGCAGTGGCAAGAACTGCATGAGAGAAATGTCAACCGCAGCCCCAGCTTGCAACAGCCAGGGGTAAATACGGCAAAACCCTCTGGCTCTTTCTGGGGGCTGACAAATTTGGAAAAAAAGGCCGGAAGACATTACAGGTTCCTTATTCTATTTAAAAGTTACACTCTGAAGGTTAAAACAAACAAACAAACAAACAAACCAAAAAAAACCCAAACCTATCAAAGAATGTAAAGCACAGAAACAACAAAACCAAACATGTGCACAGACTTGCACACAAAACATTCCTCCAGCACAGAGAGACAAAGCTGAATTTAATATTGAGAACCTTTTTTTTCCTTTTAAATGGAAACCTCCAATAATTGCCTAGTGTTCGTAGGAATGTAAATTGCTCTTTTTGGTCTCTATGTGGGGAGCAAGGAGATGAATGGGAGTCTAAATTGGTTTTGCTTCCTGTTCCCTGTAGCGGATGTGGGATTAGTCCACTGTGCCTCTTTGCCCTTCCATTTCCTTGAAGACATGGGGAAACCTTCATTTTGCTAGGAGTTACTTACTCATTAAAATGAATCAAACAAGCCAGATTGTAGCAGGCATTTGAAAACCTGCTATCTGTCAAGAATTTTAAATTTAAAATTAACATTGAGTCCTCCTTTAAGACAAAAACCTTGACCTTAAGTTGTGTAGTGATTGGCAAGCACTCCCCATCCCCTGACTCGATTAACATTTAAATGCCATTTTGTGCGAATATGAGTGGCGCCTTTGGAACAAACAAATTACTAATGTCTTCCTGGAGAAATGGAACATCAGAAATGCGTTATTAATTTGATGTCTAATTGAAAGTCCCTTCCTTATTCTAGAAATGTCTATGGGTCCTAGGGAAAGTAGCCAAGGGGTACCTCTTGGACCCTATAGATGAAAACCCCATTAGCCTATTCTTCCTTTATTTCTGTTTCTGGGCATGCTCTGCAGTGTGAGGAAGAGCAACACGGAACAACTTGTTTTATATGAGGAAACATATATGTTTTGTGTTTGACTCTTCTGGAAATTTATTTATGACCATTCAGATCTACAGCCTGTAGTATAGTACACAACTGCTGAACCAATGAATAAAAAAAGGTTATTGAGAAATCCAGGTCTTTCATGCAAAATAATAGAGCAAGTCAAAGCTGCAAGCATAAGTCAGAGGTTCTCATTTTTGGACTATTGATCAGTTTGGACATTGATATTTTAGGAGATGAACACTTCACAGCCCTAACCTATATGAACATGTTCATATAACATGTTCAGCTCATCCTAAAGCGTGTTTTCTGAACTTCACACATCTCTTTGTAGCTCATGTTATTTATCATAGAATCATAGAATCTTTAAGGTTGGAAAAGACCTTTAAGATCATCAAGTCCAGGCATCAGCCTCACACCACCACGCCTCCTAAACCATATCCTGAAGTGTCACATCTACAGGGCTTTTAAATACCTCCAGGGATGGTGACTCAACCACCTCTCTGGCCACCCTCTTCCGATGCTTGACCACTCTTTCAGTAAAGAAATTTTTCCTAATATCCAATCTAAACCTCCCCTGGCACAACTCAAGGCCACTTCCTCTGGTCCTATTGCTTGTTTCTTGGTAAAAGAGACTGACACCCGCTTCACCACAACCTCCTTTCAGGCAGTTGTAGAGAGCAATAACGTCTCCCCTCAGCCTCCTGATACAAGCCAGGATGCTGTTGTCCTTCTCTGGCCACCTGGGCACTGCTGGCTCATGTTCAGCTGGTTGTCAGCCAGCACCCCCAGGTTCTGCTCCGCTGGGCAGCTCTCCAGCTACTCTTCCCCAAGCCTGTAGCATTGCATGGGGTTGTTGTGACCCAAGTGCAGGACCTGGTACTTGGCCTTGTTGAACCTCATACAGTTGACCTCAGTCCATTGGTCCATCCTGTCCTCTGCCCTCTGCAGAGCCATCTTACCCTCAAGGAGATCAACACTCCCACCCAGCTTGGTGTCATCCGCAAACTACTGAGGGCACACTCAATCCCCTCATCTAGATCTTTGATTAAGATATTAAGGCTGGGCCCAAAACTGAGCCCTGGAGAATACCACTCGTGACCAGCCACCAACTGGATTTAGCTCCATTCACCACAACTCTCTGGGCTTGGCGACTCAGCCAGTTTTTTATCCAGCAAAGGGTACACTTGCCTAAGCCATGAGCTGCCAGCTTCTCTAGGAGGATACTGTGGGAGACAGTATGAAAGGCTTTACTAAAGTCCATGTAGAAAACATCCACAGCCTTTCCCTCATCCACCAGGTGCGTCACGGTGTCATAAAAGGAGATCAGGTTGTTCAGGCAAGACCTGCCTTTCATGAAGACGTGCTGGCTGGGCCTGATCCCCTGGCTGTCGTGTACATGCCTATATGTCCACCTGATTCGTGAGCACACATCTGAAGCCCCCCCACTCTACATGACGCACAGCAAAGAGTTTCAACTGTATTATGATCCAAAGTTTGCAGGTTAGTCTATCAGTGATATGTTCCTGGTTTGGGTTTCAACAAGATATCTGAGGGCCAGTGCACTTGGCAGGGGAGAGGATAGAAGCGAATGCTTCACTAGCCAGCACATTTATCTGCCAGCACTAATTGTGCAAATGGGGATAAATTTGTAAGATACAAAGGTGCCACTCAAAGAACAGCAGAATTTGCTGTTATATCAAATAAATAAATATGCATATGCAAATTACAAATGAGCTGCTTTTTCTTTTTTTTTTTTTTCTAGGATAATGCCCTCCATCTCCTTCAAATTCTGTCAATTTGACATTGTAAATTTGCAAGGTACACACAGGAATCCTGATACACCAAACCTGGCGCTCATTCTGTTTGGAGTGTTTTTCCCCCATATCTCATTAACTCTGTCAGTTAATTGTTGTTCAGCCATTTTATCATATTCTATATTTAAATTTTGAATAAGAAAAGATGAGATTTTATTTAATTACTCCCTTGTCCCACCTTTTCATGCTAGAACTCCCATTACAGTCTGTCTGTACAGACATACTACACATCGTCTGTAGCTGCAGAGATTTTTAGGTATATATGTTTGAGCTAATCAGCATGGGCTTCTGTTACAGTCAGTGGAGAGAAGTACACTTTTTTGTGCTGTGACTCCTTTCATCCTAATGTTAAAATTGAAAATCAGTCGAATGAATTGTGTCCCAAAAGCACCCATCTCTCTTTGTTCATTACAGAGAAAATCAAGTGACTAGCTCAGGAGGCATCTATGTTCAAAGACCACATCCAGCTGGATAAACTTAAACTCACTGGCCTCCTGGAGGAGAAATGTCATAAAGGTTCCTGTGTATTTAGAGGTTATTGATGTTGCAGTTGCATCTCTATATGAAAAAAACATGTAGACATGTCCTAGGTATTTCTTTGGCTCAACTTTACCAAAAAGGGATGGAGATGTTTCGTCTGAGTGTGCCCTCCTCTTGGAAAGATATGTCAGACTGTGTTGACAGTGTGATTGTATTTTAGTGTTCAACTCCCACCCCCTGCCAGGCCAAGGATGCTTGCTCCTCAAATATCTAATATCCAGGTATCTTTTCCTTTAAGTAACAGTGTGATGAAAAGCAACTCCTGACCTGAGCGTTAAGCAAAAGACTTAGGGGAAGTATGTTCTTACAAGATTTCTAGCTCAGTCAGACCAAAACATATATTTTTGTACAAAGGAAGCATCACAACTTTACAGGTGTTCAGTCTTTCAAGCTGTCTCAGATTTTTAACCATGTTAAAAAAATAAAAAACATGGACTGCATGTGTGTCAATCTGTGTCCAGCTGACCATGTGACATTAAAATGCAGTAAGAGCTCATCTGCCTGACTTCAGCATATGGTCTTGTATGCAAGTGCTGAAGAACATACTAGTATCTGAGCACTTTAGAGGATGAACTGTCAGCAAGTTCTACTCTTATTGAAATCTTGGGTTTGGTTTTCTTATGGAGAGGTGATAAAATCAGTGGACAGAGTGCAGGTGACCTGGTCAAAGGTGTATAGCTGATGCAGTTAATAACCTGTTCTGCTCTTTATCATGTAGTTGTGTAATTTATTATAAGATCACTGCTGTAAATCTATTGACAAACATGCATGCCATTGGTGCTAAAGACCCACTAAATGTGGGGAACAGAAACCTAAAAAAAGTGTTCCTATAAAGTTGACTTTTCATAAACTGAATATACATTATGTATCTTATTGTGTTAAGACATGTTAACTTAACCTTTTAAGTAAAATATAAAGATATTCCTTTGCCTGTAAGCAGGATGATCTGGAATAAAGGGGAAGTTGTGTGGAGAAGCTTATCACGAGTAAATGTCCAATATCATAGCTGTGGACAGCCACATTCAGGAGATACCAGCAATTTCAATGTGCCTGAAGAAAAAGCTGGGAGGACATATTAGATGATGTAGGATGTGGTATTGCCAATTGTTTTCTGTTACGTATTTCCTTTTATCTGTCTGACTGAGTATTCAAGACCCCAAATAAAAGGCTTTTCTTTATTTCCCAGAATGATAACAACCTAATATAATTTTCATTTAAGAAAATTCTCCTTGGTATTCATCTATCTTTCATTTTTCTTTATATTTTTGTATGTAACCATATCAGCAGATGATCTGTTCAAAAGTGATGGCATTTTGAAACCTGGGGCAGCATTTTGCTCCTGCATCATGGTCAGCCAGTAGTAAAAAGCTCTTGACTAGGTCACTGTCTTCCTTTAAGATTTTATCTTTCATCAGTTTCCGAAGGAAAGTGAAAGTAGGCTAGGAGTCTGAATGGGAAGTATCTTTGTGGACTTAGATGCTATGACTTCACCTGTCTGTGGAACAGCCCATTTTGAAGGATTCCCAGTATATGGGGAACAGCACAGGAAAATAGAAAGCAAATCAGAAAACAGCATATACTGTTCTTTCATTCTCTTTTCAGGAAAAATATATTTTTCCCACACAAAAGTATTGTTAGTCATATTAAGGATTCCTTTTTACAGAAGAAGGGAGAAAGAATGATCTCACAATTATCTTCTTCAAAATTCAAAAGTCCCCCAAAAATACTTAAGTGATATTTAACTTTATTTTGACAAAAGTTCTTGCAGAAAGAGAAACCTGATGGGGAAAAAAAGTCCTAAAATTTTAGGAAAATAAGGAGGCTCCTCAGTTTCTGAAGGTTTACTTCAAAATAAATAAACTTACTGCAGTTTCTATCACATCTATTAGCATTCTGATGCTGGCTGTTCTTAGAAACAGCACAAAGAATTTAGGTTTTCATCAAAGATGAAAATAAAAGAAAGTAGTGGTGTGTGCTATGAAATAGAGGGCAGAAGACTGTGTGTGCACATATCTGCAGTGAGAAGAGGCAGAAATATCAGGGAGGGGTTTTGAAATGAGTTTGCTTTTATTCAATCACTTTCCCAGCATCTTTCTCAGTGCTTCAGAAAGCTTTCAATAAAAAAACAAATAAAATGCATAATAAAATATGGACTCACAACAAAAATTCAAATGACCATCCCAGTACAAGCCCATAAATAAAAGATTCAGCTAGTAAGACACCTACAAAATACATTTTCAAAAGGCTTTTAAACTGATTAAGGAAGTTGACTTCATGTATATTGATGGTGGAGAGTACATTTTCCTACAAAGAGCAGGCAGGCAAGGAACAGTGTACCTAGAGTAACCCAGACTGCAGTTTTGTGAGGCTATAAAACCACACATCCCAACAGGTTGTTCTTAGAAGTAGACTGTCATTAAATCTTAAGGAAAGATTTAGGTATCTGTTCTTTTTATTTCTTCCTCCTCTATCTATTTTAATTCTGAAAAGTTTTATAATCCTCAGTGTAATAGCTCATCTATCTGCAAAATAAAATAGAATTTATTCTGTAAGCCATGCAGGCATGAACCTGGAATTTCTCTGACTTTGTGTCTGATGATGAGATTTTCAGATGTCTAAAAAAGGTGCATGAAGTGGCTGAGTCTTTCCTTGTGGACAAGATGTTCATGATGACACTCATATCTGTGGATTCTCTGGTGTCTAATAAGAGTGAGCTACTAACATAAGCTTTCCTGTCAGTGACAGTGCTAACTTGTGTTTTGTTGTTTGAGGTTTTATTTCTTTTTTCTACCCTGATGTACATTCAGCTGAACCATGCAATAATGTAATGAGGAAAGAGTCATAGACTAACATGCACACAACTTGATCACATCAACTTCATTTATTTAGAAAACAAAACTCTACTTACTAAAAAAGGACTGTAGCACTCATTTCAAACTACAGTTGTGTCCAAGAATCAAGGTTTATATTCCATCTTGGCTTTAAATCTGTTTCATGCTTTAGGGAAGATTGATTAGACATTTTAAAATCATTTAAAATGAAAATGTTACATTTTTAATTAAGAATAAGGATATAATTAGAGTATTTCTTGATACTATCAAAAACTGTCTCAATACCAGCAAACATAAGGTATTCATACTACAAGTATAAATGTATTACTTGTATATATAGGTGGGGAGGGATTAGGTAAGCTGTCAGTCTCTGTCTTTATCCCCCTTTTAAATTCTTGTTTCCACCCAAATTGATTTTGATGTGGTGAAAAGTGTAGGCTCCATATTACTAAAAATGAGATCTTTGGCAATCTCATGGCTATAGAATAAGGTGGGGTTGACTTTCTTTTCTTGTTTTTCATGGGTCCAGCATGCAGGATGAATATGGGAATGCAGTGAAGGTTACTGATTATACAGATACTACAATTCAGGAACCCCCTGAACTGAAAATGATTGAAGTTTAGGAGAGTATTCAGGGTAAATATAATCTTTGTTACCTACATTTTCCCTAAACACCAACCATTGGGAAGGGTTGATGAAAGGAACATTAGCTAGATGGACTTATTCTCTGATTCAGTAGAGCTGCTTTTATTCCTTAAAAATATCTAGTAACATTTAGTGTTATGAGTCTTCTGTGATAGGAGAATGGCAATCATCACCATAGGAAATGAGCTGAAGGGAAACATCAAGATGCTTCATGTCAAACACACACATGCAGTAGATTTGCGTGCAGTGGGTATGTCCAGGATTGCTGAATGTCCCAAAATAAATGGTCCAAATCCTCTAATCCAATGTGCCTACAGTAATGTACTGGAGATGTGATACCCCTTCAAAAACTTATCTACATCCTCATTTACTTACTGTCTTTAGTTTATTCAATGCTACTGAGCTTTTGTTATGTGATGTAACAAGGTCCAGCTCTTATCCAACTGCACTATAGCACACAACACACTTGCACTCCAAAGCACTCAGAATATGAAATAAGACAGGCATAGAGTGGAGAATTTAAGCACAGGATGATTAAGTGACTTGCCCACAAGCATCTCAGGAGTCCGTAGCAGACCCATGGACTAGGCCCTGCTTTCAAGCCCTACCTCTTGCTTCAGTCCATCACTTGCTTTGTGTTCATGTTTTTATCTGGCCCTTCTTTCCTCGAGGGCAGAGAAATTTCCCAAGTCACTGGATCATTTTGTCAAGGGAGATAGATAACTTTCTAGTTCCTCCTTCTCCCCACCCTCTTCCCCCCATTAGCCAATCCAATTATAGAAAATCAAATATCTTGCTAGAGCTGGCCAAATTCAATTACACAGGTACTTCTGGGTAGATTTTGGCAGTGAATAGTTTGCTGGCTTTACCCAGACTTTTCTTTTTAATAAAATGCTCCCAGTTAGTCAATATGTCTTATAAAATAAAACAAAAACCCACATATACATGCAAGCATAGGTAAGCAGAGACGTATTCTTCAGACACCTTCTGCATACAGATTATTCAGCTGTCTCCCAGGACCTCTGTACAACTTCGGATTTGAACTGTTGAACTCTGTCCACCTCCTCATGACTGGATGGCAAGATGGGAAGTCCTGCCTTTCAAAGCTGACACTCAGTGGGCAAACACTAAAATTGAATCTGCTCAAAATATGTTCCCCTTTCACCTAGAAAAATATAACATTTCATGTACAAGTGCATTTTAAAATAAGGTATTTAATCTGAAAGCAGCAATTTTTTATTAAAGAATATCAGAACAACACCTGGTGGGAGTTAGAATGACTCATACTCTCATTTACCTCTGTAGGCTCAACTCTGTCTTTAGGTTGCATCTTTTGTCTCTTCTGCTTTAAAAGGAGCAGTTCATCACCAGAGATTAATTCTATCTGGGGATCACTACCCACAGAGGAGAAAGGAGACCTCTGGCAGTTGCCCACTAGCTCTTGGGACCAGACCTGTATCACATTATTTGGGCTCTTCTGTAAAAAATCTGGGGTGCAAAAACAAAACAATATTTTCCTAAGGAGGCAAAATGTTGTTTATAGGATTTTATAGATGTCCAAACTAATGGCTGTACAAGTTAAAGAACACACCACAATACCACAATAACAATTGGGTCCTGCACTTTGGTCACAACAACCCCATGCAGTGCTACAGGCTTGGGGAGGGGTGGCTGGAGAGCTGCCTGGCAGAGCAGAACCTGGGGGTGCTGGCTGACAGCCGGCTGAACATGAGCCAGCAGTGCCCAGGTGGCCAAGAAGGCCAACAGCATCCTGACTTGTATCAGCAATAGTGTGGCCAGCAGGAGCAGGGAAGAGATCGATCGTGCTCCTGTGCTCAGCACTTGTGAGGCTACACTTTGAATATTGTGTTCAGTTTTGGGCCCATCAGCGTAAGAAGGACATTGAGGTGCTGGATTGTGTCCAGAGAAGGACAACGAAGCTGGTGAAGGGTCTGGAGAACAAGTCTGATGAGGGCCAGCTAAGGGAACTGGAGTTGTTTATTCTGGAGTAAAGGAGGCTGAGGGGAGACGTTATTGCTCTCTACAACTGCCTGAAAGGAGGTTGTGGTGAAGCGGGTGTCAGTCTCTTTTACCAAGAAACAAGCGATAGGACCAGAAGAAGTGGCCTTGAGTTGTGCCAGGGGAGGTTTAGATTGGATATTAGGAAAAATTTCTTTACTGAAAGAGTGGTCAAGCATCGGAAGAGGGTGGCCAGAGAGGTGGTTGAGTCACCATCCCTGGAGGTATTTAAAAGCCCTGTAGATGTGACACTTCAGGATATGGTTTAGGAGGCGTGGTGGTGTGAGGCTGATGCCTGGACTTGATGATCTTAAAGGTCTTTTCCAACCTTAAAGATTCTATGATTCTACAGAGTGAACCAACCAAAAATATAGTACCTCAAAGACCAATATCTCATAAGATTATTTTAGAGATCCCTGCACCAATAATAAAAGCTACATACACCCTTCACTGATTTTGGGAAATGCAGTCAGTCAAGATTGGCCAAATTTACAAAACCTCTGTTGTTAGGATATTGCCTACAAAAGGTTTTGTTGTGTCTTTAAACATTTTTGAAGCTTCTTGCAGAAAAATACTACCAGTACCCTCTTTCCCTGAGCCCTGTTGTTGTATTCTTGACCTTACAGAACTCATCCAGTAAAATGAGACACTGGGCTGGCATTTGAAATGAGGCAGAGTTTATATCTCTCCTTATTCTCTTGGACAATACTTCTTCCTCTCCCTCTTAGTAAAACCTCATAGTATTCAAACGGGGTATAAAGACAGTGGCCTGGCCAAGAAACATGCACTTAAGATGTCTAAAATACAGGATGCTAACCATGTTCTCTGGATCCCTTCCAAACTGGTTTAGTTACTAGACTTGTTTCATAAAGAAAATGGGTGCTAAATGTGAAAAGTGAAGATACATGGAAGGGCATTTCTCGGGCTACTTTAACAATTACAGCCAGATAACTCAAAATTCGTCATCTCTGATTTCAGTGACTAAAGTAATTTTTCTCCCTTGTTTCTTCAAGGCTGTGCAGAGCTGCTGCGAGCTGTTACATCGATTTCTCAGTCCTGCTGAATCAAAAGCTGCAATTCAGTTTTTTATAAAAAGATGTTCCTAGTCTATGAAACCAAAATTTTGACAGTTTAGGAGGAGGAGGGGAAGGGGGAGAATGGGATTAGACTTCTATTAGGTAGCAAGAACATCCAGATTTACAACTGTGAGGATTAAAAGAAAAAATCCCAGAGCTTCAAAGTGGATAAAAGCTTTCTTGCTTCAGTGCCTAAACCAACTTCTAATTAATGGGGCTTAGGAAGACATTGTCCTTATGAGTATGTTATCCCCATAGCTGCCCACTGAAGGGTGCTCTGCCTGTTGCAGAGGAGCAGATGGTATTGACCGCTGTCTGAGACAGGTTATTGAACTAAGGCTGACTGTTGATCTGGTCTACTATGTCTGTGCTTTATTAATCTAATCTAATCTCATCTAATCTAATCCTAATGCATTTTTCTTGTGTGTCTCAAAATCTCCTATGTATATACATAAAATCTTGTTTAATAAACTCCTCAATCCCATTTGAAAGTGGCCTATGGGTTTGAGACACCCTCCCAGCATATAAATCCAGCTATGAAATCTTCGCCCCGAACCATGATGTCATCCATTAAGGGCATGACATTCCATTCAGAACAGTCAACTGTCCGATGTAAGGATCAATTATAAACACTTCCTTTTGGGAGGAAACCCTCCTGTGGCAGGGAGAGGGTGGGGAGCATGAGGGAGTGTTTGTCCAGGAAAGGTCCAAGGTGACACACAAGCGTGTTTCAATGTTATAGAGTCAAGATGAGCCATCTGTGACGAGCTGTTTGAGGACACTGCAGACTGTAGATGAGCGATCATTCCTTGGACACAAGATATAGAGGAGAGTCTGTGACTCGTACAGCCGGGTATAAATCATGCCATGATTTTTTTTTTTTCTCCCACCAGTCAAACAGTCAGTGTTTTAAAGAAGACTTTGTCATATTTAATAGTGCTGTCAACCTTGCAGTTTTGCTGGCCTGTTAATAAGAAATTCTAAAATGACAGTATTAACCACTCTTCTCCCAGAGCTGAGCAAACACAGCCAGTAGAGTCTTACCCAAGGTGGCATGAAAGCCTTTAAGGTGCAAAAAGGATAAGGTAAAGTCACCCCCAGAGTAACTCTAAGAGATTTGGGAAGCCACTGTATCACCTACCTTGACAGCAGCAGTTACAGGGGAGTAGATTTTAACCCTTGCAAGCTGATATATTTGTTGAGGCAAACACAGGTTCAAGTCCTTCTCAAAGTCATTTATATTCTATATATTGCTGCTACTTCTTTTTTTTTCCTCTGGGTGCCATCACTGTGTGAAGATTCACAGACCTGGCAGGAAATATCCTCTCAAAATGGAGCAAGAAAAGCCTTGAGGAACTTGATAGATAAAATTGTACTTATTTTTCCCCACTCTGTTGAGAGCTTTACTCTGCAATAAAAGGTAGGAAGGAGTTCAGACAGACAAATCCAAACGAATGCCAAACTTCTGCCAGAACAACTAAGTGATCTGCATAGTCAGAATCTGCTTCTCATTTTGTGATAAATTACTGCCTTAATAGGTAACTTAGCTTTATTATTTGCTTTTAAGAAGCTATAGTGATAAGATGGTGGGTGTTTGCCCTGTGCATACAGTCAGTTTCTATTGTGTTTGTGTACGCACTTTCACCCTCTTCACCAGGCCATCTTGCAATAGGGAAAAAAGGAAAAATAAAAACTCTTGCTCTGTCCAGATGGTCCAAAAGCAACTCACAGCTGGTTGGAGTCAAAAGGGTTGGGACTGTTGTTTTTTTAAACCATTCACTCTCAAACATAAAGTCCTCTCTTTCAAACTCTTCTGCTTCAGTCTTTTGACACAGGTGATTTGATCTTACATTAAAAAAAAAAGGTGGCTGTTGAAAGACAAGGATGTTTTGGGAGTCAAAAGCACCTGAACAACTGATTTCAACTTTCATGGGGTCCTCCTTGATGCCAGCTTTATTTTTTATTCATCACGGTGTTGACCTGGTTAATTGTGCATTGAAAACAGCACCGTTTGCATCATTAACGTTGGGCTCATCTGTTCTGTCAACAGAGGAACATAGCTCAAATGGATGTAAAACGCCTTTCAGCTGAAACTTGCCATGTGAGATCTGGTTCCAAAATAGATTGTCCTCTCTATAGTTTGAAGAATAAAGGGGTGAAAAATAAAAGAATGGTTTCCCCTTTGCGAAAATATAGAGCAACTCACAATATCAATAATAAGTACATGAAAAGGAGAGAGTGAAATTTTACTAGTGTTAAGATAATTCAAAAAATGTTTGATCCAGTGTTCACTGAAGTCAGCAGGATTCTTTCCATTCTCTCTATTGTCCAATTGCAGCATCATTAGCCACATTACTTCTAACTGTTGGGCATCTACATCTAGTATTGCCCTCTCAATTGCAGCAAATAAAAATAGAAAATTAGAAAACTTGGCTTTCCACATCAGCACCTGAGGAACAGGACTGAGTGAAATTTCCACCTCTCTCACAAAATTGCTTTCATGTCCAGATGCACAAGGTTTTGAGCACCTTTTCTTCAGTCCAGGAAGTATTACTTGCTGCACAGCATTTGCCAATTGACATTGTGAATGGTAGTCCTTCATAGGCAAGATGCACGGCATGTTGTTCCTGAAGCTGTAATCTTTGCATTTCCTGTCTGTTTTGCCACTTCACATTTGCAACATTAACATTGCATTAACATAGGGAGAGGGTGTTTAATATGGGTATGCAGTCGTTTGCAAATCAGTTTGCAAAGCACTTTGGGATCTTTCTGGATGAAAGTTACTATATAAATGTCAGTCATTATTACTATCATTATTATCATTATAAGTTCACAAGGAGACAAACAGTTGCATTAGAATAGCACTTGGGGTAGATTTTGCGAAGCCACAATGGAGATTTGAGCTGTATATGAGTGCCATGAATACATAGTTAATGGCAATCCTAATGGATTAGTCAGTATGGCGTGCTTTGGCCTTGTGCAAAGAAATCGTGGTTCAAGAACTACAACTCAAGTCCTTAAACCAGTGTACTGAGGTACTGCCAGATAAATTTATCATCCTCCTTTCCTACCATGAAGGATGATTAATATCAGGCCATGTAGTGGGGAATGCTGGGGGAAGTGGTGGGAGGAAGACTTGCGGAAGCCCTGGAAGGCTGCAGCTTGATCAGGATTTGTAGCAGGTTTTGACCCTGTTGCATGGCATTCATATACTGGGAGAGCACTGGAGATGATCACCTTCTCCATAATTCTGTGCAAATTCATCACAGGGCAAAAACTTTCCTCAAGGCAGGTGAGAAAAGGAAATCAAGAAGGAATCTCTCTGGCATTTTGAGAGATAGGGTGTGTGTCAAGGTAGACAGTAATTTGCTGGTTTCTCAGAAAGAGGTTATCTACATTACCATTATACATTACCAGTCTTCTGTGTTAGACCTTCCTACCTCCACCGCTGCTTTGCAAAGGATTACTGCCCTTCTCATCTGTACCAATAAAATTGCTTGTTTGGATGAACTTTAAATCAAATCAATTTTTGATTATATTCCTATTTAGGAATAGGAATTTGGGGGATGTGGTTTTTTGTTTGGTTTAATTATTTTAATATTTATTATTTTACCAATGGATCATTTCACAAACAGTTAACTTGAAACCTTTTCTGAGGGGTCTGCAGTGGAAGGATTTCTGCTGTGGAACCATGCCCCAACTTATTCAGAGACATATAGTACTTCTGTAGATGGCACAGTTTTTGCTTTTAATATTGCAACTTCATGCCACAGTCTTTCTTTCTCTTGGCAAAGCTAAAAGCCAAGGATTTGGCTCAAATCAGACATGATGTTTTAAAACATAATTATAAAGTAATTGACTGAAACAAGAAGTTATTGTTAGGAGGTTGCATGGCTGGAGTGGAAATGACCATAAATCTTACTTACTTACCTACCTGGATATACATGGATCTAGGGCTCATTTTGTGACATAATAGTCTGTTGATATACCAGAACTGATTTTGGTATATCAGGACATGCTTCTGACAACAGTAACAGAAAGAGCTACTGTCCTAGCCATATGTGTTATTATTCAGGCACCTACTTCCAAACAAAATTAACCCTCGATCTGGATTTTAAAACACCTAATTTTAGTCTAGTTTCTTAAGATATAGGATTTATGCAATCAGCCTCTTTGTTTTCCTGTCCATCTGTTCCTCCTCCTCAGGAACTGTGGAACCACAAAAATTTCACTGATCTGTAACATATTTGGGGTCTCTAGTTAGGTCTTGGATTTTGAAGTCAGTAGAGCTAAAGCAGCATGAAATTTGGCCCTTCTGAGTGACTTGGCTTGCTTCTTAGTTTAAAGGAGAGACAGATCATGTTATATTCTCTGTGCTAATGAAAAGGCAGATGCTACCAAGATCCTGCTGCTTTGCTAGGCAGGAGCATCCCAGAGTACATTCCTCACAGCCTACCCTAAAGAAAGGTGAATGGTGCCCATGGCATTAGCCACATCAAAGTAAATTGAGGCTAAACCAACGGCATACACCCATTTCCTCAGTTTACCAGGAAATTCTTGCCCTTTTCAGTAAGTCAGGAAAGATTAAGATCCACTGGGTACCCTACAGTCAAAGGAAGGGGAAAGAACAAAGTAACTTTTACTCTTGTTATTTTCTGTGATAATCCACCTGTCCATATGCTCTTGTCTTATAATCACAGTGAAAGCCATTTGAGACAGGAATTCTATCTTCTTTGTTTTCTTTACAGGTTCACGTCTGGAGCGGTGTGTTCTTTTTTTTTTTAAACTAGGCTCAATTAATGCTCTATACCTTAGTTTTCCAATCTGCAAGACATAGGTAATAAATATCTCCCACTTATGGAACTGCTATTCAAAATTAACATTTGTACCACTACTTTGCAAAGAGAGAAGCTCTATGCGAGTGCAAGCAATTATTGAAGATACATTTACAGATGTATGACAATAGGCAACTGTACATGAAAATCCAGCTGCAAATACTAAACGCAAGTATTTAACAATAGCATACTTATTTAGTAAATTTTATGGATTAAGGGACCAAAAGGGGTTTGGATTTGGAATGGATCAATCCCCTCCAAGGTTTCTATTAGCCATGTATTTCCAATATAATCCTACTATTACTACTGTATTTTCATGTTCAGCTTGAAAAACAACATTCGTTTTCCCATCTCTTCAAAGATTCCTGGACTGCAAAGTCGTTGATTACAATTGAGATGTTAATTGAGGAACTGGAGGATGCGTGTGGGTTTTTCTGCAGTAGAATCTTTTGCTGGGGAAAAGAGGTGGCAAAAGATGTTTCTGACAAATGGATGCCAATTTAATGCTGCTACGTACACTATTCCTACTCTCCCCTGCAGGGGCTTCCTTTTACAGTCCCACAATGCGCTAGTTTCCAGAGGCTATGCCTCTGATTATCTCAAAGTTGACAGCATTTCAAACAGTCAGCAACCCTGTTTTAAACTAAGCTGTGGTGATTGGTTGAACAAGACAGCCTGAAGGCCTCCTCATCCAGGAAGCCACTTACACATATGACATCTTCCCCATACCCTCACTTCTTCAGATCCACTCAATACCAGTTTCTACCATGATAATGCCCTCGGGAAATCAAACAATTAATAATGGCTGAGAAAAATGCAAAGTTAATTGACGCTTGTTTTATTATTCAATGAAAACTGTAGTTGCCCATGATAGATCTGCAATAACATTTCTCTTCCCATGTCTTCCCTTTTGGCACTGCAAAATCTTTGGGTCAGAGAAAGTGATTCTTATATGTATTTGGTAAATCTCTGGTCTAAACTAACAGTTTTGTTGGGGGGAAAAAAAAGAGCTTTCTCCCTAATATATAATTATTTTTTGTTTCATATCTTAAACATGCCTTGGGAAAATTGAACTTTATTTAAAGATGTTAAGACTTAGAAAGTTGACTCACAGTTAAAATAAACTGTACTGTAATTTTAGACTTACTTTGTCTAGTGTGATATTTTGTAGTGTCTTTAACTCCTAAACTAAAATACCTTCTGCTGTCAGAATTTTTCCTTCTAGCACGTAAAAATAAAGGGCAAAAGATTTTCATAACCTTCACTTGTAGAATCTATGTATGTAGAATCCATAAATCCATTCCTAAAATAAGGGTTTCAAGTCCCCAGGTAATTTTTGTAACTCTTCTAGATCCACCACTTTTTATTATTTTTCGGTTTGGAAACTGGGCAGTGGGAAAAAGCACGGTTTTGAAGTAACACACTCAGTAATGCCATGTGGACACATTGATTCTTCCTCATTAAGCTTTCACTCTTGTAACCCTCTATACTCTTGGTGCAAGGAATCACAGAGGGAGTTTGAATTCCCTCTGAATTCTTCAGATATGCTGCTGCTGTTGTGTTGTGGATATACAGACTTGCTTTCTTTCTGTTATAGTTGTAAGATTGCGCTTGGGGTAGGGAGGGAAGGTGAATGCAGGTGAATTCAGGAAGAAAGGAGCATTTGAAGGAGCAGAACGTGGAGACAGGATGTTCCAAGCATAAAGGGACATAAAGAGGAATGAAACATCAATTTGGACAAGCAGAAAGGGGGAGAGAAGACAAAAATGTTGAGTGGTTGGCAAGCACTAAATCAAGGAGGGGGGCCTTGAAGTCAAGGGCAATGCCTTTCATTATATCAATACAATTAATGGCATCCTTATGTTCAGTTATTTGCATTAACAGCAAAGTTAATGCCGGCAGAGATCAATGCCGAGATTAGTGATGTCCAAATCAACATGCTTTTAAGCAAATTATTTCCACTGTCTGGGTCCCTCCTCTAGTTAGTAGAATGAATCTTTGGTGGTGTCTGCAGCTCTATCAGCAGATGTCTTTTACGGGCTGCTATGTCTTAAATATAGTAATCTTAACATTAGTAACACTTGCCCAGTAAGCAGGAATATCAGGTCAATAGATCCACTCACTGTTGTGTCCTGTACATCAGCAATGATGGCCAGAAGCAAAATCTTACTTTTGCATTAGTTATTAATATTAATATTATTATTGAGAATATTTTCATTTCCTTTTTCTGCTTTCCTCTGTCACAAGGTCTGATCTGCTTATTTCTTCTACCAAGATGACACTGCTGGCTTGGAGCATCAAAACTAAATAAATAAATCAGACAGAATCCCATGAACCTCCTCTATCATGTTGCAAAGGCAAAGCAATCAGACAGTTGGGGTCAGTAGTAGCTCCATAATATGACGATGAAGTGCTTCAGATGACAACATGCTTCCTGCCAACAGGAGGCCCCAGAGCTCAAGGCCTTCAGGAGCAACTTTGGAAAGATGCCTTTGGTGGGAAGCTGGTGAGAATAAAGCTAGATCTGGCTGTCTTAAAGTAAATCAAGAACTTCTTAAGGAAAATATCCTTGACCTCAGTGACCCAAAGTGTTCTGCATCTAGGCCACAGTGAAAATTATTACTTAGTTCTGTGTACCTGTCTGGGTATTGATCCCCATTCAGCTGTTCCTATATATTATTCTTTGTCTTTCAGCCCTCTTATAGAACTTAGAAATTCTCCAGCTTCCCTTCTGCCCCTACAGACATTTGGACTTGACAGACATGGAGTGCCTTTTGGCATTTCAAACATGTGTAATCACCAGCAATGGTGCTTTCTACCACTCCACAGAGACCACACCCAGATTACTCGATGTAGCTGCTGGCAACTCTGGGCTGGAAAGATGTTGGCAAGGGCTGATCAAAGTAATTTTGATGATGTTTTTCTACTGAAAAATCATGTTTGCAAAAAAATGCATCATTTTTCAGAAAGAATTCATCAGGGAAGTCTCTTAGATTCAGGCTTGAATTTCTTTTGAAAATTAGTGACAGTGGGAGAGAGAGAATTCTGGAATAGCAGGCTTCCAGGAAAGTATCCAAACAATTCCCTTTCTGCTGATCAATCAGCTATTCTCTAGCATTTCCTTCTCTCTTTCTTTTTTAACCATTACAATAAATCTGTACACTTTGTGAATCAAATGCAGATCATTGGCAAGATAGTTTTGCTGGGAATAATAGAATAAAGTTTCAGTGATATAACAAAGATACCAAACAGATGTCCAGAGCCCTGGGCTTGCATACGAATGGAGCAACAGTGATATCAGTACACTTTCTGAGGACTGGATAGGCAGGTGGACCGTGACATATAATATTCTTGGGTATCAGGTAGTATTGGGTAAACATTTCACGAAGAATTCTCTACTATAATTAAATATTGTGGCTTGGCACCTTGAGGAACTGTATAACCTACGTAGATTCTAATTTCTCTAATTTCTAGAGACCTTGTCAGCCCTCTCACAACACAGCAAACTTTTCCCCCTACACATATTTCATGATGCCAAGAATAGTGTCAGATAAGCAGATTGTTTTCTTGCAATCCTTTTCTTTCCTGATAGCCCCCCAGTCCTTGCTAGACTATTAAGGAAAGCCAGAGGAAGGTGAAGAGAAAGTCTTTGGGTTCTGGTTTAATTCAGAGCACCTGCTGTCTTCCTGGGTGCCAGAATTGTATAGCCTTGTTGGGAGCCAGGATGTAATAGCCTTGTGTCTGATAAATAGCAGCACTAAATGTGCTACAGCAAAGGTTTTCTGTACTATAATAATTGTAGGTGCTGACTTGGTGCAATATATCTTTGCCAGTGTGTAGTGATAGAATAAATAGCTGGTTTTAACTATAGGATCAGGACAAGCTAATGCAGTGATTGAGGGAAAGTATCCAGCTAAATGTAGTCTGTCTCTGATGTGCTGTCCTTCCAGCCAGTCCTACCTGTGCTGGGGGATGAGTGATGGACTCAGGATGCATTAGCATCCAGTGCTCCTCCTGCACTCCAGTGGGGTAGGTTCGCCACAAGGCTGCATTGTCAGGGCTGTATCTGCCACCATGGTGGCTCCTAGGCAAAAAGGAGGAGGCAAAGAGGAGGCTGAGAAATCAAACATTCCAGGGAGCTGTTGAAGGGGAAACAAATCAAGGTCGTGAGTTCACAGTCTTTGCAATCTGGTCAGTCTTTGTTGGCCAGGAGAAAATTAATGTGAGTCCAGCCCAGCTCCTGGCATGATTTCCCTCCCACAGAAGAGTGCCAGCATGGTTGGTGTCCATGTTGACAGTCCTGCCGGGGCCAGGATTGAGAGGGGTCTGGTAACTAAGCTAATGTCAACCATTTTTTTCCTGCCCACACTTCAGGTATTTTATCTTGCTCAGGTGATTTTTGGATATTTCACTCAGTCACTTTCTTCCATACTGTATTTCTTCTTCTGGATATAAAATAAACACAACCCTAGAGAAGAGCTCACATTGATACCATGCTTTAAGGGACAGCCATCAGGAAAAAGTCAGGCTTTGCAAAGTGGTGTTAGGGAAGAGTATCCTTTTTGGAGGGTATGCTTGGGATATAAGAGATACAGGTTTCCCTTCCTGGGCTCCAGAGTTTTACATAACTCAGTTTCTTGCAAAAGTCTTAGGCACATTAACAGTAACTTTAACAAGGGACCTTCTGAGCATGGGCAAGCATAGAAGTGGAGAGTCCTTGCTTCAACTTGACTGTCACTGCAGGTAGGCAGGGTGAAATGAGAGCTAAGGAAGGTAAACTCTTTTTCCCAGCCACAATGCCAGCTAGGTGCTGACCCAGGACCTCCCACCACTCCCAACACGATGTTGCATTTACTCTGCCCTGCTTTGCAGACTATTTTTCCTAACTTCTTTCCTTTTGTCAGCTTTTGTTGCTTGTACAAGAGTACACTTTGCATAATTTATCTCTTTCCTAATGAGTAGATGAAGGCCTGGCTGCAGCTACTGGCACCGAGTTAGCTCACCTGCAGTCTGAGCACTGGATCTCATTTACCAAACCTGCTCTTAGTGTGTTGAAGCTTCTGTCAGCCTTTGAGGTACACACCTTGGAGATGTGGCTGGGTGGCCAAGAGAGTATCCAGGAGCGAAGAGTCTTTAGTCAGCTGTGAATTAGGGGGGTTGAATTTTGAGTTGATTGCTCTTCTACAGTGAACACCACACTCTTCTGGGTCTGCCTCAAATGGAGTTAAAGCAAACTACTCTTATCTAGGACTAATAGAGCTAGAGAGAAAAGCACTGTACATGTGTCCTTTGCATGCACACAAGCAGTATGTTGCAGATATACCAAGGAAACCAGTACTTTGCTAGAGATATATTTGGTTTTAGTGATTTGTAAATGTGTTTCTTGTGCAGCAAGGGAAAATGTAGCCAAAAAATACTCACTGAGGAGAGGTGAGGTTTTGAAACTTTCATGGGATAAAAAAAGAACAACAAAAGAAGATAAACCAAAACCACAAAAAACCCACAAAAAAACTAAAATGCAACAAAACCCAGCAGAGCTTCCTCTGTAGGGCATCAAAGCCTATGGACGATCCTAGGAACATTTTAAAAGGTAGAAATTACTCCATGTCAGACTTGGGCACTGTCACTTTATCCAAGAAGTCAAACTTTCCATTAATTTCATCAAAAGACTGAAATGTGCCAGTTTTGACTAGGATAGAGTTAATTTTCTGCATAGTAGCTAGTATGGGGTTATGTTTTGGATTTCTGCTGAAAAGAATGCTGATAACACAGGGATGTTTTAGTTGTTGCTGAGCAGGGCTTACACAGCATCAAGGCTGTTTCTGCCTCTCACCCCACCCCACCAGCAAGTGGGCTGGGGGTGCACAAGAAGCTGGAAGGGGACACAGCTGGGACAGCTGACCCCCAGCTGACCAAAGGGATATCCCATACCATATGGCATCATGCTCAGCTTATAAAGCTGGGGGAAGAAGAAGGAAGGGGGGGACATGTAGAGTGATGGCGTTTGTCTTCCCAAGTCACCATTACATGTGATGGAGCCCTGCTTTCCTGGAGATGGCTGAGCACCTGCCTGCCCATGGGTAGCAGTGAATTAATTCCTTGTTTTGCTTTGCTTGTGCAGGCAGCTTTTGCTTTACCTGTTAAACCGTCTTTATCTCAATCCATGAGTTTTCTCACTCTTTCTCTTCTGACTCTTTCCCTGGTCCCACTCTGGGGGGATTGAGTGAGCAGCTGTGTGGTGCTTAGTTGCCATCTGGGGCTAAAACACAATGTGCGGGAATCACAGGAATTCACAGGGTATTTAAAATGTGGCTGTTGATTCTTGGATGTGAATTCTACCCGTAGATACTTTCTGTGAGGTGAGGGATCTCAAACGAGATATAGTTTCACGTTCAAGCTGTGCATATCAGTCTAAAGTAAATTCAGTAGTATTCTGCTAGGGCTTTTTATATAAGAATGTATGTACTACCCCGTGGAGTCAGATTAAAGATTCAGACTAGTGTCCTGCCTGCCTGTGGCACATACTCAGGGAAAAGGTATCAAAAGGAAAGTGTAGCCTGCCAGTGATGGCCCTGATTCATGCAACAACCATATTTCAGACACCGCTGTCACACCTGGAAAGGCTTCTCATCATAGAACACAAAGATTAGGCATGTTGGCTAGGCTTGCTCCACAGGCAGTGGAGAGAAAGTGACACCTCAAGAAGATAGGAGCTACCCTTCCCAAAGATATGTAACTTCTTCAGGCAAAAAGTGTCTCATACTTTAATTGAACCCCTTCATAACTGTTTTCTGAGCAAAGTGCTTTACATATTTGAAGACTATTTTCATATCTTTAATTATTCTTCTGCACTCTAAGCAGACACAATTCTTTTGGCTGTTTCTCATTTCTTACGGCTGGTGTTTTCTCAGCCTCTAACCCTCCATCCTCTGAACTCGCTGATCAATTCACATATTTCTTCAAGTACTGTGCCCAAACCTCAGTTCAGCTGAGGCTTTTTCAGTACAAAAGGAGTGCAAAAACTGTTCTCCACTTTTTGTTTCCCACAGTTGAGTTCTAGCCACATGGGTTAAGAAGCATAGTGAACAGTGTTAATGCACTGCCCTGTGCTTAAGGACTGTGTCAGTGCCACTAGCGAATATTAAATATTTCATTGTTTGTTCTTGGTTTTTTTCTCATCATACTGTATTATTTCTGCATGTTCCGTAGCCTAGCAGAGTTTGCTTTAGATAATAAAGACTGGTTAATGCAAGGCAGAAAACCTTTTGGATTTTTTCTGTGGTCTTTTCTGGCCCTAGAATTTTTTGTATCCTTTAAAGTATTTGTTTGCCTTTCTAATCCATACGTATGTGTCCATGTATATGATGCATGTTAATGTACACACCTACCTGTATATCTATCCTTATTGCAATCATTAGAGTTGTTTATGTGATTATATTTACACATAAATCTCTGTGTGTCAGGATAATGAAAAACATTTGTAGAGATAACACTTGGAAGTATCCAAGCGTTTTCCACTGGGTGAGGGGCTGGGTTTGGCCAGGCCACTTCTGTCGTGGGAGGGAAGGAGTAGAGTTGGGGACAAAGTGCTGAAAACATGATTTTTCTTTTGATCTTTGCAGACAGCAGACAGAGAGTGGTGGCTGCAGAGTGAGTGTAACATCTCCCCAACACTCCCAACACCACCCTAGATGAGAGCAGGCAAGCTGAGGGGCAGAGCCATTTTGCTGCCCCTAGCAATGTGCTGCTTTCAGCAAGCAATCAGGCTTATGGCTAGAGCTACCCCTATGCAAGTGTTTAGATAGGAATTTCATCACACTGTATCAGTGAAACAAATACTTCAGGACAAACGTGTAGGAGAGCAGCAGACCCAAAGTAGCCTAAATAGCAGAAAAGTGGCTAGAGCCTGCTGAATACCAGCCCTATGCTGAAACATCTCTAGCCCATGATGAGAGCCATGAACCCCTGGGCTTCATTTACTTCTATATCCCCTGTTTATATTCATGAGTTCAGTGGCTTTCAGCATAGGTCTAGCTCTCCCTCTTCTGTTCTCCTTTCCAAGGCTAGCTAACTGCAGGTGTTCTGAATTCACAGATTTCTATTTATTCATGAGCTTGAAAGAAAATGTTGGAAAACAAAAGCTGTTTCTTGCTCTGGATGGTCTCTCTGGTCGCTTGGGTTTTTTTGATTCCCTATCACCACCTCCACCCTGCTACTCCCCCTCTCCTCCCCTCTGTGGGGAGTAAAATCTCTAAACATGGAGACAAAAAATATACTGGAAATCAGCAATTGGGCACTTTCTCTCTGAATTTCACATGCTGATGCAGTTCTGTGTTAGCCAAAAATAGCAACAAAAACAACAACAAAAAGAAAAAAAATGTTTAATGCAAATCACTTGCCACTGATTCTTTTCCAAAGCAGTAGCATTTACTCTATAGTGTAGTGCAGCTGGCTGCTGGTCCCCTGTGGAGATCTCTGACTAAGGTACCATTTAGAAACAATTTGGCTGATCCATCATATATATTTTTGGCAGATCTTTTCCTTCATTTCTTCTTTACTAAGAAATTATGAGAGATGAGCCTTAGATACAGAGATCTGCTACTAGTAATAATCTCCTAGGGGATTATTTAAAGCCTAGACCACATGTGTATGTCCTATTCATCCTTTGGATGCCTGTCCCAAGTTCAGACAACCTGTGGCAGTCCTAACTGTAAACTGAGCTCCCCCTCTGGGTGTCTGCAATGTGGGTAAAATCCAGGATTTCCTGAAATCAGTGGCAAAGCTCTGGCAACGCTTTAAGCCTAGTGTCAAACCCTGCACATCCACAGGATGATTCTCACATTAAACAGATACACATTACATTATTTGTTCACCCATTCATCTGATCTTGGTGGGTACTTTCTTCCCATCAAACTTGAGACACTGTACTTTGAAGTGTGGTCAATATTAGGTTTCCTTACAGTCAGTGCATAGAAAGGGCACTCCAGGTGGCACTTCAGTCTTTTGACAATTTGATTTATTCTCAAGAGGTGCCATTATTTTTACAGACAACTGCAGAGGGAACCTGATACAACTAACTTAGTTGCCTTGTCTAATGAAAACTGGGATTAAATTCAAATTCTTGTGGAAAAATGATGTTGTGTCCAACACTATCCGTTTCCTCTCCAGCTACCCATTGCTGCACTGTCGCTATCTATACCTTCATAGTAGTAAGGTGGAAAAACTGCTCATCTGAAGGAATATGTGTTGCTGACTTAGGAGCTGATGCTCTTCCTATTTGAGGAGTTTTTCTTCTTATGATTTGACTTTAAGGCTTGTTGGTTTACTGTGGGCCTCAGCTGAGATCTGACTTTTGGTTTTTTATGCTCTTGATCATGCTTACAAGTGTGTTTATGTCACTCTGGTTCACAATTCATATGTGAGGAATTGTCAATCTACCTTAAGCAGTTTTGCATGGTTTTAAGAGGGAAGAAGAGTTTTGCAGTTAGGCCCCTGCACTGAGTTTCAAGAAATCCACCTCTAGCTCCTGTCTTTTCCATATACAAGATAGCTGTTATGACCTTCAGGAAATCACTTAATCTCAGTGCTACAGTTCCTGTAACTTTCCATCCTTTCCTATCCATCATGTCTGCTTACACTATAAAGTCTTTAGGCAGCTTAAGCTTCCTGGTAGCACTAAAATACAAATCATAAATTGTAATCAGGTCATCTATGTTCTCCAATATTGTATTTAAACAAAAATATCTAGGGTTTTTCAGCAGCTTTTCAACCACTGTTATCTTAGCCACTTCAGGCTGAAATGAGAGATCTTACACAGTTGGATTCAACACACACAACTTTTAGATGTCTGGAATTCAGGTGCTGAGGCTAATCTGGTCATCTGGAACATTTCTGTAGTCAATGGAGAAAGAGGAGAATCACAAAAGAAAGTTTGTCTTCTATATCTTTGAGCTATGCCTAAGAACAAAAGAACTCCCTCTTTGGAGTTATGTTCTTCTCTTTATTTGATCATGGAAGGAGCTGAAATGATTAGGTCAAATTAAATGCTACGCTGTTAAAATTAGAGGTGACTGAGATTGAATGAATCATATGCAAAATATGTATACTTTTTACTGTGTATACTCTGTATACTTTTTACTTTTTTTATCCAATGCCCTGGATAAGCATGATGATGATGCTTTTTTGCTGATTCAGTAGGATGTAGTTTTCTTATTGATCGTCTTCTCTTTCCCATACAAGCACAGGACAGCATTGCTGGAAGTATCGTTTTTTAAACGAGACTCTCTGAACAAGTGTTGTCATAACAGACCCTAAGATACAAAATACAGCAGTAAAGATGTCATGTAAGGGTGGAACTGCCTGTGATTGTGCAATCATGAAACATTTCTTCTCATCCTGATCCTACCATACATTTCAGGTGTGGCGATAGCCCAAAATTTCTTTGTGCTATCTTACCTACTAAATTAAAATGGCCCACTTGTGTATCTCTGTTTCCTCCTCGAAGATGTTTTTAATGATGTGTCTGAAGCCTTAAGATTACATTGATCTTTCTGAAGGCTGAGAAATTAGCACTGCTGTACCAAAGTCAGTCTAAGGATATCTGCTATTTTTGCTTCGTTTCACACATCATGTGGTGATTCTTGAAGGTGTAGTCTATGAAATATAGTGACATGATTATGCAAAGATTGCAGAATATGTTTTAGACAAAGATTCATTATTGAGAAGCTTGAATAACCTTTCTCATACAAAGTGAGATGAATTATTTCTAAGATTTTGATTTTAAATAATTATATTTTAAAGGTGGATGCATATATATATATACAAAGGCATAATATTTTTATACAATTCTTTCAATGAGTGCAGAAAGAACAAGAAATATATTGTCCAAAACCCACTGAAATTAAGAAGAAACCATTTTACTTGAAACCTCCCTGTCTCAGTGAGCTGAACTCAGACGTACCAATTTAACATTTTACTGTTCTGTTTTCCTTCTTTTCTTCTCACACATGCTCTTTCTGTCTTGTATTATGGTTAAAAACAGGACAGTCTTACAAGATTTACAATGATGGGTTTTTTTCTTTCTCTGTTAACTTATTGGCTGGCTATAAACTCATGATAAATTTGAGACATAAAATGTGCCAAAGTCTACAAACCCAGTGGATCACCACATGGGACAAATAAACAGCACAGCTGCTATTTATCTGCACTTGAAAATAATTAGTAACTGCAGCTCATGGCTCCCTGGTACTCTGGATACTGAGGCACTATCACAAGCCAGTTACGTTTCAGATTGTCTACTTATGTCTCACTATTAATTTTTTTTCTAATAAACTTCTCTTTGCTCCAAACTGTAGAGCAGAGTGATTCAAATGTTAACATGGATACTCCCAAGTTCCAGGTAGCTAACATGAGAGGAGGTAACTGCATACCTGCACAACATACAGACCGATCTCCTGCTCACCAGCAGAGAAAACATGCAGCTTTACCAGCTTAGTTTGAGTTGATCCTGCCTTGTAGTGGGGGAAATTGACCTTTGGAGTTCCCTTCCAGCCCTGTTCTCTCTGATTTCCTTCAAGGAAAAGGGAGCTATCAAAACAATTTAGGGTGGGGTCTCTGGAGAATGTGGTATACTTTCTGCAAAGGGCAAAGCAAAGAAGGACTCGTTCTGCTAAAGTTATTCAATGCTATCCCCTGCCAACATTTACTTAATTATCTTTCTATTCTATAATGGCAATTGAGTTATGGCTTTTTCCTGTAACTTCTATACCCTTCCTTAGTGAATATGTTTGTGTGTGTGTATGTTTTAAAGAAGAATAAATTGAGTCCAATCAGTTCTCCTTTGCTCAAGGCAGAATTTATGATGGCTTTGTTGGAAGAAGAAGCCATAAGGCAGGACAGGACAGTACTGCTGCTATATTTTAGCTGTTAATATGCATCATAAACTGAAGATTCTTCTCTCCATACTCTTCAAAAATCTGTCTCAGGGATATTGTTGCCACTTGTCAGGATCATGAGCTGCCTAAATATTTTGTTCTGCTGTATTCGCTCAGCTTTTCCAGATTACTTTTAGTGCTTGTGGGCTATATTCACCAGGACCTCAGGTGCACAGGTTTGATGTTTCAACCCCATCCCCTCACTGCAGAGATGGTTTGATGGCCATCTCAAAAGGAAGGGTGATCCCCTGCACAGAACGTATGCCTGGTGAACTGAAAGCATTATTTACTCTGCTATCTGCTTCCTCTTCTTTTACTTTGGAGAAGACAGCTAGGTGGAAATCTTCTCAGCTAATTTTAGCTCTGTAAAAAGCAGTGTGTTCAGTCTATGCTACTATTCTTAGCTCTCTCTATAGTCAATAGGGAGAGAGACAGGCAATGGGTACCACTTTGTAAGGCAAAGGATGCCACCTCTTGCAGCACAGGATGATTCACTGCGTGGGGCACCTGACACCCCGTTGGTGATACAGCAAGTGGAGATGCCTGGAATGAACCTGTTGTCCAACTTTTGGATGGTTAAATATAAGCGAGATGATTTTATATCTCAGCTTCAGTTGTGTACATAGCAAATGACAATAAGCTGACTTCTCCCAAGTTGTTTCAAGGATAGGTACACTCAAAGTTGTTGCTCAGTTGGTATTTCAGTGGGGCCATAGTAGATGTTGAGGAATCATACCTCTTTTCCTCCAAGAGCTTTTTGCATGGCCTCCTAGTTAGCAGTACAGGTTGCCATCAAAGTCAGCTTACTCCTAATTTTCATAGCCTACACTGATATAATTACAGAAACACTGCTCCTGCATCAACCCCGGTAAGGTCAGCATCCAGGAGCTGAATGTACAGCTAACAGCATAGAAGAACAAAGATTATAGGCTTTTTCCTTGCAAGAGTTTTTTGACACTTGGTACACATGGGCACATTAAGTTTCAAGATTTAAAGGGTTCTCCCTCTGCTAACTTTTCAATATTATTTTCATATATTTTTGTTACATCTCTCTGCAATATGAGGAGACCCTAGGCTGAGATCAGGGTCTGCTGTGCTGCCCTTTGCCGGAAGAGAATACAGTCATGACAGCATGATGCACGTAGAGAGAAAAACCATGATTAAATATTTTGCCAGCGACTGATCATGTGATCAGAAAAAGAGCTGCCATTTAAAGAAACACCTGACAACCTTCCCTCCAACTGACTGGTAGCAAATAGTTCCCAGCTCCCAAACAAGAAGAGACAGGACAGTGTGACTGAGTGGAAGTCCAGAGTGCCTTTGCACTAATCCTCTCATCTTAGGGTTATTTGACTTTAGTTTTATTTAGCATCAAGTTTTACTTCTATAAGGAGAAAAGAAAAAAATTATTTTTTTTTTTAATAAAAGGAGCTGATGAATTTTGCTCTTCCTATGGAATGAAATGCCAGCACTTGTTGAGTTGCATCTTTATCGCTGCCTTGGGGGTATTTGATTTCATGAATCTGATTAAATTATTCTGCGCTCAGTATTTCTTTAATATTGCTTTATAAAATACACTCCTAGTGGCTTCAGTGGTGAGAGCACTTGCTGTACTTTCTTTAAAGCTTGCGTGGTCCCTCCTGGGGCTGAGGGGAAGAGCCCTTATTAAAGAGTTCAGTGATAAAAGCTTCTTCCTCTAGGAGAATTACTTTGAAACAACTGAAACCCACACACGCTTTTTCATAATGATTATGGAGGCACCCATACTAATGCTTTTCAGCATAAAATATGGCCACCTCTGATTTCATTGGCAGAAGACCTATATCTGCAGAAATGTCAGAACATTGTCATCTGATCAGAGATGCTATCTGATGAGAGCCAATAATAAGCCCATTTTCCCCCACAATGGTGAATTCTTGGAATTTGTTCTGTGGTGTAACATGGTATTTTTATATAATGGAGTTTTCTGAAGCTCTGACATTAGGCAGTGTAAAGCACTGCGTAAACATTCAGGCAGGGATTGTCCTTATGGCAAGGACCACACAGACCTCATGAGCAACACAGATAAAATCAAAGGGGACAGAAAAAAAGCAGAGAGGAGGTTAAATAAGGCCACACCAAAGGTGAGTGGCAGAACTGAGGGAAAATAGTACCCTCATCTCTACACTTCTTGCCCAATACTGCTGCACTGTCACTCATCAAGGGTCCTGTTTTAATAGGAAATTAGCTGTCCTGCTGCTGTATTGTGCCCCTTGATCTGCTATCAGCTCTGACCATAGAGGCTTAGGACACTGGGCTTTCAAAATCACACAAGAGTTTTAGGAGCATAAATCCCAAGGCAAGTCTTTGAAGCTGAAACTGAAGAACCCAGACATTTTTTTTCTGTGCATTACCCACAGAGCACACAAAGCATGACCAAAGATACTACATATGAGGCCAATGTACCAAAAGGCATATGCAGACAGTAGGCAAAAGTCAAAAAGACAGACTCTAAGGCTTCTTATCAGGCTCTTTCCTCCTCAGTCTGATCGTATCTTCTTAAAATTTCTGGTTCATTATATCACTTGGATGCTTGCAGGGTAATATGCAAAGAAACTTTCGCCTTATCCTCTACCTGGTTCCTAATCCGGAAACTGTCCATCTTGTTGCAGCTGCTGAAAGCTCTTTATTTTTAACAAATGTCTGCAAATAACTCTTAAGTTACATTGCTTCTCTGAGAGTAACGCATAATGTATATAAACGTATACAATAATTGTTAGGAACAACTCAGCCTTCTGCTGGTTTGTAAGATAAATGACATTAATCAACAGGATGCCTACAGAACTTTTGGTGAGTCATTTGTTATGCTAATTGAGCCACTTAAAGTAAACTGTCAATGAGTAGAGATTTTTGACAGCTGAGATGAGACGTGGGGCTAATTAGTCAGCTGCCATAAAAACCCCTGCCCGATTTTAATAATGTAATATTTAAGAGAGAAGGTAATGTTAATCATCTGACCAGACCTCTCTCCCAGAGGATATAGTAGCAAAAGGCATAGACCAGCAGGAAAATCAAGTTTCTCTAGGAAGAAGGCAAAACAAATGGCTGGCTGTGCAGAGATGACAACCTTTGCAAGAGAGTTGATGTGTCCCATAGGTTACAGCAAACTTTTTAATTAATACACAAATGCCCAACTTTTGCTCTAAATTACCTGTGTCCTTTTAGATCAATCCCCTTGTTTTCACTCATTTTGCATTCACGCTAGCAGCAATGAGATCATTGGGTCTGACTGTAAGACTTAGTCCTAACCTACAAATCAAATGGATTGATTGGATACACACGCTCTCTGTGTGTCTAGAAGGTATGAGCAGCATTTTGGCAAACCCTAGAAGATGTAATGATATGAAGTTACAACTGAGATCACAGTAGAAACTTCAGGATGTTACACTTCTCTTTTATTAATAGTTTCAGGAATGTGTGATCACTTCCATTGTTTCACGATGCTGCCACTTTCACTCTTGAAATCATGCCAGCCAGGGGGAGTGAGCTTGGTCTTGGGACTGTCCAACACAGTAACAAAAGGCTTTTGAAGTGGAAGCCTTTTGGTCTTAGAGCAAAAAAGGAACATTCTAAGTCTAACAAACTTAGAAATACTTTAAAAGAAATTATTTTTCTTTCTCTACTCAGCTGCTGTGTAGTGTAAGTAATTAATCTTGATTCTGCCCAGGGCATGCCTAAACTCCTGTTCTCTTCAAGGACAGGACTGAGACTTACAGCTGCTAACTCATTCCACCCCAAAGTGGTTGCAATTCTGTAGTAGGGGAGCAATGACTCCAGTACTATAGCAAGTGGCAGCTGCAATCACCAGTTACTAACTTTCCTCCAGAATTATCCCCCTCATACATGCCAAAAACTTCCTCAAAATTATTTCCCTTTTCTTGCAAATTTCCCTTCTTAGTGTCAGCCAGAAAGATTGTGTGGAATCAGACCTCCCTCATTTGCTCAGTACAAGCTTTGGAAGGAAAATAAAATAAACAAACTAGCCATTGTTCTTTGCCATCCAAACTTTCCTTAAAACAATAGAATCACAGAACCATAAAATGGTTTGTGTGGAAAAGGGACCTTTAAAGGTCATATTGTCCAAATGGTCCAACCCCCCTGCGGTGAGCAGGGACATCTTCAACTAGATCAGGTTGCTCAGAGCCCCGTCCAGCCTGACCTTGGATGTTTCCAGGGATGGGGCATCAACCACCTCTCTGGGCAACCTGTGCCAGTGTTTCACAACCCTTATGGTAAAAAAAGTCTTCCTTATATCTAGCCTGAATCTATCGTCTTTTAGTTTAAAACCATTACCCCTTGTCCTATCACTACAGGTCCTACTAAAAAGTCTGTCCCCATCTTTAGCATGATGTAAGGGCATATTCTTGACTATGGTGAAGAAAAGCATTTCCATTGCTATTGGTGCTAATTTCTATCAAAATAAAGAATGAGCCAGAAACTTTGAGCTTGCTTTCTTTCTATTTTTTTCCCTTGTTCTTGTTTTTATTTGTGGTTTTTTGGGGAGGTTTGGTTGTCTATTGTTTGTTTTGTGTGTTGGGGTTTTTTTTTGGAAAATACTAGACTGCATGAAACTAATTTAGAAAAGAATTGATTTTTGTAATTTTAAATCTTCAAGCTTTTAAGGGTAGCTTGGTACAGGTAAGGCACCTTGGTAAAGGTAATCATGGTACAGAAACTTGAAGCTAGTACTTATCAATAACCTGGGGAAAAATGTTCAAAGCAACCCTTCAAAGTTCTAAGAAACAAGAAAGGTACCATTTAATGTATCACTTTAAAATGTCAGCACTACTGGTCAATGGCCACATCCCTTTGTCTTTTTCTTAGTCTATACATGTATATGCACCTATTACTCTACCATCATAATATCTATATTTTCATGTGCCATAATAATATTAAAAAGTGAAAATGTTTATCTCTATGGGTTGACTTTTACCCTTCTTTTTTCTGTCACTCTGATGACCCGCTTGGAAACATTCACACACAAAGTCATACACATGCATGTTATTCAATAGATTTTGAATAAAATCTATACAATGAACCACATTTTCAGCAGCACTAGAAACAGCAATAACCGTTTTTAGTGCCTACCCAGGTGAAAGTCCCTGACACAGGTGTCACAAAGGTCACAAATTAGGAGCTGGTATTGTCACAAACCCAAAGTGTTGATGCTTTTTTTTGCTGTTGCTTTTAGGAGGAGCTAGGGTGACGCAGACTTCACCATGAGGTAAAGCCAAGCACAGTAGGGACAGAAGCAGAAATAGACTTTATCTTTGTAAAAGAGACTGTCTTGGTGAGCCTGGCTCTGGCTTCTTCCACACTAAGTAGCAAAGGGATGTCTCCATCTGCCAGATAGCTCAAGGCAGACCAGTCTTCTTGCTGGAACTGGGCTGAAAAACTCCCTCATATGACTTGTAAACATTACTAATAATTGGGGTTGGGGGGAAGGATTCACAAATGCTCACCTACCCTGGTCCTACTAAATTCCTTCCATCAACCACAGAGAAAGCTCAGCTTTCTCCATGGCAATTCAGCTTAAGCAGGCATGAAGCACAAGTGTCATCACCTGAACCTCCAGACCTGCTTAATCCGACAGGTCTGAAATAGATGAAAGCACTCCCAGCTCTTTTCTTTCTCTTGCCTTTCTGATGTCCTCGTACTTAATGTCTTGCACTGTCTGGAGCAGCATCTGAGTTGGAGTGGGTGATGTCCTATAAATTGAAGGGTTAATGAAGGCTTGAGAATGTGAAGTGGACATGGCAAGTGTTTAGACTGAGGTAACAAACTGAACAATCTGTGAGGCAAGGAAAACTGACAAGTGATAGTTTCAGAAACACTAAAGCCTCTGCCTCAGAATGTGAGCAGCAAGCAAGCCTATTTCCCTTCTGTGTTCAAGCTAGAGAGGTGAGAAACTGCTGTTCAATGTGGCCAAGCTCTAGCTCAGGCAGACTCAGACACTGGCTCAAAATCAGTCCCGGGTCCAGCCAAGATGTCAGCTCTACCCTATGCTAGGGCTCACTCAGAGCTCAGACATGGGCTTTGATTGCTTAGGACAGTTTTCTTGCCTAGAACCCAGCTGATTTCTCAAGGACTTTTCAAATCCAATTTTACGTGATTCTGTGCAGAAGATTTATCTCTGTCAGTGGTCAGTGACTCTAGTGTGTTCTCCTTTTAATCAACAGAAAATACAAATCTTTCAAGGCCTCCTCTGGCCATTTGTCTCTGGTTTTAGGAATGTATATTTTCAGCTTTTGACATCTGCATTGTGCTTTTCTAAATGATAGCTATTGGAAGAACAAAGACAAAATGTGTCTGTTTTAAGCTCTCCTTAAAGACACCCTTCCTTTATGCTACAAAAACTTCATGCAATATTGACTCTTGAGTAATTTGTTGTCTTAAAGAGACACCAAATTTCACACTTTTTCCTTTCCATCTAAAGAAAAAAAAAGAAACAAACACACACTTTTGGTGCAGAATTTTGATTCAGAAATCTGCTAATTCCTTTTTAAAAAAGACTGATTTGGCTGATCCTTGTTCAGAACCGCAGACCCGACCCTAACTCTCATCTTTTGATTTTCCACTGATGCTGAGCAACTTTGAAAGATATTCCTGAATAGAGAGTGCTGGGGGATGGGAAACCCAGGGTAGAAGGGAGAAGTGTTCATGTGTGGAGTAGGAAATGAGAATTACTTCACCTTTACCAAGTACAAGGATTTTAAATCCAGAAGTTGGCCTCTGTATGTGTTGAGTGGATTCTGCCTAAGAATATTCTCCTAGAAAATGCCAAATACTTCTTTAACCTGGAGTCCAGACTAATAATGCATGCATCAGGAATGAGCCTATGCCTTGGATTCTGGGTGAGGTTGAAATCTAAACTAATGTTTTGTGACTACCCTTAATCTCTGTAATACTCTAAACCCACCCAAATTTTACTGAGAAAAAAAGGGGTGTGAAGGAAAGCTCCAAGTTTACAGCCTCGGCCTATTTCTAATCCTTTTTTGATTGCTAGTTACTGGGCTCCCTTCCAAACATACTGTTTACTTTGGGGCTGATTTTTCTCCATCCAGATTAAAATTCCAGTGAGTTTCTTTCATTCCTTTAGACTGTAACCCCAAATGGGCCATGGTATTTTATTCAGAATATAGTAGCTGGATAATGATGCTCTCAGCAACCCACAGAAACGAAGCAGTTTGTATATGAGGAGCTCGTATGCACACAGAAACACCCAGGAGTCCATGCATATGATTCTGCACATTGCCTCATATACACACATACAGATAAATGTGCTCCATGAACACACTCATGGCTACTTCTATGCTATGCACATATGGACTAAACAATTACACTCGCCTATGAGCTTGTCATAAGGCAACAAAAATGCCAGCTGCCTTTGAAGTTTCCCGAAGAGCAGGAAAATGAGTCAACAGTGCTGGCCAACATCATATCATTAATCATCTATTAGCTGAGGTTGTGTGCTCCTGTCACCTGTCACTTTGTAATGCATGCAAATCACTCCAAGAGTAACATTTTCAGCCTGACATTTCCAGGGCCAGAGCTGGGATCAACCTGCTCTTTGTATTCAAGATGAAAAGGAAGTAAAGAAACAAGCAGTGAGATTGTTGGAAGGAGACAGAGAAAACTAAAGAAATAAAAAAGTAAAGAAAAATTGGTCAGGAGAGTTTAATTAAAAAAATAAGATTAAAATATTGGGGTTTTCATATTGCCAGGAAATATACAGTATAAAATCCTATCTCTGCTCTATAGTTCTTTGGGTGAGGAAATTATAGAGATAGCACTATTTTCCTGCTACACTCTGTAAGAAGAGGCAGTAGTAGTATCTTCTTTTTTGTTGTTGGGTTTTGTTTGGTTGGTTGGTTGGGTTTTTTTTTAATTTTACAAATTAGAAATCACGCCTCCCTTTAGAAAACTGTCCCTGAAGTGCTAACCATAAATTCCCATTATGGTCAATGGACAGAAATAAGATCTTTCTTGATACAATCCTCTGATCCCTGGTTTAGATATGTACCTTAGGAGGAAATGAATTGTTGAAGTACATGGAAGTGCCTAATTCTCTCTTTTGATTAACACAGGAGATGAGGATGACTAGCCTAGATGTACACAGCTACTGTAGGTATCTATGTTTAGTAAGTTGGATCTCACCCCTTCTAATTTTTAACTCAGTTTGCATTCTGATGATTCAGAAGAGACAGAAAGGGTGATACCAAACTAATTTCCTCTATTATTTTTGTCATGACTATTGAAAGGATAGGCTAATATAAACTCCTCATAGCCTAGAACTGGCCAGCCTAAAAATGCAAGATTAAGTTTTTAATACTTTTATTATGCATTGTGTTCATTAACCAGATACCTTTTCAGTAAATTAGTGTTGCATGACCAGCTTCTGCAGGAAGACTCACTCTTCTACTTACAAACCTTCTCTGCCATTGTGAAGGCTCAGCTTAAATTCTCTTTGGGTAAGTCATATCTGACCAAATGTCAGTACTACAGTGATCTCTCTTTGAGCTGGTCCACAATAGCCTGTGAAGACAAAAAGAGTATGTACTTCAGTGTTAATTGTGTCTCACTGTTAAATAAATACCTGGAATAAATCAGCTGGAGAAATCCAGTCGTCCAAGTGGAGATGCTCACAACTGTATCTCTTCAGAGAGCTAAGAGGTTCCCATCCTTCATATCTGTATTTTGTGTGTTTTATCTGTATTCATTTATTTATTTATTATTTATTTATTATTTATTATTTATTTATTATTTATATTATGTATTTATTTATTATTATACACATATCTGTATTTTGTATTAATTTTAGATTTCTGCCCAATCCCCTCCTTCATTGCCATCTTTCCTTTCCATTTCACTATTTTCCCTTCTCCTCCTTTTGGCCCACTTTGGTGAAATATGTCTGCCCTTTTCCTTGTTCATCCTTACATGGATGAACATTGGTTCAGTGTAAGCAAAGGACACCCTCTGACTGAAAAGAGGAGGGGGTTACAAGCTTCTCTCCTGTGGCTTGCCTCTGGCAGGGATGGTAGTACTCTGTGCCACACCACATCTCATTACCCCAGGAAGGCAGCCACAAATTAATCTTGCTTATACTGGGGGGAGTCAGTACTGGGAAACCAGAATATGCCATTAGCAGCCCTCACCAAGATTCAGTTCCCCCTGCCTCTGTTTTCAGGGGAAGCTTTTTCTTTCCCATTTAGAGGCTGAATTGTCTTTATTTTCTCTGCTGACAAATCAGATCTATTTTTTTAATTCTTTTGCTACCAGGAGATATGTGTAGGGATCAGCAGGGAAAGATCACCTCTGTGGAGTCAAATTAGGGTGCAGTACTCCAGGAAAGGAGGAGCAATATCCCCAGGCAGCCCACAGGATATCTATTTTCAGGATATTTTGAGGCTTATTTCTTTGGATAGATAAACTGCAGATCATGAAGGCAATTAATCACGGACTCATGGACGAGTACATCTGGAAGGGACCTCAAGAGGTCATATTGTCCATCCCCCAGCACGGAAGCAGGATAAATGTACACAGACCATCCCTGACAGATGTGTGTCTGCTTCTCTCTGCTTCCACTCTGGATGCTCTCACACCATTATCCATATAGTGAAGAAGCTGAGTTAAGGTTATGAGGAGAAGCAGAAAATATCACTTTTTAAGCTTGAGGATTTCCCCCTTACTGTCTCTTGAGGCCTGAATCCAGTTTTTGGTGAGAGACTTGATGCTCACTGTAAAATCTTATGAAAAGAAGGATGTGTGAGCAATTTGTTCATTTGTTGCCCAGGTTCTGTTCTGAGATGTAAGACGTTTTTGATTGCTTGTTCAGTAGTAAAACTCAAAATTAAATCTTAGCTGGATGTGTTCATGTGTAAAAAAGGAGAGCAAAAGAAAAGGAGGAAAAATTAAGCAAGAGTGAAGAGAAAAAAAGGCAGAGAAGAAACAGAGGAAGGTAAAATGTGTAAGGTGAAAGAGAAAAGGCAGAAAGGTGCAGGAGGCTGATCTGAAAAGAAGAGAGAAGAAACAGGAGGAACAGAAGGAAGACATAAAGGCTGAAGTGAGAACGTGAAGAGCTGCTGTTTCTTAAGCTGGCCATTTCTAACAGAGAGATCAGAAAGACTTTTTGTTGTTGTTGTCCTTAAGTGACTTCTCCCACTGGCTAACATCTCATTTTATGGCAGGTAAATAAGCCTGCCTAATTGGTCCCTTGTTCAAGAATGGTAATATCGAGCTGAGCCTGCTCCTTCTGAAGTGGGATCTTGTCCAATTTATCGTCTTAGCAGATGTGATCTCTTCAGGGTTCCACTGTAATGATAAATTGAAACATTTGAATGCTGTGTTCCCAGGTCCGGGCATCCAGCTCTGTGAGTGGGGGGAGAGGATCTGATAAAGTTTCCTTCTAAAATGACATATAGTGATTTCCACAAACATGACTTGGTCCCATTTGCAAGCCTAACAGTTGTGGAGGCCTCAGGTGGGTTGTGCGAAGAAGGATGTACCAAGGTCACTTGAGTCTGAAGGACTCAGGTCTGGGAGTAAAGATCTCCTTCAAGAACAAAAGTCTGGAAGTGCACCTTGAGTCAGAAGCACTTTAAATTAAGGTGACACTTACAAACACTTTATTAATAATTAATAAGTGATTAATGAAAATTACTTTTTAGCTGATAAATTGCTTGAAGACATTAGAGCATGTTTCAGAAAGACGTGGATAAATATTTTTATGCATTCCCATTTATAAATGCTTAGTAATGGGCTCTCAACTTTCAGGTGCCTCAGCATCATTTATCCCCATCATCCTGGTGGCATGCTATAGAGACATCTTATAATCATTTATTTTCAGAATTTGTTCCTATTAATCACATATTAATTATTATTAAGAAAACATTTGTGCACGCTCCTCTTAATCTGAATTCTTGCTTGGCTGGTTTTCCTAAGAGTGTGAAGGAGCACCCAGCTTACGCAGCTCATCGTGTTACTCTAGAGCCAGGCAGGTGGCATTCCGGCTGGTGCAAAATGGTAGTTCGTTATACTACCTCAGTTTAATCTAGTTGACGACTGAGCCTCACCTGCTCTGTGCTTGTTGAATTTTGTCCTATGGAGCAAAGAGAGGATCTGCAAGGATGCATGTGGACTGCTACCAGTGCTAGGTAGTGTCTGGTCACTACAGGATGGGAATTCATTGCTGAAATCTGTCCCCCTGTGAAATAGACCAGTGGTTTTTTTCTCCTATCTGGTAGGTAGTAAACCAAGGCACAAGAGTACAGAAGTCTGGATCTTGGAAAATTTTTAGGCAACTATGGAAATGAATGAACTTGCAGCTGAATATGGCTGATTACATGCCCACAGTTCAGTCTCATGCTGGTTCTTTATCCGCTGGCCTTTCTGGCTCTGCAAGGTCAGGTTTGATCTGTCAATGAAGAGTATATAGAGGCAGAGAGGAGATGGACCGTATAGAACCTTTACACTGGGCATTGGTTGAATCTATCCCTCCAGAAAGGTCAGAACACCATAAAGGCTACTGTTGTTTATTATAGCCTTAAGGAGTCACAGGATATAGGGAAGCCTAAGGAAGTTATGAGGATGGCTGCAAAAATGGCCCTAAATCACAGAATTAATTTCTGGAGCCAGACTGATTTTTTGACTGACTGGCAATACAGCAGTAGATATGGCTGCCTGACTGGTGATTTTCGGATGAGTTTAGGCCAGCGGTTCCTAAGTCTGAGCTCAGAGTCTGTTGCCTTTATGATGCCTCAACATCTGAGGAATCAGCTGAGCAATGGGAGATTAAAGGAGTAACCCGTTAAGACCAAGTACTGGAGACAGCATTTGCTCAGTATTTCAGTCTTTGGTCAACAAAGAACTGTATGATCTCTGCTCTGTGCCACATAAAAAAGGTAAATCACAAATAGCAACTGTCTCAGTTTAGAAATTATTTCAAACAAGGTTCTCAACTTATTCACTACATTTTCAATACTGAGAGAGGACAATACTCCAAAACATGTCCACTTTGCCGCAAAAGATTTTCAAAAACATGCATTCCTTGGAGAGTGAAAAAAACAGCCTATTTCCCTACAGCATTCCATCCTGTGCTTACTTTCTCTCATATCTATCAAACTGCAAATGAAACCTCCTGTGCCAATTGGTTCAAAGTTATAGAGAGGAAAAGAGACAGTGATATATAAATAGATATTAAGATACAGAATAATCACAAAATCCCTCATTTCTTTGGTAAACCAAACTAAAAATAATTTGAAAATTGAGTCAAAGTGTCCTACATCTGTCTCCAGATCCTGTGCAGAGCTCTGTGACAACAGATCATTGTGCAGGACACAGTAGCCCTGTGGCTCCAGAATTGAATTTGTTCTGCCTGTTCATGGCCAGTTTGCACTCAATTTTTGTGCCTGTAGCAGCATACACGTTAACCAGAAGCATTTCTTACAGGCAATGATTTCTCCATGAGCAGCTGTGGAATATGCACAGCACAGTGACTTGCTGAATTCATAATTATGAATGCTCCTACTGGAAACACACAACTGCAAAAGTTATGCTCTTCCAGGCAGAGAACAGAAACAATTTATCTGCCTGCCTAGGTGCTTGTACACCTCATGTCAGACTGTGGAGTGCCTCTCAATCATTACTTGATTTACCACCTCAAAAACTTTGGAAAAGCAGGAAAATACTCAGGGTCCAGATGTAGGAATTAGAGACAGGAAAAGCAAACTGGCTGAGTGGGGAATTGAACTAAGGTCTAAAATCAAGTATCCAGCCTTCCAGCTAAGCTCCTTGTCTGATCAAGAACATCCACTACAACTGGCTATTGAGTATCTTGCTTTGCTGACAAATGGCTGCAGTCCAGCTACAGTGCAAGGAATGTCTCCCCCATGCACCTTTGTAAATAGTTCTTAAAAATATAGTCAGTAGCTACTCAAAAATAATTTGGCAAAAGCATATGTATCAGAAAAGAAAGATCACAAAAAGCCTCTCAGTCCTTTTCTCAGCCCCACAGTTGTGACTGATTATTAAAATGATACCAGTGTTATAGGACACAGTGTTGCCTGGAGAGTAGAGGAAAAAATCTAAGAAAACAGAAATCTGGGTTCCTTTCCCATCTTGTTTTTTTCTTTGGCCATGATGCATGACTTGGGTTATATATTTTCCCGCTGACTACCTGTAAAATTAAGGCAGTTTAGGGACTTTTCCCAAAAACTACTTCCCATGGAAGGTGTGTAAGGCCTATGTGTTGTTAATCACACTCATCTGGAGGTGTTATGAAAGGATAATGAAAGGGCGGGCACGCAGAGATAAAGAAATGCATGTGGTGCATACACGTGGAGAGCTTGGAAGACACATGAGACTGGGGTTTGTCTCACTGCAGCAGCTGCAAAGAGCAAGTGTGTGGATGATGAGACAAGAGCTGGAGATTTAGAGGTCTCTTACAGTCACACAGCTCAGTCAGACCAGGGCTGCTGACACTGTGATCCCTCCCGTAGAGTAGCCATCACACATTCCCTCTCCAGGCAAAAACTGCAAGCGCCTGGCCAGAATGGATCTCTTTCCTCCTGCCTTATCAGGGTTGATGTGTGCTCCAGTCCAACACCACCTGAATACCAGATGCTGGAAAACCCTTGCATTCTTTATAAGATGCTCCAAGGGTAGCTAGCAGTATGTCATGTCTCTGCAGGCATTTTGAGAAAAGAAGCAAAGACACAGGTGATTACAAATAGATTCAGAGATATAACTTTCCATCCAATTCCATCAGCCCTGGCCGTCTTTAATATTTAGCTATTTCTCAATAAACTAAAATGACAGCAGAGTCTCTCCTGCTGAGTCTTTAAAATATATGTGTATATATAATGTATATACAGATCGCTCCTTATTTCTTTCCCTCCTTATATCATTAAACTGGTGTTGTGTCTACTGCTCTGTAAATGTGTAAACGGCAGCTTCTCTTACTGATAGTGGAAAAGTTGGAATATTGTGGTTTTGCTGTAGATGATGGAGGGAGAGGGGAGAGGAAAACTGTCTGCATGTCTACTGTGTGATGAATGCGTGGTTGGTGGTGTTAAAGCAGAAACTATTTCCTCAGAGTCTTGGAGGTATGTTCCTTGACAGACTCCTACACCCCTGAAAATGTTTATATGTTTAAATTCTTATTTAAGACCCTAATCTTCCTTCCTTATATTGGACATAAAACTTCTAAATAGGAGTTAGGTACCTTGGTGTCTTCGCAGATCACTCAATTTTCTCCATTCCCAGTGTGTTAATTTTTATACACAGAATCTTACCGTGGGTCAGGGGTGCAGAACTGCCTGGGGAACACACAAATGTGCAGAGGGATGTGTGATTTGTTCTGCTAAGGCACATCACAGGAGCAATAGGCTATGCACAGCATCGTTACTGGGCAACATGCCTATCACAGGAGCTCCTCCAAGCAAGGAATCAGGCTGAGAGGCATACTACTTTGCAATGGTTCTGTGGCACATCACGCAGACATAGACACACAGAGTACAGTATGTCAGTCTACCACAGAGCTCATGGGTGCGCTGAGCAGAAAAGGGTTGCGGTACTTCAGTGTAAAAGCATAATGTGGCATGCAACAAGAGAGCACCCATTGCGAGTGAGATGGATGAGTCACCTTCAGGAGTCTGGGCATGGCTCTACTTCACAAAGGCTGCAGGACTCTCCTAAATCAAGGGGATATTGCCTATACATCTGGGATGCTGTAATTCTGCATGTGTAGATATGTATAGCTAATGGAGAGAAAAACGGCATACAGATAAAACCTTCCCAAATAATTAAGTCCACAATGAGTTATCAGTCAATACAGAAAGCCATACCTGTTCAACCTCCTTGGGAGAGAAACACCCAAGATCCATCTGTTCAATGATCTAAAAGGGAACGCTTAGAAGAAGCATTTAAGAAACAAATGTAGCATGGAGAGATGCTTGCCTGCATTAACCCACTCCAAGGTTCTGGCAATCACTAAACCAAAGGGCTTCCAAAACCTTTTCTGTCCAAGGTGTCCCAGAAGGCAAAATGTTTTTTGTGAGATCATCAAGAAACGCTGCTTACATATTTTAAGCTTCATAACGTTTGCTATTTAGCCTTTGAGCATGGACCAAAGTTTGCATTTAAAATTAGATCTGAAGTAGGCTTGATTTGTCCATGCAAGTATATACTGAGGGTCATGACAGAGCTTCTCAGCATCTGCTAAAAACCTATGGTGGGCAAAGAAAGTAAAGTACATTCAGGCGGTAGAAAGAGGTTTTGCAGAGGGAAGTGCTCTGAAGGGAAGCACTGTCCACTCTGTCCTGGGGCCAAATTCTAAGCCTGGAGTGACTCTCGCTTCACCTGCACTCTGATGGTGCATTTCTGCTTCCAGGAGACTTTCTTAACGTTCCACCTTTGCCTGTTCATTATGGTAGCTCTGGTTATAATGAAACTTTTCCTTTAATGAGATGCCAAGTCCAGCCTGCAAGAAATGTTCAACAAGGATTTCCATCTGTGTTAGGGGGCATTTCCATTCACTTTGACTCCTCCCTCAACCCATCTCCTCTGGACAAGAGATATCTTTCAGTAGCCTTTAGTGTATTCACAAGGAGACTTCATCTTCCTTCGGCTAGATGTACTTTTAGCCTCAAGTCAGCTGTAAACCATGAAGATTGAAGGGGCTGGGTTTTTTTCTGGGACTGGTGTTGAAACAGAGGCCTGATGTTGGCCAGAGAAAAGCTGTGTGCCAGGTGGTCTTATGGTTTAACCCTTTCACATGCTCGGTCATGAAGTGGTTGCAAAACCTTTCAGACCAAGGGGCCTCTGGCGCTGCTCTTCCAAAGACCGTTTTTCTGCTACAGGCAAAGCCGAGGGGCAGCCTTACTGACAATAGTTTTCTAAGCATAGACTGGACAGTTGCAGTTAGGGAGGTGTCCAGAGATGCTGGGGGAGTGCAAATAGGATGACTATTAGCCCTTTGCCCTGGAAGTCAGATATACTCATCCCTGTGTTAGCCATGTCCCTCGTGCAGTTATCAGTAATGCTCCCAAAGACTTTCATTCAAAATACCTGATCCTCAGCTGGGGACAAAAACAAACAACAGAATAACTGCACTGACTTTAACAGAGCTGTGCCGTTTAACACCAAATGAGAGTCTGCATCAAGGCATCTTAGGGTAGCTTGAGAGGCTGGAAAATCACGAACTCTAATTCTAAGCAGTTCACTGACCTAAGAGAGAGGCTGAACGTCATTGTCTTCAGAGCCAGGATATTTACCCCTTTCCAAGGACAAGCAGTACTGTCTGTATCAGGATAAATGCATCACAGTGTAGCATTGTCACCCATTGTAAGAGACATGGGTCTTATTGCTTTGACCAGTGTGGGTTAGAGAGTAGGTTATCCGTTAGTATCCCGGGCTATATGATGGCAGTTATACTCAATGTCCACAGGGTATGTATGTGCATGTCCTGTTTCTGTGTGTGTGGAGGCTTTCTCTCTGGAAAGAGAGTGCTCCTCATACCCAATAGAGAGGAGGGGTAGTAACAAGAGAGACAAAGGGCCATGTAAATAAATTAGCTTCTAACTCCATTGTCAAATGGCTATAGGACAGGCCTAATCTGTCTGTCTTCTAGCAATCTGCAATTCTTTGCTCCTGCATCATTGCCTTTAGAAGTACTTTTTACACTGCTTTCATAAATTTCCTAAGGTTCTTTTTGACCTATTTGTAATTTTTGTCCCCACAGGAATCTGTGGCAAAGAATTCCTCCAGTAAAACATACATTGCATAAACAAATAGAAAAATATTCTTGCTTTGATTTCAAACTTGTTCACAGGTAGTTTAGCTTTTTTGTTGTTGTTGTTTTTACTACAATACATGACTGTTAACTGTCTGTTCAAAAATCCCTTTCATTCATGGTTTTTCTATAAATCAATTTGATTTCCACTCTGTTGTCTCATTTCAGCTGGGGTATCTAGACCCCGTCATCTTTCCCATCCTATGGAAATTATTCCATCCCTCTGATCTTTACATCTGTCCTTTGCCCTGCCCTTTCTAGTTCTACTTTGTTCTTTTTCCAGCTTTCTGGTGAATTCCATGAACCATCATAGGAGACAGAGCTAAACTCATTTAAGGATCGGGACTTTGGAATATAATTCTGTTGCCTTTTTAATTCTATTAAAGGACTCTCTGCTCATAGTTCACCTTCCAGAAGGAGAAAAAAATCAAACAAACAAACAAAAGTTTGGGGTTTTTAAAAAATTAATTATTAAAAAAAAACCCAACAACACCCAAAAATCTAATCCCAAGTTCGGTCTTGAATGGATGGGTGTTTTTGCTGTCAGGCTAAAGCTGGATGCACAGCTCCAGGGCATTGCTCCAATATTTCAGTTCTTCAGCTAGGTGATACTTCTCAAGTGTTTGCACAAGAGATGCATCACAGAGTGGGGGAAGGAGGGGCAGAGAGGGAAGAGTCTGTCAGCAAGAGGCCCCATGCTAATCTTCTCCTTCAAGACGGGGCCCTTTTGGAAACCTGTTTTAATATTCATGGTCTTTAGGTAAATAGTCTCTGAGTCAGGCTGTCAGTTTCTGCAAATGTGGCTGTCTTGCTGAAGCTACTGCACATTTATCAGTGAGTAAACAGTGACAGGAGTAGGGGGATTAGAGAATTAAATTAGTGTGTAACCACTCTCCTTCTCAAGTTTTTGGCATTGCCTCGTGTGTGTTTTGTTCCAAGAAGTCTTTTGTGGTTTTTTTTTTTTAAATCTCTCTCTTCCTCTCTTTCTTACTGTCACACACACCCATGTCACATACTTACTTGAAATCTCTGAGATTTTCTTTATTTTCCATTTTTGTAAACTGTGGGGTTTTAAATTTTATTTTTGTATTAAAATCAGATCTTTAAAATAGCAACTAATCAGGCTGTAGGAAAGGATCAGGAGATGCTTGCTGATGCTGACCAGCTCTGCTCTTTCCCTCCTGGTCCTTTGAAGTTTCTCTGGCTGGGTTTCCCAACTGAAGAATTCTGTTCCAGTGAGAAGAGCTGGCACTTCCCATCTGCACCAGTCTTATTTTTTCCTCCTTTCTTTCCCTTCCCTTCCCACTCCCCACAGGGCATGACATAGACTCTGCCACCTGCCTTGCACTCATCAGGTTATAAGCCAAATATGCAAGCGCCTTGGCAGCACCATGTTCTTGACATCCTTTGTTGCCATCCCCTGACACCGACACACAGAGACATGGTGGTCATCCCTTCCCCCATCCCATCTGTGAAAGGAGGAGACGATTTACTCTCTTCTGGCAGCCGAAGCCAGACTGATTGCAGAGGATGCCAATTAGGCCTCGGAGACACTAACCAGGTCATGTCCAGCAAATTTCCCACTGGCCGTTGCAGGGGTGTTCGTCCTGTGTGGGTGCTGGGGTCTTCTAGGGAAAATGTGCTCCTGACATTTAAACAGCAAGAGCCCAATTAATCAGTGTCTAAAGGCATGGTGAACAATTTAGGGTGTCAGCATTGCAGGTAGTGCTTACATTGGTCCCATAACGTGTGTCCCTGTGTCGTAGCACAAACAAAGCATATGTTGAGCATACTCTTCTGTTTGCCATATCAAAGCCAGTCTATTGGGAGCACCACGGACATGGCACTGACTTCCAGGCTCCCTTTCCAGCTCAGAGCAGAAAAAAAGTGGGAAGGAAGGAAAAAAGGCACCGCTTCCCCATGTATCTCTTTGCCTTGCGTTAGGCTGATATCCACTGGCATGTACACTGCTACAGATGGAACAACAGTATCTTGTTGTGTATCCAGCCTACAGAGTTTCACTCGTATTTGCGTCTGCTAGGTTCAGCCGGGTTCGCTGAGGTCGGTGGCGGGGAGCCAGTGCTGTAGCTCTTTGGATTTATTATTAACACGCAGCTTGAATCAATGCAGACTCCTCTTACCAACCTCATAGTAAGCTTTCTCAGGCAAAGCCTTCTTTACAAAGCAGAAACTCTTCTCCATTCTTTGGCAGCTCTTACTTCAAATTCAGGATTGACCATGCTAGGACTGCTCTTGCATGCAAGTCATTTGGACTAAACCCTGTAAAATCCACTGCATATGGTAGTTTGTGTATGATCTGTCGTTTAGCTGTAAGGACTAGCTTGTTTTATGCTTTGTTGGAGGGCCGGGGTGGCAGATGGGGCAGTTACATTTGCTGCTGATGGGCAGAGGAGAGAGACCACTGCAGGTTTCCATGTAGCCCCTGAAGTCCTTTACAAGGGGTAGGATAAGATTAATTTCTCTATCTGCCCCTACTTACCCTATAAACATGAGCCTTTTAAAAATTGCTGGTGAACATTTCTGCAGGGAAAGGGCATAGATGGAATAGAGAGAACACAGGGCAAATAAATAGGGTTGTTTTTGCATTTCCATCCCTGTGAACACCTACCAAAGTGTTAAGAGCCCCTGAACTAGACAGAAATCCCATTTTGGCAAATTTGCTATTGACCATGTGGGCATCCCTGTGACATTTCCTACACCCCCTCTCCATTGTCATCAATCTCCTGCAGGGCAGGTCATCACTGAGGGGGAGGAAAAGATGGTCCTACAGATGGCCTGAGTTCAGAGGGTCTGTAGGAGTGAGACGACTGTCATTTCCAGATGTCAGTGGATGAAATAAAATAAAATAAAGTGAAATAAAATAAAATAAATTAAAATAAGACAAAGTGGAAGTGGCCCATGAAGCCCCCTCCCTCCACACCCTCCCTTGCACACACATTACCCTGATAATGACATCCACCCCTGGGGGCTTTACCATTTGGAAATTCCACAGTAGATGGAGAATGCAGCTGCTGCCCCCAAGCAAATGCCCAGGCCAAACAAATGGACCTGCTGCCGTGGTGTAAAGGCCTCTAAGCCGCATGTGTGCTCCCTGCCCAGGATACACTCCTCCTCATGACACATGGCACATCTCGCTAACAGCAAACACACATAGATGCCATCCAGCTGGGATGGGAACAAGAGCAGATGCTCCTATTAAAAAGGCTGTAAGACTCAGTGCCCCTGTGCCCTGTTCAAAGGGAAAGTCCAAAGTGGCATGTACAAACAGAGGCTCTTTTCCTTCTGTCACCTCCTCCTCCCTGGGGTTCAGTGCAATAATCAGCCATCCCCAAAGACATTTCTGCTTAGTTTCATGCTTTGTGGGACATAGTTTATTGTCATGGGTCTTGTCTATGTGTTTGTAATGGTTGAAGCTGCTGCCAGGACTTCCCATGCTGGTTGTGGTTTTTTATTTGGCTGTTGGATCTCTGAAAATGTCCTAGCTGGGGAAGGGAGGGATTTTTTTAAGTGTGATATTTTTCCTGCTTTTACAGGAGATCAGTCATGGGTGCAAATCTGAACCTCAGTTACGGGCTAAAACACAGAACAAGCACTTTCCACTGGTGTCAGAAGGAAATCCTTTATTCCTTGGCAGAGGGAAGTGTCTCTCTGTGGGTGTCTTGGGAGAGGGAACTGAGATCAGGTGCATAGTGTGTTATCCCAGAAGACGTCTGTGTTTCTCACATGCTCCCCTGGGCCCCCTAAGGAGGGAGTGTGTCAGCAAGACAGGGTATGTTCTTTCCCTATCCACTCCCATAATGGCCCTAGGGAGGAATTACAGACTCCCAAGGCTCCAGATCTCCCAATTGAGTATGGTCTCAGAGAGTCTGTTTTCCTCTTGTTAATGACCAGCCTTGCTACACTGGGAGGGAATGAGGTTGGGAGGATGCCCTGTCAGCTAGCATACACCTAATCAGGATTGAACTGTGCTCTCAAAAAGGGCTGAAAGTGCAGACAGCAGTCCTCCCTGTGAAACTCTTACCTTTCTTCAGATCAGGGTGGAGCAGGAGGGTAGGGGAGGAGAGAGACAGACCACGGCTTCTGTTCCTGCCTATGGCATTAGCTCTTCCACTCCCCTGCTTTTGGAGCAAACGGTGGAGGGAGATTAGGAGCAAGGCTCTTCTTTGCAAATCAGTATTTCTCCTGGAGATGGAAGGTGATAAATGCCATCTTCCTTTCCCCTCAAAAACTTCCTCGGTGCTCGTGGTTATCTGAAGGTTAACCACAGCCCAGGCAGTCAGCCACTAAACCAAAACCAGAACAAAAAGCCTGCGTGTAGTGCTGCAACCTGAAAAATAGCCTGGGATGGTGCTGTAGCCCAGGGATGGCTCTTAATGTGATGCACTTGAGAGAAAACAGACCTCTGGCATAACCAGCAATATGATTAAGGGGTTTCTTTGCTTCCAGTAATGCAATATTCCAGCCTAACACATGCAGGATTAATCAGCCTCTTCCTGTAGGCTGGGAGCAGGACATGTGTGAGAAGTTACAGCCCTCGTTTAAACCCAACTGCGGAGGATTTTGCAGGGTTTTTGCTCTTTCTTCTCATCTGCAAAATGCCACTTTGGTGGTTTATATCAGTAGTAACAACACCACATAATGTTTTCCAAGCCCACTGGCCCTTATTTAGAGATCAGGAGGTAATGAAGGCTCAGTGGAATGATATCAGTGTTGCTGCTGAAAAATTTCAGCGCTGGATTGTAATTTGCTGCAGTGGGGGCCCCACGGAGGGGGCAATGGTGAGTTAACCCTTTCCTTCTCTTCCCCCTCCTCACCCCAGCCAGGCTCGAGTCCCCAGCACTCAGAGGGAGCTGCTGAGAAGCTTGTTTGTGATATTGCAAAGAGACTGTAAGGGGTGGCCTGACCTCTGGCTTGGGGTTTTTTTTTGCCGTGTGGAACCAGGGCCAGTTTGCAGGTGATGCTCCCAGCGCTGGGGCTGAACCTGCTGGCTGTGCCGTGCCAGATCGGCTTGCCTTTAGTCCTCACTTAACTTCCTGGGATATTTAAGAGAGCAAAAAGACCACCCTTGCAAAGCAACAACTCCAGCTACTCAGTCCGATTGGATTAGCAGGAGCGATTGGATTAGCTGCTAATGAGTAGTTGTCACTTGAGCTGTTGCATACCTCACTGTATTACTAAACCAACGCAACTGCCCACCTTCCCCTGCTTAAGCGCCTTTTACATCCTAAAGCACCGTTTAACCAAAGCTAGTGATTTTGGGGGTGCAATGGGGTTAATTGTGAGTGCAAAACTCTGTGCAAATTTAGAGGGGTACAGAAGACTGTACAGAACTGCAGGCTGAATGACAGCCTTAGTAAGAAAAGGTAAAGCAGAGCATGCCATTGTATATTGCTGGGTATTAGACGCTAATATGTTAGGAAGGAAACAATGTAATACACAGGAACTAGTACATTTCCTGGAGTTCTGGGGTTTGGGGAATCCTTTGGATTTTTTTATTTGATTTCTCAAAAGCTACATGAGCTGCCTAACCTCGTCTTTCCTGTAATTCAGCTCATTCTAATGGTGATTCGATTGAAAAATAAAATAAAATAAAATAAAAATCTTTCCTCTAGCTAAAGGGGGAAATCAGCAGGTTGTATGTGTGAGTTGTCAGAAGCCACGCACATGCGCTCGCACACACCTTCCTCTTTGCATAACGTCCAAACACCTAAGTCTGGTAATTAGGATGACAGATAAGATTAGGGGGAACTGTTAGGTAGGTACAGTGGATAGCTTTTTTTCTCCTACAACTTTTTTTCTTTTTCCACATTTCTAATGCTTTTTTTTTTCACAGTTTCAATATATTTTTCACTCTGCCTCATTTTTCCACCGTGCTAGTTTTTACTCTTTCACCTCCTTCCCCCACACACTCTCTGCTCCTTTGTTCACTGCTTCTCTTAATCAGAACATGAACTCAATAGCTTTAGAGATTGAACTGAAATGTTCAAACCCATGATGTTTTAGTGGCTTTGAAATTAAGGGAAAAAAAAATTGCCTCCACCTCCCCACCTCGTGAGCAGGTTCAGTAGATTTTGTAGCATAACGAGCCAAAAAGCTCTTTTCCCAGCAGTGTGTTGGGTCAGTATTTTTTAGGAAAAAATCTTGCTTTTCTTTTATTGTTTCTCTGCTGGCTCCACCCATAGAACTGAAATTCCACTATCCTCTTCTTTTTCTCACTGTGAAAGTTGTACATAGAATATTCTTGGATTTGTAACCATCCGGATGCCAAGTGATCAGGAGAAATACTAAGACAGGCAAATGAAAAGAGATTACATCAGCTTCCAGAAAAAAACCTGTCCTCTGCTCTCCTTTCTGGAGTGAAGGACTACAGCTATAGCAAAGCATCTTGTAAGACAAACAGGTGGCCAATGTGTCGGCTGGACCAAAAAGGAGCGTAGGAAGTGTTGCAAGCCTGGTTATAATTATTTCTTTGCTCTTTCCTGCTTACCCTGTTTCACTTATGTATGGTTTATTTTTCCAACCCTCATTCTACCTGTTCAGCCTTGCACATTTATTTGGACTTAAGAAGCAGAGCATGGTAACACAATCCTACTTACAGACACACAGCCCCTAGAAAGTGCGGGAAGTGCTCCGAGAGGATCTGGGCGCTCGGTCGCTTTGTCATCTTGCACCACTAATCACTCCCGCTACTTGTTAAACTAAAGGAACAAAGTCACTTTTCAGTCATCTCTTCTCCTTATCGGATTCATGCACAAATTCCAGGTTTGCATGATTGCAACGTGTAGGAAAAGACCTTTGGTGCAAACTGATAAGGGTTTGGCCCATATTGAGGTGAGCAGAGGAGGCAAGATAAGGTCAGGAAGGGGAACTGAGCACAAACACCATGGTTACTCTTTCTGAAGCACTATTTGCCCAGATTAATACAATTTGTGAAATGACAATCCCTGCGGTGGCTTTGTCCCTGCAAACGTTTGCTTTTCGGATTAAGCCTCATTTGATTTTATTTTCTATTTCCTTCCCTGAGAGTCCCGTGCCCGTCTCCAAGTCCTAGCGATGGACAGGAGGAATCTTTGTGCTGCTTCTTCCTCACTGATGTGGAACAGGGAGAATTGCATATCTTCGCTTTTCCTTCTGCTGTTCTGGAAGAGAAAAGCGAATGGAGGGGGCTGGGGACAAGTCTTTTCTCACACAGATATCAGTGGCCTTTACAGTCCTTTCTAGGCTGTGGGAATTTGAATAAAACTCCAATACCTATTGATTCTTTTTCTTATATAAATATACATACACACAGGCACTACATATAAGTTTTTAAATTAAGCACCTCTTTGAAATATAACTACATAAATATAAGCACATTTTAATCTCAGTCCGATAAAGTGAGATGTGGGAATTTGTTCCTACAAAACAGCAGTCCAGATGAGTTCTTTGAAACAGTAAAAATAATCCTATGCCCCTCTCACATATCACTGTTCTTGTACGATCTCTCTTCCCTTTTTCCTTCCCTAAATACATTTCCAGCCTGGACATACCGAATCCTGTGCAGTGAGTCCATCCCTCTATCTGTACACCTCCCATCATCCCTACGCGTTTTCTTCTGCTTCATCTTTTGGGTGTCACAAGTCTGACACACCATTTAAGATCAGGCCTTATCCTTTTATTCCTATCTTATTCCCCTGGCTAGCTAGATTCATCTTAGTTCAGGGCTCTTTCCATCAGACTACCTTGCTTTTAGGCTGGAAGCCCTACAGTAGCAGATAGTCAGAAAATCACAGAGGATGATGGGCAAAGAAAAGGGGAGTTACAGCCCTAGTGAGACTGTGCTGCTCGGTACCAATCGGGGGGGCGGAGATACATAATAAAACTTCTGATCCTTCCTCAAGAAGACTTTTTCCCTGTAGGAAGGGCTTTGGGAAACGCATTCCTCTCACCTTGGCTTTACCCATGCCTGGAGGATGATGCTACCTCCCCACAGCCAGCAGTGTTTCCCTGAGATGTCTCAGGGAGGGCATCATGCAGCTGTGCCAGCGGGGCTGCTCTTCCCAAAACTCTGCCCCAGTGAGGCCACTGGATTCTGGCAACAGGGGCACAGGGCTCAGAGGCAAGGATGAGAGAGCCGGGCAGCAATTTCTGCCCCATTAACGCCCTCCCCACCACAGGGAGGGTTTCCATAAGAGGGGATGCCATGTGCCCGCGCAAGGTGCAGGGTGGGGAGGACATCTGGACTGCCATGCCTCTCCAGTGGTATTGTTTTGAACAATGTAACCAGGTAAATGCCTTCATAGACTAGACCACATTGCCAAGATAGCATTACTAATTTGATTATGTCGCTGTGACATTATTAACCCACTCAACCATTCTTTGGATGCTTCGTTGCATCCTGAACTTGCACTACTTTTCCCTCCCAATGACAGGCTAAGGGTTCTTTCTTCCTAATCTATTGTTCTACACAACTACTGCTTTACACAATAATTTCTTATAATACTCTTTCTTTCTTCTGCTTTCCTAACAGCTAGCTAGCTCTCTGGCTTTTTCTGTTATATTTCTGCCCATCTGCCTCTTTCTATCTTTCTCTGCCTGTCTAATCATACTATCTTCTGTAATAATTGCATGAAACATTTCTTTCTTATTATTGTAAACATATACATAGCATGTGTTCTTGAAGAATAGCCCAGCCTCTCTTTAACTCTTTTTTAAAAAATAAATCTCTGAATGTATTTTACATGAAATCAGCATTGGATAAAAGCCAAACGCATTAGCTTTCCCACTCAGAGGTGTGCTCTCTAATCTCTGAGCTGTGGAGATATACCCCGTCACTCCTCTTTCTTCTGTTCTGTATACTCTTCCTGTCTTTTCTCACCAATTTCAGAGTGCTAGGGGACAGAGGGTGCAACTTGCTTCCCTCTCATATAGTATAGCTTGTGGTCAAGTGGAAAAGAACTTTTCCCAAGAGTGGAGTTAGAATCCCTTCAAGCCAAGAAAGGCATTCAGCAAAAATCTCCCGTACAAGGGTGATCATCTCATCCTCGCAATGGTTAAGCTGTTTCAGCCTGAAGCAGATGATACCCTACCAGAAAGGTCTCCCCATGTTGTGTTTAGCAAAGGGATAGCCACTAAAGAGAAGGCTCTCAGGCAGCCTGAATCCGCAGCCTCAGTAATTGTGTTGTGCCTACGTTTGCTTTCTCTTTGAGTGTAAGCTGTTATGTGCCCTGGTGCGGTTTTTGAAATCATGGTATACACACAGAAGTAAGCGTCACTCGAGATAGTGAGACTCAAATGCATTTTTAAGTCTGTGCTAAATCAGGACCTCAGAGTGTTCCTGGGAGGGGATTTCTTCTCTAAGGCGTTGTGCAGAGCTGTCTCTTCGTATCACATGAATAACTGTGACATTGGGCTCTTAGTGTTAGAGATGCCTTCCCCTTTTAGTTATGCCGAGGAATCGTTTTACTGGGATCTCAGCTCCCCAGACATATCCCTTTTGCTCTGTTTCTCTACTTCATGTCTATCTTTTGCAGCAGCAGTAGCAATACTGTAGCAATACTATAGCAATAGCAGTAGTAGCACAGGATCTGTGATTCCACATCAAGACCTGGATCCTCCTGCATTTGGGGGGTGGTGGTCACATACTAAACAATTCATTCCATGTGCAGTAGTTCCCTATGGGTTTCTGCAGTGTAGCTCGGTCTTTTGGTGTCCCGTGGTATGTTTTCCCTGTGTTTGAGCCTTTGTCTTCTCTTGCTCATCCTGTGTAAACTCTCCAGTGCCTTTGTGCCCGTGGCACGTATGTCAGTGCCTTTCCCTTGACAGGAGCATTGACACTCTCCCTCCACTCAACCTTGGATACTTATTCTTATGACCCATTTTAGAAACTTGTCTCTTGGAAGCTGGTGCCACTTTGCCGTGCCTGGTTGGGATCGGACAGGAGGTTCAAGGCAGACTGTGGGGAAGGGGAGAGAGTGGGGCATGCTCACACTCACAGCAGATGGGCAGATCATGCTGCTTCCCTTTATGGACTAGGGATAACCTTACCCCAAAGTGGTTGCAGTTTTCGCATGTGGGCAAAACTCTGTGTTACTGCTTGAGTGCAACAGCCTAGTTCCATTGAAAGGTGGCAGAGGTTGTGCCCTCGGTGGGGACACATGCCATGTCCCTCCATGGCATTATCTCTGCTGCTTGTCTGGGCAAAATCAGCTCACTAAACTGATGGAAATTAACATGGCAACTGGAAAAGAAAAAAAAGATGGAATAGCTTTTTATGGGGCTAATAGGTTGAACTATCTCTGCGTCTTAAAGCTATCAAAACTGGTATAAGGGGAGGATGGCAGGACTACATGGGCATGAGGATGTTGGCGGGGGAGAGAGACCATGCTTGGCCAGCAGCATCAGGGAGCTGTTACACAGGCTGAACCCCTGTGTGCAGCTTCACTCTAGAACGGGGAGGTTCAGGCATGAGAAGGAAAGCAAAGGAACAACATTGCGGCACAGACTGCCACGAAAGGTAACACCTCAATACACAGAGAACCTCACCCTTGCACTCTTTTCTCCCTATATGCTTTTGGGAGATTTATGTTTAAGGAAATACGGGGTTGAAATGATCCCTGACTGAAGCACAATGTAAATAGGAAACAATGATGACTAATATTAAAATGAAGCTGGACAAAGCATCAAGAAAGTAATCCAAGAGGGAATAATCTTGCATCAATTCCTTGGAGCCACAATGCAGCAACTTACTAGCTGTTTCATAGGTGGGGGAAAAAAAAAAGAAAGAAAAAAAAGGAAAAAAAATAAAATATTCCCTTAGCCAATTTGCCTAAGAAGTAGTTTAAAAATAGTAACAATTATAAACATAATGGTAGGAATAATAAAAGTACCAATGTTAAGATGACTTCTAATATAAAGAGAAATAGTTTCTTCACACACTCCTTCAAACAGCACCACATGTAAAACAATGACATTGGTACCTTTGCATCTCTTTGTTCACTAGCAGCCACCAAGAAAAGTACCTGCCCTCACTGACCGTAAGAAAGAGAAGGGAGATGCTGGAGAGGTCTGGTGATCCTAGCTTTTATTTCGATCGTTGATTTCTGAAGCGTGCTCAGCCAGAGCTCTGTCTCATTTGCAGGATGCGCTGAGGAATCAGCCCTAATGAATTCCTTGTCCTGGCCTGTAACAATGCACGTTGTGGCATAAAGGGGACTTTATAGTATTTACAAAATAAGCTAGTCTGTGTCAGGTATTGGTGAGCAGCTCAGTTGTTCCTGCAAGTGCTGCATTCTCTGACAAGCTGCAGTGACAGTCAGCAATGGGCTTGGATTTTTTTTTCACCTTTATTTTCCCCCTTCAATGCTGACAAGTGCCACAGGATCAAGCTGAATGTTACCCATTCCCCTTCTCCACTCTTGCTGCTGCACTGGGCTGTGACTGTCTAAAACCAGCTGTATGTGCCCCCCACATGTTCATGCACATGTAAATCACATGCTCCACAGAACCAGGAAACATGGGTGTGCTGATGCACACGCTGCCTGCTGCACCGCAGAGCCAAGCCAGCAGGGCTGTGTCCAGGATGGCCACGCAGGCATCATGTGCCAGAACAATTCACACCCCACCACAACACACACTCCTGCTTCATGCCACAGAGCCTGCAAGCCACGAGAAATGCCCACGCACTCACAATGAGCTTTGATAGCGACGTAGCTTGCCACAGCACAACAAAAATAGTACACACCACACCTACAACTGTTTCCCAAGACAAGTTTCCACTGAAAGTGTTTGTTATTTCACAGACAAGCAGCCACAGTACAAATATACCACCGCACCGTACACACATGTACCTCAGCTGCATAACCTCAGGATGCTCATGTAACCTATGCACACACATGTGTGCACACCCTACAGTCTCCCTTGCTTGCATTTTCCTTTGGTCCCTCAGGATCCACACTAATCCACAACATGCCTGCATATATTTATATCTGCAGCACACGCTGTGGTCAAACGGGCCGTTTATATCATAACCAAACCTCATGGGACCACAGACTGATGTACCACACACCCCCTCAAAACCAACACAAGCACATGCACACACAACTATGAATACGGGAAGAAAAGGAAAAAATAGGCAAAAATAAAGCAGTGCATTAAGAGGAAAATAACACTGACGAAGGCTAGATAAAGAGGCATGTGCTCTCCTCTGCTTCCTGAAGGGCTTTCATCTGAAATCTTGGAAATGTTAATAAGAGTTAACCAGGTGAGACCGTCAACAGAAGGGACAGTGGCTGTGTTGGAAGCTGCTCTGAAACACCTGTCCCCTCTCTTACAGCAAGCACTGCTCGGCTGCTCGTAATTCCTCCTCCACCGGCAAGGGGAAAAACAGATTCCAGCACAGATTTTCCGTTTACTTGCTCGATAATGCCATCTTGTGGCTTTTTGACTCAATTTGATCCCCAGATGAGGTGATAAGCCTGTAAAGACAGAGATGGGGAGGGAAAGAGGGAAATGGAAAGGGAAAAGGAGAAAGTTATGAACATCCACCCGTGTATCAGGGGCAAGGATGGCTGTAGGTAGTGGTTTTCTCCCCATAAAATAACTTCAATTGTGAGGGGACCCAAATAATGCTCTGAAACTCCCTGCATCCAGCTAACCCAGCAGACTTCTCCGAAACAGTTTTCACATCACTTGGAGTATGAGGTGATATGTTAAAAAATATATTATTATTATTATTTAACAGAAGATCAAGCTCAGATAATTCAGCAATTTAGTGAGATGGGAGTGTAGGGATATGTATTTCTAAAGAAGTGGAAGCAGTGGCATTTGATTTTATCTCACACATGGCAGGACCGGTGCTCTCATAAGGGTTTCAAAACAGGAGGCAGTCAGAGAGGAACTGCTCTCAGAGTGTGCAGGCACCATTGCGAAAGGTGAAGGAGGTGTGGGGAGCCTACAGGAGATCTGGAACACTGGATAAGCCAGACAGTGCATGCAGATTTCTGTGTTAATCCTGGATATGCACAGAAGTGAGGAAAAAGTATAAGTAATGAAATGAACATGGCAAGAAATCATATCACTCCAGTCACTGGCTTCAGGATCTGTTCACCTGAGAGATGAGGCCAAATTATGAACAAAAACACTTAGCTGGGTTCAAACCTTGTGTCCTGGGGAATTTTGTGCCAGGGGTCCTCTACATGTGATTGTAGTGTGTTTTGTGAATCAGGGTAAAGGTACCCCAGAATTACCTTTCTCATACTATTTCAAGAATTGCATCCTCACTTCCAAACTAAAAGCAACAACCAGGTTAATTGTTGTCAGATTCAACACAAGCACACCAGAAGGGGAATATGCTTGTCAGATTTTGCATGCTTCTTTACCCTAAAAAAAATCCCATTAATGTCAGAAGTGTGATTTAATCCTGCTTGCTCCTGGCAAAAGCAGGAAGGCAGGACTTCATCCAGGGTTGGAGAAGGTACCAATACCTTTGGGACCATGTGTTCTGATGCTCCCTTTATGGCTCAGTTGACTTGTGCATGCGCTGGGATGCACTGCTGGGATCCACCACTGTCTGCACTGTTGATCTAACCTGAGCCAAGGGTACACATGGGTTTTTCTAAAAGCAGCTGCTGTGCTTTTGTTAAAGAGAGATAGCCAGAACACAAAAGCTTCTTCACCTTTCTTCTCCATCACATACCACTATTTCCCATTAGTTTTGGCAAGTGAAACCTCACATAAGTAGTGTTTTTTTATGAGATTTGAGACAGCAATGGTAGCAAAAATAACCATGCGGAAGTTGGCTTTATTCAAGGGGAAAGGAGTCATGAAATGTGACATTTGAGACAAATTTGAGGAAAAGAGTATCAAGAGAACCCTCACTCCTGAATAATTCTCTGCTTCTTCCTTATTTAAACCAATCCCTTGATTCATCTCTGTTAATTACAGGAATATTGGATGAAAATAGATTAATTAAAGAGAGAATTGAAACTCTGTAGTCTGTAGACCTTAAATTCAAATTAACAGGGAAGACACAGTTCTCCGCTATTCCAACATAGACCAAGAAGTGCTGCATTAGTTTCGAAGGAAAGTATCTAGATTTCTGGGGTACTAGTTATAAGCTGATTCCATCAAGGTAGTTTTTCCTTAACTGATTGTTGCAGTATTGTCCCATTTGACCTGCAGTACAGGCCCTGCATCATCTCGTTCAGTCATATCCATTTATGTCAGAGAATCTTTATGAGTGTCTTGTTGCACCTAAAAAGAGTTAGGGTTATGTTGTTGATTTTTTTTTTTATTCAACTCACCCAGTTTTAACCACCTACAGTGTAAAGGTCTCTGTCTTGGATAGTTACCTTGGGCTGTTACAGCTAGGGGAGAAAAATAGGTGTTTCTGGACTATGACTCATCTGGTCTGTTTTGGGTGCCTGGTTAGGGTGAGATGATTCATAAGCAATGCTTAATTCTTTCCATTGAGTAGAAGGGGCCTGGCTCAGTTATAGGCATCTGTGTTTGTTCAGATCCCTCCCATTCTTTGTTCTGTTTTGGAAGACTTTTCCACATCTCTGTCTCCTCTTCATTTCTACCCTAAATTTGGTCACGGCCAGTCCATACCCATTAGTTTAAACAGCGACACTCTCACTCATTTGGGGCAGCCAAGGAGCTGCAGGCTGCTGCTAGTCTTGGTCAGCTTCAGGGCAGGTCAAGAGAGAAAAGTTATCGAGCCCTTGGGAGAGGCAATGGCAAAGGATAGGTGTGGTTCCCTGTGTGCTGCCTGTCAATGCAATATGACCTCATGAAGTGCTTTATTGCCCAGGCTATGTGCTTTGCTGTAGAAAAGACCATGAGGTGGGAGATATCATCCACCGTGTTTAAATGGGAAAAAATGGGATGAGTCTCCTACTGAAGCATTAACTTCAAGACACAGGGGTCTTTTTGAAAGAGTTCTGTTTTCTCATGAGGTACAAAATCTGGCTTTTGCTAGCAAACTACATGTGAATTACCTATGAACCAGCCAAAAAGCCTATTCACTGCCTGTACCTAAACATGTGGCAGAGAGTTTGGCACTTTTCCAGTGAGAAAAAATATCAAGGACAAAAAATAGGGTACCTCTAATCAGAGCTGTCTTGGTCTCTTGTTTGCAGCTGAGAGATTATACGGTGCTGAAACAAAGCACATGCTGGGAAGTATTAGGCCTTGTTATTAGCAGCAGCAGAAGAAAGGGACTTGTTGCTGTTGTTGGGTTGGGGTTTTTTAAGTGTATTCCTCATGGAGATCTTACTATGGGATTTATTGGTAAACTGCACAATCCTTCAAATGAAACGCAATATAAACCAAAACACTGTTCAAATGGAATTAAATAAAATACCATCCATGAAACAGTCAGAATCTAGTTTAGTATTTCTCTTCATTCAAAACCAGGCCTAACATCACATCCCAGCAGACTGAAGCTGTCTGGTACAGCCACAATAACTATAAATGGTCCATTGCACTGGGTTATAAATGTTCCTTTACAAGGTGGATATGGGATTCTTCTCTGTTCTTTATATAATCCTTCTCCCTTTGGTGTGCCTGCCAGCAACAATACTGGTTGTTAGTAAATGTGAGAGTGGCTTTGTACTCTTAGGCCTTGTCCATCAGGTCCTAGGAATGGTTATCAAACTCCTTCTTTTCTACTGCAGAGTTATCAGAGAATGCAAAAAACAGTGCCTAATTTGGTCAATTTGTGGAGACAGAGGAAGGAGAACTGTACAGAAGCCCTGGTCAGGATGTGAAGCTTCTAAACACTTGGCTCCAGGCTCTTCTTGACTGCCATAGGGTGGTCTTTCCTGGTATCTTCAGGTGCAAAGTTTTGTGCCATGAAGCCTAATTGTTGATTGCCTTTCTGTCTGCTTTAGTCTGCACAGCTACAACATCAGCTGTCATGCAGTTCCCTGGCTGCATTGTCAATCTTGCTGATCTCCCGTGTGGTCAATCCATTCCTTGAAAGGAGTCTTAACATCATAAGCTGTTAATTACTGCACTTAAATTCCATATTTCAGTTGTGGCTCCTCCTTTCATGCAATGAGCATGGTGAAAAAGGAGGCATTCCACAGGTGAAAGGATGCATATAAATCCTTTGCTGAGATGTTTTTAACTGTAGGATAGAAAGGGATAGAGGAAAACACATCACTTAGCCCTGCCCTATGTGTTGGCACCCCGCTGCATTCTCAAAGTTTTGGACAGAGTACTAGGAACATAGAGTCAAAGTGGAGGTCTAATTTGGTTAGTCAGCACTACCAAGAAGCAGTTAGCCTTGAGGAATGATGGAGCACAGCACAGATTTCTGATGGTCCTGGCTGCAACAGCAGGGTATCAGGTAGGTTTTTACTGTAGGCTGCTGGTAGGATTGCCAGACAGTCTGATTAAGTCGGACTGATCCCAATTTGATTTATCCAGGTGAGCAAGCAAAATGTTTTAGCCCAATTTTAAGGACGTATCAACTGGAACACTTAGCCCAGGATGTGTTGTCTGTGCCAAACCTGGACTTGCAGCAGGGACATGGTAGGACTTTTGGCTTTCCCGAATGACTCATGTCCTCAGAGAGAGCACCTCTTCAGGGGATGATATGAATAAAAAAGACATGGACCCTGCAAAGGCAGCATCCTGAGGGCATTTTAATTTTTTTGGGGACTGCTCTGGAAGTGCAGGATGTTCCCTTCATACTCTGAAGAGCACTGACTGTTTCACCCCCTCCTTCTTCCCTCTTAAATTTGTTCTCCTCCCCACTTACTGCATTTAGCATCCTGTGAAGTAGGCACTCCAGCACTGCCAATGAAATAAACTGCCTGCCACCTGCTTACCTCTCTGCAGGTCCAATTTTTTTCCCTTCTCCCTGCTGTAAATATGTTGGCCAGAATCAGAGCTGGCCCCTACCATCTGCATCAGGTTGCATTTTAGTATTGCCCAGGCTTGTTGCAGTGAGAGCTTCTGGCTTCGGGCTGAGAAGAACAATAACTCTGAGCTGCATAGGAAGATGAAATGTGAATCAGGATATCAGATATTCCACTGCTTTTCTGGAACCTGGGTCATGAAGAAAAAGGTTTGCAGGAGGTAGCTGGCTTAACTGACAGGATTAGTAAAGCAAGAGCTACACAGCTAAATCAAACAGGCCAGGACCTGTTCTCTGGACACAGGGCAAGTGGCACAGAAGAAAACTCATCCATGTGGCTAAACTGTCTGCCTCCCAAAAGTGAGTGGCCTCCTCCAGAATTTATCTGGAACCATTCCCAGTCCGAGCTGTCCCCCATATCAAAGCATTGTGTGGAAGAGCACCACTTGGTATCAACTAAAATCATGCCAAAGATAATGCTAACAACAAAACTGGTTGGGTGCTCTCACTACAGTGCCTAAATCCATGCCCAGACCTATTTAGTGTACTGCTGGAGCTGTGGTGTCAGATAACAGACATCTCGGGAGAGGCTTTGTCTTAGAGCCAACATCACCAGCTTTGCTTCTGTTCTACTGAGAGTGAAGTCCAGACTACTCAAATGTCTGTGCAGACCCAGAATGCCCAGATAAAAATCTTATGAGTCTGAGATTTCCCCTTAGCTCATTAGATTTTTTTGAAACACTTGTGTGGGTTCAGAGCAAAGAGCTGTTGGGGTAAAATTTGAAGACCAATCAACTTGTCCAGGACTGAGAGGCAAAGTCTGCAGGGAGGTGTGACTCCACACCCCTCTGGAGCTTAAAACCATGGGATCTGCTCAGTGCTTTTCAGGAGAATTTAATACAGAGGCTTGTCATGCTAAGTCAGTCTTTGTCTGTGAGATTGTGCCTCCTTTTAGAACACAACAAGGAATATCTTTAGCAAAACACGTGGGATTCACTTTTTCTCCACCTTCATTTCATATTCCAGTACTGTGATTAAATTAATTTCCTATGATAGACACCTCTTTGCTTCTTCTGTGCAGTATACCTATTTAATTGAGCAGTAGTATTATTTGCCAGCTCAAATCATACTGGCGATGGTTATGTAAGCCACGCAAACACAGCACGAGTCAGTTGTCTCTTTGAAAGTAGCTGGACCAGTAAGAAATAAGGTACAGCTGCATGAAACTCATCTGATCTCAGAAAGAGTTAGACAGACAGAGATAAAGCAGGCTGTTTTATCTAAGCAAGTCACCCCAGACTCCCTTTGGAGCTAGTGGGGGTTTCATCTGACTGACTTAGATGTCCACCATAAGATGAGATAAATTACAGGCTAGGAGTGCCTGTTTGCCTCCATTGACTCTAAATGGAGCCTAGGGTCACTCTCTCTGATGGAGACATCTTTGTCACAGATACCTGCTTTTATTCGGATGAATCCCACTGTCACAGTGTAAGTTAATGAGATGCAATTTTACAGCTCAAGATGAACCAAGGATATGAAACTATACTTCCTCTGTATGTACAAATGGTGGCAGGTGCTAAGCAGCTTCCTCAGAAAGTGTCATCTGGCAGGGCAATCCATGAGAAAAATAGAGTAGGAATCAAGGTCTGCGTTTTTCCACAGGAGTGTCTGTGTCTGTAGGTGATTTCCCCAACTAGAGCTCCTCAGAACTCCTCTGATTCTCTGAGCCAGCCTGGTTTCCAAGGGCTGCCTGCATCTCTGCCTGTGCTCTCCCATGGGGGACTTCACTCATTCAGTAGAGTAACAAGCAAAAGAACACTCAAGCTGGTATGGTCTGGTGAATGGGAGGAGCAGAGCAGAAAGGGACTTAGGTGCTTACAAGCCACATAAGGAGCATAGGATTTATTGAGCCATGGTCCAAATCAGGGATGGGGCATCAGTGAGGGATACAGGGTTATAAAGTGTTACCCCTATGAGATGACCCAGTGACATGGTGAACGGCCTTTATAGTGGCTGAAGAACAAGTAAGTAATGGATTTGGCCTCCCATAGCTGCCATACTGAAAATCACCATGCCTAGAACCTATACTCTGCTGAGCATGGGACACACTCCTTCAGGCCTGATTACACAAACAGAATTTCCCTCAGATAAAAGCTGAAAGATGTCCTGCTGCCCAGTAGTTTCAGGAAAATGAGAATAACCTTAGACCACTAAGACATCATCTGAGACTGCAACTGTAGTACAGGTACTAATATGGGTCAGTCTCGGCTCAGTTTCGTCCTAGTCCATAGTGGGGATAGCTGAGATTTTGCAGGAATATTACATTAACCTGTCCAAGACCTAGGTGAGATGAGATGCTAGGGAATGGCCTTTTAAGAAGGCAGGGATGAAATCTGAAATGCATAGCTGTGTTTCTGCATGCCTGCGTGGCACGCATGCTTGTCTGTAGCGCCAGCTTTGCTCCTTCCCAGAGACACACACAGCTAGCAGTGGGCTTGCTGGTACTTTCCTGCATACATTACCTCATTTTTATCCTTATTTTCTTTGCCCCCATTGTTTTATTTCTTCTTTCCCTTATTTTTTTGTCTTCTTCTTTTCTCTTTTATTTTCCTCCTTTCCTTCTCTTCTTTTTCTCTTCCTTCTGGTTGATTCCTCTCCATTCTTTCATTCATTCTTTCCTCTCTTCTCTCATTTATTTGTTTAGAGCAAATTTTCAAATCTATAAACCCATTACAGCAAAAAGACTGTGTTGAGGCAGCCTCTGAGCCTGCAGATGTGGTGGGTCCTGGATTCCAATAACAGAACTTATTTGGAAAAAAACATTATCTGTAATGTGGAAATGGTTTGGCTTGAGGGTAAAATTTATCATCATTACCCTAATATCATCTCAAACCTCAGCTCTGGCAGCAGCTAAAGAAAACATCAAGGCTTAATTCAGTCAGTGCAAGGAAAGAGAGACAGAGGATGGAAAATATGATTTATGATGGAAATCAATGCAATCATAATACTTTATGCTTGTGAAATTGGGCTGTTCCAACAGTGCTCACGGATTGCATAGGCAGCTTTCCACCAAAAAAATCATGGCAGGATAGAATGCAGTAGTATGATGGTACAGCTGGCACAAAGGGACCATATTCAGGGTTTGGGGTGTGAATGAGAACAGGTTTTGTTTTGCTTTCCTTCCTTCTCCAGGGATCAGGCAACATCACTTACTAGAGGTCTATCTCCATAAGACAATAGAAATATGCTGTCCTGCTGCTCCCAGAAGGTGGAGGAAGGGGGAAAGGGAAGAAAAGGATGACAATCTGGAATACGAAAGGAGTGCTGTCTAGTTCTCCAAGTAAATGGCAAGATCCTGGCAGAAACAGTGTCCCCAGTGTAAAAGTGAAAGCAACAACGTGACTCATTCCTCTGCAGTGCGGAGTACCTCTCAGAGACCAGCTGAAGTATATTTACAAAAATTAGAATCAGGCTGTTCACCTCAGCTAAAGACAGGCAAAAATGATAAGGCTTGGGAGGTTTGTTTCCAATGCAGAAAACTAAAAAACATCTGAACTTCCAAATTTGACCAAATCATGACTCCTTTGATGCAATATATAAAATAAAAATTGCAGAGATCATGAACAAACTGCTGATGTAAAGTTGAGTAAGTTCATCTGTAGTGTAAAGAACACGCCTTGTCAAAATGCTATATGCAATTTCCCTGGACAATGCTCGAAGGATGTTTTGCACTTTGGTTGTATGGGTGGGAATATAACCCTGCAGCACTGCCTCTGTCTGGAGAAATAGGACAGCTTAGCATCCCTAGCAGCCAGGAAGAAGAAATACAGTTATTCTTTGGGAATGCAAAGAAAACCCCTTATTTATTCATATCATTCATCAAAGCCAATTCAATGTAAGCTGTGTCCAGACAATGATCAAAAGTGATCATTTGCAATATCCTTTTCAAATAGAAAATATCTTTCCAAACAAACCTGTCTTTAGTAAGATGCCTTTGAAATTCTATTGATATTTTCTGATTTCTGGAGAAAGGTGTGTATCTAAAAGTTGGAAAAATACTTTTACTTGTGGATTTCTCCTTAAAAATACTCAAAATTTCCAGGTATCAACTTATGATTCCTCCTGTCTTCCTCTCCCTCTCCTCAGGAGAGTGGATGTGTACAGTGACTTAGATCTATAGCACACAGAGATTATGAATCTGTAACATGACAGATTTTGGTTCTGGTAGTTCTGGTCTGGAGAATCGTGTCTCACGATGCTGATATCTCTCAAGAAGTGAACAAACACATAAAGCAAGCTCCTTCTTCCTCTCAGGTTAGCTACCATATTTCCCAAAGAAGATGTTGTTGAGGGCTGACACAGAGGGATACGTTGTAATGTGCAGTTCTAGCACCACGCTTATACAGAAAAACGGGATACACTGGAGCACATGCCTCACTAGGCACCAGAAAATCCAAACAGGGTCAGGGTTTACAGTACAAACCCTTAGGAAACTGTGATTCTTTGTCGTCAGAGCTCATAGAAAGCTTTTTCAGTAAATGCTGCGGCTGGCCAGACAAGGCAGAGTCCCTCTGTCCCTTTCCAACTCTGAGTAACACCATGAGGTTTACACAATGCCTACCAATATTTACTACCTAGAACCAGCTGAGAGGAAATATTGCTTAGGCCGACTCCATCCCAGAATTTCCATAGGCAAGCTGAAGTGTAGCTGTTGTCACAGAGAGCTCCTGAAACACTCAGCTGCAGGCAGGTTTGCATTCTCAGAAAGACCATCGCAATGGAAGGTGAGCAGTGCACAAAATTAATACAGTGCATCTTCCACTCCATTCCTATCTGTAACTTTAAATGATTAAAGCTTCCAAGCACTGCAGTCTCTGGAGGAATGGATAAAGAAATAGGACAAGGCAGCCTTTACTCTGTTATTCTCCATCTCATCCCACTGATACCTACGAGGACATTGACAGGTGGGGTTCTGTGGTGCCAAAGAACTTGTGTCCCCCTCTGAGTTGAGGTTGTCAAATGAAACCAATAGGAGGCTGGTTTATGGCAGACATTGCATCTTACTCTTTCAGACACCTTGTTATATCCCATCAGGATCTGGCTGTCATTTTCTTCACCTCCCACCCTAAAGCTCACTAGCTAGTCCTCTTCCATGTCCCCTCCCCTACATCCAGAAGATATCCACCGCTACCCGCACGTACATACACACACCCAGTACACACACCTGTTTACCAGAGATCTAGTTTATGAAGCAGGGTTTTTTCTGATGGACTACTTTCCCTGATGAATTAACAAGTGTCTCTACCACCTTTTGTAATTCTAGCACATTGTCCCTGCACTCTTTCTTGATTCTGGAAAAGTTTGACAGCAGTAGCAAGGGTCTGAGGAGCAAAAGATCCAATGAATGAAACCGAATTCAAAGTCTTGGACACCTGCAGTGTCAATGTTGGACAGCCATCTGTCTCTCGATTGAAAGAACCGTTATTATCCAGCATACCTAATGTTGCTTGTCCCAGACAAATGTGAGGATGCTGCATCGTCTAGATTGATGTACAGAGCCTTGCTTTGCAAACCCATCCTTTATTTTAAAGACAGAGGGAAAGATATACCATGGGTTTGTCTTCCAGTGCGTTACTGATTTCAGATGAGTTACACTTTACATTAACTCCTTTTGCTGTCTAGGGCTGTTACCACAATATAAACCGTCTTTAACTCACACCATTCTCTATCTGCACACTGCCTAAAGTACATCTGGTATCCAGACCAGATATGACAGTATTCCCTCTTCACATGTATATGTCCTCTTCACAAATATGTGTATATATATATATATGTATGTATATATATATATGTATATATATGCATATGAAATGACTTAAAATATGCTAGACTGATACATATGCATATCCTCACACATGCACACACATCCTTCACATGCATAAGTGATGAAATTTTTCATGAGACCAATGTGCTGCGAGCAAAAAAGAACAAGAAAAAGCTTGTTTAGTGCTAAATTCTTAAGAATACTACCCATCAAGAGTAGAAGAAATAGGTCTTTAGGGACCTGATAGGTCTGCAAATTTCCTCCACTAGCAATGAAATATCAGCTTAGCAGGATAAAATCTTCAAGGGCTAGTAAAGAAAGCACAAAGAGATTTCATTTAGGTTCTCTAATACCTTTCTTATTTAAAAAAAAACCCTGATTATCCATCTCCTCCAAGACTTATTTTTCTATGTGATAGTTTTGAGTTGAATTGGCGAAAGAACCACAGTTTTTGTGTAGGAGACACAGAAAAGCAGATTCTCTTTGCCGGTGTGCTTGAGAACTGCCTTCTGCTACTCAAACTGATAATGTTTCTTGGTCTGTGACGATACTGAAACCAAGACGTATCAAAAGCTAGGAGAAAGAGTTGTAATCAACCCTGCTGGAAATACTGTAGGGCCCTTACTGGGAACTGGAAAATTAATTGTGTCAAACCATATTCTTTCTTGGTAAATAAATGTCCACATCATATAACTAACACCATTTTCAACAGTGAGGCTTGTTTACTTCTAAGCACAATGGTTAGGACTGAATGTTCAGAGAAGCTGTTATAACTTTATGACCACGAAGGTTAATATTCAGTTATGCCAGAAAGGGGAGAAAATTTTGAAATAATTTTACAGCAGCTCAGGAATGGTTTTCAGTAAAACCAGAGATAAGGTGTCTCTTGCTACCACCACTGCTCTCACAGGGACCTCTTGGGGAGGAAGAAGCAGTGGTGACATGGCTGAGCAAAGTGGGGAGTGACAATGTTTGGAGGAGATTTTCTTGCGAGGGGGTGTTTGGTTTTTTTGTTGGTATAGACATGAAGCTTAAGACATTATCTGCAGGCTACATTGTGTGCCATTTTAAACACAGTGTTCTTAATAAATAACGACAGCAAATCAGGACAAGAACAGACGCAAGTTGTTTCAGGCGACTTCTGTCAAGTGAACAGTAATGCGCCAGGATTAGTGGCAATCCTCTCCATATTGCAGAGAGCAAGTCGCCTGCAGATGAAGTGCTTCAGGCATTGCGGTGGGTTTATCAAGGGGTCCTTGTTATTCTGGAGCAGACGTGCAGGCTGCAACATTATCAGTAGCTTTTCAATTCAGTCATGTCCTGCTGAAAATTGGGTGGCTGTAGTGGTGGGAGTGGGAGGCAGTTGATTTTAATTCCAGAAGCATCCGAAGGAACCCATATCCTGGTGGTTCCCAGCCTGTTCCCTTCACCCCTGTGACGTTGCTAATGCAATTGGACTTGCTCTTAATAACCAAAATGTTAATGGCACAGTATCGGCAGGGCAACAGTTTGAGCCAGTGAACCATTAACTTCCATTACATCGGGTGCAATCAAAGTCAAAGTTCAATGGGGCTCAAAAAGGCAATGACAACTATCTCCAGTGTCAACATCCTCCCTTTTACTGGGTATTTCTTGAAAATGCCAGCTCAGAGGAGAACCCTTTCCAGTATCTTTTTGTCAAATGAGTGCTAACATCTTAAGGTATCCTTCTATCCATCCTGAGGAAAGGAATAGGTGTGTTACTGAGCGTCCGTTAGCTCTTTATGTATAAAAAAGACACCTCTTGCATATTCCTGAATAAGGATCTCTGTGGATTGACAATGCCCAAGTGCTACCAGGCCCATTCTTCATTTACCTTTCAGAAGCTTTATGCCACCCCATTAGCTTAAGCCTGCCTAAAAGCTAGAATTAACACACCTATTGAGTTACCAAGTTCAAGGAGCCCTCATAACAGAGCCAACTGTGCTTTTCTTTCTAATAGCACCACTAAGGCTCTTTGCCAGAAGAACCTATCTGGTCACCGGTGTCTGGTTTGAACTGAGCTGACTGAGAGCTGGCTCAGTCCCTGGGGACCTCAAAGGTTCCTTTGAAGCACAGATTGGATTGCTCACTAGATCCTTGACCATAGCTGAGCATCTACATTTGTATTTCCAATTCAATTTAAAGGAAACATCCTGAGAAAATCTGTCCCTGTAAGACCCGTAGACTTGGAAATACTTGGATTACTTGAATAAATAATAAATAATAAATACTTGAAATAGACTTGGAAATACTGAAAAGCCAGAAAATTAAGTTAAAAGCACCATCTTACCTTCCATGGAAGCCATTTCTAAAAAAACTGTCACCACTTCTAGGGTTTAGTTATATAGCACTTCTTGCTAAGAGTTTTAAAGAGGTAATAAACAAAATACGTATTATGGTCTCTGAAGCTGCATGGTGGAGTCTTGCTCTGACAACTGTCACTGTGAAGCCCCCATCTTGCCCCATGTCTATCCTGAGCTCAGAAAACATAAGTAAGGGTAAGACAGTTTGGAAGTCCTTCCTAAATGAACTTTTAGCACAGCAAGACAACTCATATGGACTTATATGTTTTGCCCCTACTCATTCTGAATTTATAATTTTCAGGTACTTTTCTTGGTTTTTTTACCCCTTTTTCAGCCTCATTAGCCTTCCAGGAAAAATGCTGCATTACATATGATTCTGAAAGTCTCTGTTCTCCACACAGTTTTTGTGCAGTGTATAAAATAGCTTAATCAGACACATACTGAAAGACACATACACACACAGAGTGAGAGACAGCAGGCACACCTGAGACCGAAGTGCATCCTGTTCATAAAGGGAGATATAGTGCTGATGGCATTTCACACTGAGGTATCCAGGGACTATCACATGGCTTGATGAGACCAAGGAAGCTCAATAGACTTTCCAAACCTAATTAGTACTTAATGATCTGGAGAGACACGGATGTCCATCACCTCTGCTTCAGCCCCTCTGTTCTTCCTCAAATTCTTAATTAACCTTTAAGAAGATGATGTGCTGATGAGTTTCCTAGGATATTGCATTGATTTTTTTCACACACACACACATACGCGCTTGTGCACATGCTCACCCACACCACACACTCCAGCACACATATTAAAGAAGCTCAGGTACAAATTCTCAGCTCCAATGCTCTCCACACAAGGGCTCTGCTGATCAATGTTTATTAATGAAGCACTGCCTCAAAAATTGTTAATTGATGGCAATGTACAGAATGTTGCCTGGAATTTAACCTTATTCATCATTTAAGTATGTTGGAAGCTAGAGCGTGGTGTTAATTAATAGCATAAGAACAAAGTTGGATCGTTCTACTGTGGATTTGAAAAACAAAATCATATGCGCAAAGACGGGCAGAAAAAAACCTGTGATTAAATATAAAACCAGAGCAAAAAAGTGAAGGAAAATTGAGCCAAAGCCAGTGTCATATTCAAGATGACTCACTTTGTGTCAATAATGAAATAAAAATTTTCTCATGCACTTATGTAATATTTTACATTTGTGTCATATTTAATCAACTCTGAGCTCTAACAAGCTAAGTAGAAGGTGGGGGAAAGCTGCTACCAATGAAGTGAAAACAGATTAATAAGTTTTGAAAAGTTAATAGCCAAGTTTTCAGATTAAAATAAAAAAGAAATCAGTGTTGGTAGCTGAATTCACCAGGGGGAAAATGACAAATGGAAGTTCACATACTTGAAGTTCACTTAATAACAATCTAAATATGTGGTGATAATGTAGTATGAAATGCTAACAGCTGCACTCTTCCAGGCTTGTATAGATGTTTTCAATGATTGTTTGTTCTCCAAGTCATATGCTTGATTAATGAAAACCTATGTACCCAGATACTCATTTAACTGACTTATTACCATGGGTTAACACACTGCAGTTTGAGTGCCTGCAGCACCTTAGTGACATTTCCTGCTACAGGACTGTTGCCCTTGCTGAGCAGGGGCACTTGGACCATTTGAGTTTGGGCTCAAAATTTCAGTGTACAGGCTTCAGCTAGTTGTATACAGGTGAGCAGACCACAGATATGGACCAGTCTTTTGGCCCGTGCGGCAGTTTCTCTGCCTAGAAAGACATTTGGCCAGCCCCAGGTGATACCCAGCATACAGGATAACAGGCAGACAGTGGGACATCCCTGGTTGTGCTGAAGAGCCATGGTACTGTGCCCTTGTAGACTAAAACCCAGTTTCTGTCCCTGTGTAGAGCAGTGACTGAAGCCATAGATCTCATTGGATCTGCCTTCTTGTGCAATTTCTGTGTTTACACCAACATGGGGTCTTATCCCTAAATAGATATTTCAGCAACTCTTAGGTTTGAAAATACTGTGGAGGGTGTGAACACACAGTGTGCTCCCTGCTCCAGAAACCCTGTTGCCTAAAGAGAGATGATGATCTGAAGAAACAGAGCAAATGAAAGACAAAGAACCACTTCTTTTTTTACTTTTTTATTTAAACTTCTTTTTTAAGAAAAAAACATACCAAGGGAGAAGCAGAGGCAGAAGTACTGCTAGGTTTTTTTCCTGATTCCTGAATTTCAGCTAAATGCTTCTTCCTGTTTAAAAGAAAAAAACATGCCATTTTGAAACAAGGTAAAATTCCATCCATTTTGTGCATTTCAAAGGCCCTTTTCTTCCTTATTTTCACAGAAAATACTCTGTATGTTGATCAAATTTCTTACTTATTCACATTCCCTTAAAACTTAGTTTTCAATAGACTTCTCTGTTCATTGGGAGGAAATTATTTCATTTTTGTTTGGGAGGATAAGGCATGAAATCATAAAATGTGGAGCTACCCAGAGGTTGTCTAACCTATATTCAGGCCCCAAGGCAGGATTAGTTCTGCCTATGTCATTCCCTGAGACTGTAAACCTTGAGTCACTCAGCTTGATGTGATGGGGCTGGATAAACATATGAAACACAGGGAAGAATGGGAAATGGACAGTGTGGAAGTACAGCACAGGACAGGACAATTCAGAGCATACCTTCAGGGACCACAGAGGATGTCAGTGACTACCAGATGGCATGAGAAGGTGGAGATATTGGCGTGCCTAGATCTCTGAAGATGAGAAGAAAGGACCTAGCATTGCATGTGCAGTTTGAATTAAGCTCAGATTTCCTCTAATGCAATCAGTGACTGCTCGTGTGCAGCACACCCTAATGGCTGCTTGTGGAAGGGTATCCAAAGGGCAAAGAACATTTCTGAGATATCTGGACTATGTCAGCAGCAGAATGGTATTTTGCAGCAAGCACAAGAGAAAATGTATTGTTCTGCACTTCATGATCTCTAGCTGAGGCCTGGTTTTCCTGATATCACTCTGCTGTGTGGTTTCCCTGAAAGCTGATTCATGCTTTATACCCTCTTCTTCCGTTACACGCATGGGAGATAAAGGGGGGTGTAAAGGACCCCCCCATTATTCAGGAAAGCTGTCATGTAAGAGCAAATATGCTGGCTCTCAGTCAGGAAAGGTCTCATGGGCATTGCAAGGATGCTTTCTTATTAGTGGCTATTAAGTGAACCACTTATTATTTCAAAGTCATGTGACTTAATTGTTCTTCTGAGAGCAAAAAGCAAACAAATGGCCAAGAGACCAAGCTCTTTTCATTTCCCACATTATGGGAAACCCTGACTACAGAACCTGGCAACACCTGGGCAAGTAGAGGAGAGATGTTTTCTCCATCTCTCACAATTTCTTTTCTTCTCCTACTTACTAGGAAGAAGAAAGGTGTTTTTTTATCCAGGGCTGTGAAAATTTGTTTAGATGAGCAATGAAAGGGAAAATATATTGTCTAAATTTAGGACAGTAAGTGACTAATTAAAGAGAGCAGCGATCTTGTATTTGGGAAGACTGCTCAATGGCATACCAGAGCAGCTTTTAGATCTGGAAAATTAAACAAACAAACAAGCAAACAAAGAAATAAAAGTAAACAAACTCACCCCCCCACTCTATAGAACCTTAGGGTATTATAAAGTCAGGGGTGGCCATCTAGATGACCTAAGGCAACCCAAAGCTGGCAGCTTAGTGACTGTGTTCCTAGCAATGCTTACACCCTGCCCTGGACATTAGAATCTGTTTAACTGAGCAAAATAAACATGTTAATCATGATCCTGGGGATCAGCCTGTAGTCTGCTTGAAAATCACTGCAGCATTTTTGGCCACCAGAGTTATTCTTTATCAGAGCTGGTTTCATGCAGAGATTAGGCATCAGCAGGGCTCTCCAAAGTGTACCCAGCATACTGCCAAGGGCTTTAGGGGTCAGAGGTGAAGTGCTTTGCAAACAAGCTCCTGGCATGGGTCTCTCAAAGAAGCCCATCCTGATCTATCAGGGGGAGTGTTAAATTGCAGATTGGTGTCCTTGGTTGAGTTCCTTTCTTCACCCTGATGAGTTATATGACTGTGAAGAGGTCTGTTGGTCTGTTTTATTCCCCATGTTTCTTCCTCTTCTCCCACCCATTGCCTATGTAGGTTGCAGACTCTGTGTCAATGTTTCCCCCTTGTACTTGACACACAGGCCTTGGCAAGGAGAAAGTATTACCTTGGTGGGAATTTGCTTTTGGGGCACAAGCATAACACAGAGGCAGGCTACTCTCTTCCCTCCAGCATGTGTCTACCCCACCACAAAAGCCCTACAGAAGATAGTGCTCAGCATCTGCCAGGAGCCAGAGGGCTATAGGTTAACACAGTGGGATATTCCTTGCTTTCTTAACCCTGAGAGAGAAGTCCTCCCTATCTGTCTGAGTTAACTTCTGCACTACAAGTTTCTGCTTTACATGCCGGAGAGCAAGACGCGCCTTTTGATTCTGAAACCAGGTGAATTATCAATGATGATATCAACATTCAGCCTACACTGCCTTGACTAGGGACCATGCCTTTACATTGCACAAGGTCAGCACCCATTCCCAAGTGTCTTGAAATAAGCAGCTTGTCTTGGAAAGATGGGACACTGAAGGCTTTATTTGTCTCCTAGACCTAGGAAAGCTGTGCACAGAGGGGATAAGAGTGAGGTCATGAAGCAGTTGATTGCAGCTCCTGTTCTGTTTTGCTAACAAATACACTTTAATCAGGTAGCACCAGTGGTGGTGAGTGCGGCACTAGCTGTTCCATACACAGCAGGATGTGCTCAGCTCTCTGGGAGACATTCACATACTAGTTTGAGTAGCCCACTTGTCACTAGCAAGTACTTGTTGGGAAACAGGGTTTATTCCACACATTTTAGTTAGTTTTGCTAGAATAGTGTCATGCTTATAAGACATTCACTCCTTCCTTCCTATTCCTTGGTGTCTCCCTCCAGTGACTATACTTCATGTTTATTAGCAAACAGACACAGCATCCTGTTGTGCTACTTGAATGACATTGCTAAAAAAAAAAAGACCTAAACCTCACTGGGGAATCTGTCTCTTTAGGGAACTTTCCTCAGTCCTTCTGCCTTGACATGTAATGTGTTGATTTCATGCTTTTCTTCCTCCTGCCGTTTCCATGCCTGCTTCCCCCTTTCTCCCTCCTTCCTCCCCACTCACACTTACAGGTATAAATAACCAAAAAAACATGTAGTGAACCATGCTGTGTCGGTACCTGCTGTGCCAGTTTCCCATCTGCTTCCTCCTTGCCCCATGCTGCAGGTTGAACACACGCTTGTCTCATGCTGAGCTGAATAGGTTGTATGTCCCTGTTTGAAACTCTCTCCTGAATCTGGGACCTAGGTTGTGACATTAACGGTGTGCAGGCAATTGTCCCTTTAAAAGTGGGGACCAGAATCCCTTTCACAATGCAAATGATGAGTATTAATGAGACTAATAGACACAGGTGTGAGAGGTATTGAAATAGCAATGTCAAGAGCTACCTGGTGACAATGTATAAAGGGGTCTCTCTGCTTGATCTTCCTGTGACCAAGCTAAAGGGTGCTGGTTTGTATGAGCCCAAAATGCATGTTGATTCAATTCCTCATCCTTATCCTGAGGCTCCTTTGGAAACAGGGTATTTGCTGAAATGAAATAAAGCAGTCATTACAAATGTTAGTATTAATGGAATGAACTTGCCAAGACATTGGTAGCGACATAGCAATGTCATTCTCTGAGCACTGACTGCTGGGTTTTAATCACATAGTTCTATTAGAGCTGTTCAGATCAACCATTTGAGAGCTGCCTGGCTGCTGTAGTAAAAAAGAAAAAAAAAAAAAAAAGTAATAATTTGACCTTGACATCCTCTTCCATCTCTTTGTCCTAGTCCTCTTTGGAGGCAATTATTCATACAGTAGATAACCTGTCTGTCACTCTTCCTCCTGCAGTTCTTGTGGGATCAATGTAACTTCCCTGTTTATGCTGCACTGACTAGTAACTTTATTTATCACCTAATACTGTTTTTGTTATGGGTGCTTTGTAAATGTTTACATGATGGTGGTTCCTACTGTGGCTCTACACCTGTGAGCATTGGGCTACCATGTGTGTTACATCCTTCATGCTTTATTACTTTGACTATATATGTCTTTGATAGCATGTGACTAATAATACTTAAAATTTGTCTGCTCACCCATCTACTTGCTTGCAGTCCAGTCTCCTAGTTGTCAAAAGTAAAGACCTTCAGAAATGTCAGGATTAGCCCACCAGGACTATGTAGCTCCCCTATTATCAGAATAGGTCTGCTTTCTTCTTTCCATCCTCATGTCAGGGTTAATGAAAGACAAATGGACAGGTTTTTAGAAGTCAGAAGATAAGTTTATCTTGGTCTCTTATGGCAGACCTCCCTGAGAAGTTACCTGAGAATTACCTTCATCTTGGTTGACCATCATCTCAGCAGTAAACAATAGTGTTGAAGTTTTGAAAAGGAAATGGAGATGAGTGGACCGACCCCAAGACCAAAAAGATGGTGTTATAATTAGGGCCCAGTTCTGTCATCAGTCTTCTAATCTACTGCAACTGGAAATTAAGATCAAGTAAAGAAACAGCTTATTCCAACATTATCTCTTAACAAATGTTTAAATACACAACAGTATTGCCAAAAATTAGAGAGAAATTAAGTCTGTAGTAAAAATGTAAACAATTGCATTCATGCTCCCTTTCCTCATATAAAAAAGTTGACAAAAACAATTATATGAGGACCTTAAAATTATCCATGGAATAATTTGATTCCATGGACAAATAATAGGTGAATACATAAATTAATAGTTATCTTTGAAAAGACCACCATGCTGCAAATAGCAACTTGGGTAACTCATGCTTACATCTTCTTCCATAAACCATAACCCTAAATTAGACTACATGGGTATGGTACATATAATAGTCTCTAGTCTTAGTGGAAGAAGATAGCTCATCATGGGGACTTTTTCCTACAAAATGTCCTGAGAGATTTGGTACATCTAGGGAAGCCATCTCACAACAGAGAATGATGGCAGCATAGGAAATGAAAACACACTCCCTCTGGCAGCACATCCAGACTTAAATCTTTGGGGTGTTGAGGACTGAGGGGGGGGGAGATTCTCCATAGAGACTACATTTGTTTTGTGAAAAAAACATAGAGCTCAAACCCTAAATTTCTCTGAAAATATTGCCTGATTTCACACTAAATGGTGACTAAAATGCGAGAGGACAGGCTTCCTCCAGAGTGCAGCCACCCACACCTACCCCAGATTTCTTTAACTAAAGAGGCACCACGAGGAATAAGATTGTCCTGGCCTTGTGAAGGAGTGTCAGTGAGATCCTCAGGATTTTTCTGTTCATCTCCAAGTCACATCCAGGAGCAATACCTTCCAGTTTCTTCCACAGCCGTACTCCTGAGGACCATCAGGGGGACCACAGGGAAAATGAACATTTTGTACAACTTCTACTGATGTGCATCATTCACATGTGGCCTCCTCTTGTCGCCAGAAAGGTGATCTATTTTTTCAATCCTTACCAACTTGAATTTAATTCTGGGCAGTGCCCCTGAGGGGAGGAAAAATATTCCAAACCGACAAAAACCCCTATGCCTCTCCCACCACTATCCCTTTAGTTATCTTGTCCCTTACTGCAGCAAGAGACCTGCCACTAGCAAATTCCCAAACCACTCGTTTATTTCCAGGACCGTGCTGTGAAGGCACGTTGTTCGAACATAACAAATCCAGCAACTTCATGAGTTGAGCTATTGTGGATTTTTCCCTCTGACTGCAAATGGGAACAGGCTGTACAAATGAAAGCCCAGATCTCTGCTATTGCAAGTAAAAGAGTCTGGGTGAAATATCTACTGAGGAATATATTTTATGTGTTTTCTCTAACTGTCCATCCGAAAAGTGCTGAATGATAGTCGGGTGCTGTTAGGAGGCACTGGTAACAGCCGTACATTTATAAAGTACCATCCATCCAGATGGACCCCCAAAGTACTTTATAAACTTTACTAACTGGTTGTTCCAGCTCCACATATCACCTTATATCTATCCATCTGTTTACAGCTATATCCATATAGAGAGCATTTCTCTCACCACTAAAGGGTGGCTATTTCACATTTCGGATGTAACAGATGTTTAGGAGCTCACATCAATGTGGAGTAACAACTTCATGGCTTAGCCTTTCTTCTCTTCTGTAGCTCCATTGACTCCAGCATGAATTAAAACTAAAGAGCATTGAATGAAGCTGCTAAGGAATGAGGTAAAAAAAAGAAAAAGAGGTGATTTTCACGTAGCAAAGCAGAGTTAGGCATCTTATTGCCATGAGCTGTAGTAGATGTTAAAAGTTTACATGTGGGGTAGCTCACAAGCTCATGGAAAATCTTTGTTCTACATGCAGCTCTGCTGTGGAGATTTGCAACAGCTCTGAGGAGATCACTTTCTGCAGACCTAGTCCCACTTAGGCCATAGCTTCAGTTTGGATGTCTGTGGAAGTTTTACTAAAGCAATGTCCACACAGAGGACCCAGAGGAAGGGCTTCTTGGCTGGGCAGTGGCATGCAATTGGACATCAGGAGATATCAGTTCTATAGCATCTCATTGGCTTATTGCAAAGCTAATTTTCCCAGGTTTTAATCCCTCTTTACAGCCTGTAGTGCTGTAAAGTTCTGAATTGAAGCTACCATTGTGCTGGCCAAAACCAAGAGATGGCAATTGAGCCAACCAGTCTGCACTTAAAATAACTAACCAAGGACAAGTGGAGATAAAGGCATGCTGAAGGGAAAAGGAGGTGGCAAGGGGTGTGCTGTGAGCCCCCAGGGGATGGGCATACTGCTCCTCTCCCCAGGTGAAATAGAAAAGGTTTACTCAGCTCACCCTGTCCCAGAAACTTTTTAAACAAGAAGCACGTGTGTCACTTTAAGCAGTCATTTGACAGTTTGGTTCACATTTGTTTTGACTTTAGATCAAAATTAGATGCTGTTACATTCCAGTTTGTATTTCGCTGTAGGAGGCATTTAGATTAGACAGCTCCTGCTCTCCTGAAATATACCCAAAGATCTGAACAATTGTGCATGGTCAGGCTATGGGTATTTTTCTTTTTTGTCCAGAGGATACGTCCAGCCAGCAATCTATATTTGTGTGAAATTAAAATACATCCAGCACCCTGTAAAAAATCTAAACCAAAAGATTAATTGTTAGCTATGATTACTGTATTATTTATTATTATTGTGTGATGTTGAGATTATGTTTGGAACAGATGGGAATCCAATTAGCTTAGTTCTGCCTTTGTCCATTGGATAAGACATTAATTTCAGGGCCACTCTCCACCTTGTCTGAATAGCTGTGAGAAAAGAAATATGCTCATGGAACTTCATGTTTTTGAGACGGTTTGTCACATACATTTTGTTTTCTCATGAAAGGACACTACTGGCTGCTAAGCAACAGAGTAACTGTGTTTACACGTACATTTATCTATATATATGCACATATACATACATATGCAGACACACAGAGTATTTATTCAAGGACAAGAGTCCTCATCAGACTGGCTTTCAACTTGGAGTAATTCTATTAATTAGAGTTGCAGTCACCGTCCCTCTTCAGCTTCCCCCACCTTACCCCTCCTTTTCTTTCTTCTGTTGTAGCTATTACTATTTTTAATTAAGATGCCAAAATGTTCACTTCTAACTATAACAAGAAAAGAGAAAGACAAAAGGGCAGATGTGAGAAGAGGATCTCTTGTGAGAAAGACAATTTGGTTAACCCTTTCAGAAAAAAGCAGGCTTGTCAAAGATTTCTTTTCAGGATGGTGTCCCATAACCAGGGGAGGGAGCAGAAATACTTTTTAATGGAGCTTTTCTCCCAGCCAGAAATAATCATGCCTCCAGAGAAGACTTAGAGCGGTCTCCTGCTTAGAGGCGGTTCTGTTGCACATCTCAGTGATATTTCTTTTTTTCCTTTTTAATGTGTCCTGTATTTTTTCCTTTTATTTTTTTAATTGTTATGAATCCTTAGACTAGGAATTAGCTCTCAATCTATTTATATTTTTGTACTATATTGATCATTAGGTTATTTCTCCATGACAAATCTCTGTTCCTGAATTTTAAATGTTATTTACAACAGTTGAAGTAATCCCCATACTTTGAAACTGAGACCCAGACCCCAAAGTTAACAGATTTAAATATTTAGGGTTCAAGATTGCTTCTCTGTTCCTTCTTTAAAACAGTTTAAAATTATTAATTGAATACCTGTGAAGGGGAAAAATGCTTAAGAAGTTCATTGTAGGGAAATTGAGGTATAAAAGACAATACTGGGGCTGAGATATAAATGCAGGAGCAGCCCTGGCAAAAGTGTTGATTGAAATTGTGCATGTGTGAGTATGAAAAGTGGCTTTTCAGCCAAAATGAACACTATTAAATGCATGCCTTTGTTGTTGCTGTTTTATTTTGAGTAGAAGTTTTCTGGGTGTTGATGAAACACCAGGGGAAGGGAGTTCAGGAAAGAAAATCAGCTTTCAACTAAAAGAATAACGGCTTTGCATTTTCAAATGTTGTCATTCTCTATGGATAATAATAATTATCTAAATGTTTGCCAGAAACTGGACAAAAATAATTTGCACATTTTATTTTTTTTCTGAATCCTTCTCCTCCTCGTCCTCCTTCCTGTCCCTTACCAAAATGGGTGTGAGAAATCAAAAGCATCAGATATTCATGTGCTATAAGCCCCATCCTTTCTGGCTCTGAGAAGATATGAGTTTTTAAAGGCTGCAGCTGGCATCTGCCAGTTTTTCAAGACAAGCTGTGGAGCTCGAGCCCACCGCTCCAGAGGTCCCCGATTCAAACTCAGTGGCTGTGTCAGGAGGGTGGTGACTACTTTTGCACACACACAAACTGGCAGTTTTCTGAACCACTCTGTGCAGAAATCTTTGACTCCCATTCACATCCGTCAGGCAGTGTCTCTCATTTCAAATGACATTGGCTTATTTGACTTTCAAATGAGAAAACTAAGTATCGTGAACAGATGAAGAGATAATCAAAACATCTTTGTCCAGGTTTTTGGAAACTGGTTTTGAAAGCTGAAACTCCTGAGCAGTTCTGCTGCTTCTCACAATATTTTTATCATTAAAAAACAACAACAACAACATTTGCTAATCTGTTTCCTAAATCTTCTGTCTTTGGAGGCGCGTGAATTGGCGATGATTCACCTTAATAATAATTAAATGTAACTTAAGTTTAATCTACCAGCGTTTGTACAAAAACTTGAGCAACATTTACTTTCAAATGAAGAAAAATTCAAAATCTGAGCATTTTCTAAGCCAAGCCTCAGAGCTGGTAACAGTATTGCAGGAGACACCCTTGCTTTGATAGCACTGGCATAAAATCAAAAGTAAAATAAAAAGGGGAAAACACGATAATGAAATACATCTTGGAATAGCAAATCTGATCCCTTGCCACTGCATGAACTTGTCAAGGTCCATCCTGAACTTGGTTTTTTCCCTTGCTCCCCACTTTTCCTGCTGGGCCACTAGTCTAGTGTTTCACACTGTTTATGGGAGATAATCCTTTTCCTAATTTCTAGGCTAAACATATTCACAGCTGGTCAGTGTAGTTCCCCATCCCAAAGAATTTATGTTAATGACTGGCTACTTGTTAAATCACCCTCTGTAATTATTCTTAACTATAAGTTGCATTTTCTCTCCCTTTTTGCATATTTGGATTGTTATCTCTGTATATTCACTCTTCAGGCTATGTTGGTGAGCTGTGATTGATCAGCAAAATCATATGGTGTTGTTTAATATTTCTGATTAAATAAGCAGACATATATCTGTGTGAAAATGCAACACTCAGCTTCCTTTAATATTTGTATGTATGTCTTGGAAATTTGGGAGAGGTTGACTATTCATTGCTATACAACACAAGTGTTTGAATGTTCACAGGAAGTGCACAAAATAGGTAAAGAAAAAATTATAAGCAATTTCGTCCTGTCCTTTAAAGATAGAATTTACCTTCTCCAATCACTTTTACTGTCTTGCACAGTTGAGTGGTGCATGGTTAACCAGCGTCTGTGTTACCTCCTAGAAAAGCCCGCCTTTCGGCAATGTCTTGAAAGAATATCTGTATGAATTCTTTGTACTGTAAAGTACCACAGGACATTCTGGGATGTGGCTGTGGGTGTAGTTTGGCTGTGTCTAGAGTGGTATTTTTTAAAAGGACACCAGGGAGCAGAATATCCCCAAGATAATGGCATTTTGTAAGGATGGGTAGATGCTGTCAAGATGAGAAGGTCTAGCAGCATTTCTTAGGGGATTTCAGGGACTTTGCCAGACAATTTCAGAACTTCAGGCCTTGTTTGCTTATGTTTTTGGTTTAATTATCTGGAGTGAAAAGACATCTTTGCTTTGTATTTGAACAGCAAGTCATCACCTGCCCTCCCTAAGCTCAGCTAACCTCAGGTCAAGTGAGAAAGGCCAGTGCTCTTGTTGCTGTAAGTGACAGGTTCAAAGTCTTATAATCATCCTTGACAGCACTTGTTATACTTCTTTTTTGTGAGACTTTTTCAACCTCTTGCTTTCAGCTCCTTTATACGGCAGGTCTTTGGTTTTTACTCTTCACCTCTTCCAGTTTTTACATCATATCCCTTATCCTCTGTTAGCAGTTTTGCATTTCAATTCATTTGTCTGCCTTGGACAGTTTTCCCTAAGTATTCAACTCATATGTTCATGGCCAAACTTTCAATTCATGGTGTTAATCTGTATCTGAAGTAAAGCCAGCAGCCTGTTACAGTCAAGTGCAAACACACACAGATGTCTTCTACTTGGCCTCTTTTTCTCCAACCTGGGACCTGAAGAAAGGCAGACACCCACAAACACAAATACACACCCCCCAGGGCACAGCCATATCCTGTTCCTTCAGCTCAATGTATGTTTTCAGCACTATAAAAATTAACAAGAAGCCACCTTAATCCTATTTGCTTACCATAGAACCCTCTTTTTTTCCTGCAGATTAGCAGCTATTGGTCTCTTATCTTAGAGGGGAAGTAAATAAAAGAAAGGAAAAAGAAAAAAAGACATCTTTCCCCTCTTGCATAAACTGCACACCAACATTCTTGTTATTAACGACCTGTCTGACAATGAAAAAGCCACAGTGATAAGATGATCTCTGGCTTTGGCAATTCCTGGCAAATTATTGTGCCTCTCTGGCTGGACAGAATTTCTGTTGCTTTCTGTTTAGACCGGGGCATGCTGACACCCTGGATCACAGGGTGAGGTACCCCAGAGTAATCCCCTGGCCTTAGTAGTACTGTTTTATGAATGAATACTATGTCTTCTCCCCCAGTTTCTCTCCTGCCATCACCTCTGCTTTGACTAGGGTTTGCTCTGCAAGGAGCAGAGGGAGGCATAAGGAGGAATAGTCATAAACTGTGATATTTTACAATTTCTGGCCAGGAAAGAAAGGATATCATCAGGAGATGCACTGGCTGGCAGAGAGCTCCACTTGCTGGTACCTGATCTGAGCTGCTGGATGGAGACACATCAGGGATGATGGCTGTGCAGAACAGATGGGTGATACTGTAGGGGATGAGAGAAGTGGAGAGATGGCATGCTTTGGAGAAGTCAGGATTTACTTTGCATATATTCGCATCCTCATTACCATTCAGGCTCTACTGTACATCAGTGGTGCGCTTGCTGCTGTGCACTCAACTGTGTTTGGTCTCTCTGAGCAAACCCAAACCCTTGTTCCTGTGGGGCAGGTTGGGAAGAGGTGAGGAGAACAAAGCAGCATCCCAGAGCACCAGGAGATATGCATGGTGGATCACAACACTCAGCAGCCACCAACCCATGCTGGAGCTTTTTTTTTATCACACAGAAGTGCAGTCATAACTTCAGTGTTCTGTCCCAAGCCACCTGGATCTTGTGAAAAACTCTGATGTCTTTTGGTAGAGTAATACGTATTAGCTCTTCCCAGGACAGGGTGACAGAGCTGGTCCTCCTGGGGATGAATGTTATCCAACCTTCCTGTGGAAGCAGAAGTGCAGCTGTGTGAGTTAAGTCAATTCTGTCATTTTGCAGTGGGTGAAGAGATTGTGTTGCCTGTGCCACCACTTCGTTATTTTTTCTCAGGAGGTAGTTTGTTGCATTATTGTTGTTCCTGCTGCTGTTGTTTTAATCTTTCACTGGAGATTATATAAAAGAGCCTCTCCATGAACCAGAACACATCTCTGGGGAACATGATGACAGCATCCATATCTTAAAAAGCCATAAAGTAGAGACGTACTGTAGAAAGTAGCTGTTCCCAGTAATAAATGCAGTATGACATCCAGGAAAGATACCCTATTGTGACAAGCTTGCACACTAGTGCAAAACTGAAGAAAAGTGTATTTAAAACCACAGTTTTTGCCATGCTTATTATTTTAAAGAATTTTTCTTCCCTAAATGGCTTCTGTGGCCAGAATGAAGCCCTGTAACACTTGGCAGACTGTAGCCAGCTCCTGAGGCTCCACAGCTCTGAATCTTAAACTGATTTCTCTTGAAGTATCCCTTACAGAGAACCTCTCCTTAAAACAGCAGCTCCCCAGCGTTTTGCAGGATGTGTACCTTGGTGTACTTCAGCCCATTGTAGACCCTGACCTTGATGGGTGAACAAGCTGTAAGGGTTTTTTTTCCTTCCTGATGTCACATAGACATTACTTTCTGGACTATATGTAGTAGATGGGAGGCCTGATAACAGGTTTTTTTCGGGTCTGGCAGGAGCTGAGGCAGGAAGGGAGGCTAACCATAGCTCTGTGACTGCTCAGTCACACAGGGGTAGAAACAATCTCCAACTGTATATTTGCAAATCTTGCTGCACCATGGAGCAGGGCACTCATTAGAAATAGCTGTATTTGTACCTGGAGCAAAGAGCACTGAGGACCATCCTGCTGTGTCATCCATACTGCAGCCCAGGAGATGGAGCAGGAAAGAGTTTCCTTTCTCTCCTCCTCCACTAATCTGCTTGGAGAATTCAGGCCACTGAGCTGTAACTACCTTGGGCCACACTGAGAGAGCTCAAACGAAACCTACATCCCTGAAGCTAGTTAGTGAAAGAACAAGAAACAACCAGGTATGATTGAGAGTGCCTAAGCAAGGTGATGTTCAGGGTCCTGTTTAAAAGCAGTGAATGGAAAGCCCTAGGCACAGTGCAGGTCAACCTTTCCAAATATGCCCTGTGTGCCTCGGTTTCTCCACTCTGATCAGTGGGAAAATGATACCAGCAGCCACTGCCCTCAGTTAGGTTTTATTAATGAACTCCAGGACCATTAAATCCATAGATCCTGGAGAAGTGTCACTGTTACAACCATCCACGGCAAGGAAAAGCACATCCCCAAGCAGGGAGAGTGTGGAAGACCTAATGAACATGGAACAGAGCACTTGCTCCGTGCTGGCTTTGTTACTGCTGGGCAGCCTTGCCCTGACAGAGCTCCTGTCCAACCAGGGACGTACATCCATTCATCATTAGTCCTAATGCAAGCTTGGGAGTTTTAAAGCCAGGGCTAAATCAGACCATCTTAATTTGCAGGCTTAATGCATTGCATATTATCCATATACTTCCTATGGGATTTATCTTGATTAAGTGCTAATTTGTAACTGGTGGTATACCTAGTGAAGTGACTGATGAGAAGGGTGCCTGGGCAGAGAGTCTGTGTTTTGGCAGCAGTGCAGACTGGGGATGGGAAAGTGCTGTTCCCACCGCAGACACATAGGCAGGCAGCACATTTTATGCACATCCCCCTCAGCCTAATAGGCAAACTGTTCAGAAAAGTTTAGCTGGGCTTATTCTTCAGCTGAAATGGAAGCCAGAGGTCTGCTGTAAGAAAGAGAACAAGACTTACAAAGGTTTTTGGCAATACTTAAAAAGTCTACCCCATAACTGTTGTATAGTCTTGTCTGTGCAGAACAGAATAGGTCAGAAGAGGCTTAGCTGCTTCAGACAACCACGTGTAGGCAGCTGTGTACACTTCCCAGCTTGCACATCTTTGGTTGCATATTGAATCCCTCCCGTACATGTCCATAGCTGAGCTGCCTGCCCCATCCCTTGCAGCGACACCAGTCCCTGCCCAGCCCCTCGCTCTGTTTTGCTACTTCCACTGTTTGGTCACCAAGAACAACCTGGGGTAAATGTTGAGTGGTTGAGACCATTCTAGACATGATCACAATCCTGATTTGACAACAAAAAGCTGGAAGAGACCATCAAAAATAAGAAAAAGCCTCTTTGAGATAGGCAGGGCTTTTCCAAGGAGCTAGGAAGCTGTATTTCAGGCTACTTTCACTCTGCTGACCTTCACTTTGGAATGAGAAACAAACCTTTCACCTCCACCAGACACACCAAATCTTGGTTCAATCTACATCTGCACGTAGATGTTATAGCATTTGAGGAGAAGCGACCTTTAAGCAAAATAGGTTCTCAACTTTTGCTATCACAGCGCTGGCATTTCATTAAAATAAAAGCTTTTATTTCATCTGCTACTTTGGTGTCTGAAATTGTCTGGTTCTGTAACAGCCTGTCCCCCACAATCCGTAACAGCACACAGAATGTGTGCATTAAACAAGTCTTATACCCAGAAACACACACACACAAAAGTCAAGTCAAGCTATTTCGTAGTCCTGATTTACAGAAGGGTGAAATAAAACTTTCACTCAACTTTCTCTGGCATTGTAATAGTAAAGCCAAGGAAGGCATCCAAAAGCCTTGACTTCTGTCTTACGCTGTACAGAGGTGTTCTGTATAAGCAGCTTTTCTCCTTTTTGCTATTTTTCTTAACATTGAAAATAGTGGACTGTTTCTCAACTGATGGCTACTGCTTCCTTTTACTTGGGTAACTAATGACAGCAGTTGAGGAGGGAGGGGGTGTTGGGTAGAAGGAAGTTAATTAATTTCAGGGTTTTTAATCTCTTTTCTTTTGTACCAAACTATAAAACAAAAATTCTTCGGGAACCAGAACATGTACCTCCAATAATCGAAAGAGAGGCAAGGATCTGACTAATAGATATTACGTTCCATTATATGGTCTTGAAGTCAATAAACATTAGGTTACCTTCATGCAGTGAAAAAAGACCAGATTTATTAAAAAATCTTATCTGGAGGGTTTGCATTTCAATAGGATGTGAATTTGCATATTTTAACAATAACCTCCCATCATTCTGTCTGATCTGTGCTCAGTTGGCCATACAGATCACTTTATCTTGAATAGATTATCACCGGTTTAATAAACCCTTCATAATATGCAGGTATAACAATGGTACTTCATTGGATAAAGGAGGTATTAAAGTTCTTTTTCTGGAAATAGGGGTGGCCCAGCTAGTGATTAACTTTATACCTCTGTACATCCCTGTGCTGAATATGCGATTGAAGGAGAGTATTCCCATTATTCACATTCAAAACGGACCAGTTCTTCAGAGCTCATGTTAACTCCTCATTGTCCATGGCAGCTGTTCAGACGTGGGAGTCAACAAAGACAGGACTGCTGGGGATGTTATCTCCAGCAGTGGCCACTACCTGAGACATCAGGAAACTTCTCCTCCAAGCTGAGTCCTTCTCCACATACAAAGCATGATCAGTGCTGAGCTATTTCATGGAGGAGGCACCTTCTCAGTGCTAGATGGAAGTAGGGTCAACGCAACACTCAGCAAAGAGCCAAAAAGGCTTCTAGGCAGATAGCTTAGACCGTTTTCAATGAAAAAGCAGAATTATTCTTCCTTGTCTCCTCTCCTAGGCTTTGACTGATTCTCTGCTTCCACTTTCCACACCGAAGCTCATTTTCCACCAGTTGCCCTTTATAAAAGATGAGTCCATCCCACAATGTGTGCATCCTGTCTTGTCATCTCAGAATATTCGGTTGGGAGCAACACTCCCAGGCCCTACACAGGAGCAAAACAAGTCGCTGCCAAATCATAGGGCTGGCTTTTGCCTCTTGCAGCCTCCACTGGGACAGACTCTCATTTACACATCCCAGCCGTTTGAGGTTCCTGAACATTTTTCTCATGAGACACAGGGCAGAGCATTAGTTCCAGTGCACTGTGTGCTGGGGCAAACATAATTTTCCTGTTGTCCTGCAAGTTTTGATTTCTTCATTGTTGTTTCTTTATTGATATTTGGACCCTGACTTGAAAAAAAACTGATAGTCTTCCCCTCTTGGGTACCCAGTGCAGAGCAGACAGCTGTGAGTATTAACTGTCCACACATAAAGCTTAGATAACCCACAGGCTACTGTAGCATTAAACCAAAGCTTGTAGACCTTAATGAGAGGTAATGTTCACTCAGGATAAGCTCTGTGGTCACGCAGCCCTGGGATCTGGGCTATCTCACATCTGACCAGCTGGGAGCACAGGAATAATGAATTTTGGGGCTGAGTGTGCATACATGTATAAGAAACAGAGAGTATGTCACACACACATTCCCCAAGATACTCTTGAGAACAGCTAGAACTTTCCACTCTCTCCCTCCACTGTTTTCTTTTTCTCTGCTCAAGCTGTGTTCATGCTGGCTTTTCCAAAGCTCCAGTCATAAGATTTTTGCTTCTCAAGAGCCAACATGCTGGTGTGCTGCCTGACAGTGGGAGCACAGCAAGGCTAGTGAATAATTGAAAGTTATTGACCTATAATAACCTGGCATTATTGACCATAAATGATTTCGTTAAAGCACACACACGCACACGCACACACCATCTCCTGTGAAGGAGCTGAATTTTGAATTCCTTTTGTCCAGCACTGGCTCAATGGAGCTTGTCACAGGGGAGAGAGTGGCAATTTGGCCCGGCATGAAATTAATGTTAATCGAAACAACATTTCTGATGATGCTCTAATAAGATTCTTGTGGGGAAAGAACACAGTGCCTGGAGCACAGGCAAATTGTCCTGAGTCTTTACTCAAAGCTCCATGAGGGAAAAACCTTTCCTGAACTTCAGCAAAGTTCACAGATTTTAAGGCTGAGGTGGACAATTTTTGTCAAGTAGCCTGACCCCTGCCGTAAGATAGGCTAGAGACTAACAAATACCAGGACCAATGACCTGTAGTCAAACCAGAGCACAACATTTAGGGAGAAGAAAAAACATTCAGTTTTGATGTCAGACTTCCCACTCTCCTATTATTTCTTGTTTCTGCTGAGCCAGCTTTTCCCTTCTGAAGTGGAAGCGCTGACATCGCTCCTCTGGAGCCACAAAATGCTGGTCACCCTTCCGGAAAGCCTGCTCAGGGTTCATGCCTGGCCTCAGGTCCCCATTATCTGGCTGGATCTGTACCCCCGTCTCTGAAGAAACCCCAGTAGGTTCCCATTTCCGAATGGAGCCCTGTAGAAGTGCAGATGTCTTGGCTGGTGAGCTTGGCTGGGTCAGATAAAGATGTGAGCAAGTAACTGTTTAATTGAGCCAGGTTTTCTGAATGAGATATAATCCCAGTTACTAGCATGAATGCCATATGCCCTTCTAAACTGGCTGTGTTTGTGTCAGGATCTGAATCTTGTGGCTGGCCCCTGTTATGGAAAGTTTATGCCCAGCTTCTGACAGATGAAACTTTGCAGCTTGGACCTGTTCCTGATTATCTACCAATGCTCAAAAAACAGCCGTAAAAGCTTCTCATTAGCTTTGTGGGTGCTGTTCTTTATATACAAAGTAGCTAGGCTAGCTGTGCCTGACTTTGTTTTTCAGGGTCAGATGGATGAAAGAAAGGATTGCTTTGGTTTCAGATTTGCCTGACTTGGAGCTCTTGAAAGATTATGCAAGAACAAAACTTTTAACTCTCAGTGGTGCTGACCCATGGTACAGAAGCAGATTTGAACTGGCATTTACAGCACACTAAAGTGTCAAGATAGAGGGATTCATTCCCTTGTGTTTCCAAGTTCAGGGCAGATTTTTCCTACTGACTCCAGCAGGCAGTGGAAGTGCCTGGAGCTGCTCCCACAGTCCAAAATCACTGAAGACAGGCAGTTGCTGGAGTCAAAGGTGTGATCCAGTTTGTGTACTGAAGCAACTAACTTTTGAGTACATTTTAAGTACCTAATGAAGCAGGTTTCCCAGAGTAAATCCTTAATTTCTCCATCTAGGAAATTGGGTCTGCGTAATTTAGTTGTCTAAATTTAGGCAGCCAAGAGCTCCCTCTGGAGGTCTCCAAGCAGCCCATTTCTCTGCATGGGCAAGGCCAGGCACTTACTTCAGGAAGGCATTTCATGAGATACCTGTGATTTAAGTACAAACTAAGTCTCTCCCAAAATTTCCAATTTTCCTCCCAGTATTGAAGTAGGGGGTAAATCCAGCTGGAAGGAAACAATTTAGTTTCTCTGTAAAGTCAGGTAAGGGGCATGATAACCTAGAATATAGCCTCCATGCCTCTAAAAAAAATCACTGGGAGCAGTGGGAGAAGCACAGTGTCTCATCTGTATGTGCACACCATCACTTACTTGTGCATACTTCTGAGACCAGCCCAAACCATCCGACTACAGCGGTACATGACACCGATGTCCAAGATGGCTTCCAGCTCTGTTCTTCCTTCCTCTCCCTATAATTGACTATTATACTGGCATTATCTGTGCCTTGATACTTTGGATTTATGAAGCCTCTAACAAATATAAATTCCCCTTTGCACACACCCCATTTAATCAAAACCTTGCTGGTTTAAGCAGTCTGTTTTATTAAATTACCAACCTATGAAACCATTAACTCGATTAGAAGCAGCAGTTCTGTAGTCTTGAACAACCAAGGGGTAATATTGCAACAGTATATGTTATGCAGAGTATGGCACATTATAATAACACTGAGAGCTTATATAGCATTTTAGAACTTCAAAATTTTGTAGGAATAATATCTAATTAATCCTCACAATGGGCCTTGAAGGTAAAGATTACTGTCTAACCCCTTTTTCCATGGAGGAAACTAAGTAGGGAAGAAGGTGATAGGTAATAGACTTCATAAAAGAGTTCAAGGTCATATCTTTCCACTCTCTGCATTCACAGTAAGTAGACTTCAGACTTTCCAAATTGCTCCCTTCCTTCTGAGAAAATCAACGACAAGTGACCATTATCTCCCTCTCCTGTCTCCATATTGTAATGTTAAATGGTCTGAGTTTATTTTAAAACATCTCCTCCTTTTTGGAGGCTGGGGAAGACAGGGAAGGAGACCCCAGAGGGGCATAGAAACCTTTCAGGAGTAGGTTACACAATTAAACATAAGCACCTTTGGTAACTGCCTTTAATGCTTGCTGTGGTTATCTTGTGCTTCTGTATGCTTTCGGGAATCAAACAGGCATGATTTTATAAGTCAGCACTAATTCCTCATCAACATTTCCCACAACCGTGCTAACCCAAGAAATTTTACTTTTCGCTGTCAGGGTAGAAACACACATAAGTTCACCTGTGTCACCTCAGTTATGTGATCTGACAGCAAATAACAAGGATGGTCACAGGAGCTCATCTAACTAGACCTGGATACCTATGGTTTTTCATGCACAGACTGCAAGGATAAAAGGGTTCAAATGGGAAAAGTCATATATCTGGCACAAGAATTATCATTAGAAGTATCTAAGTAACAAAGTAAATGGCAAACGTCTTCCTGGAGAGCAATATCCAACACTAAAAACAGACCTGTTGATCTCAAATGATTGTTACCATGACGTATTACATTTACTTGCTAAGTAAACTAAATGAAATGCCAGGTCACTGTACAGAAGCAACAATGAGCTGCTGACAGTAAAAGCAGATCCTAAATGTAAGGTTTTTGTCTAAAGATTTATGTATGTACATTTTTATTCTATAAAGTCCAGTCAAAGTGTTTTTCTTTTCTTTAGTTTAATTTGGGACAGCTTTATATAATTTTACTAGGTTTTACAAAATAAAGAATGCAGAAGTAAAGACAATGAATAAGAACAGGAACTGGACTTGATTTGAGTTTGAAAAAGAAAGTGAGAATTTAGGATCAGTATCTGCTTTAAGCAAATTACAGAGAGGAAAGAAACAGCTTAAAACAGTGAAAAACAAATAATGTTTCTAATAATTAACATTGCCTACTGGAAAGATGCATCAATCATAAATTATCTCAAGCGATCATGTATGATATGATAATATAAATAAGAGAGATTTTATTTGCACATATTCATTTTCTTTGAGCTATATTTTGAGCATTAAGAATTTTCTTTTATTCTGGAATTAAAATTCTTTTTAAAAAGTTTCTCGGGTCCAGAAGTGGAGGATTTAAGGAAAGCGCCGTATGTCAGGAGACTGATGGTAAAGCCCCAAAAGTTCAAACTACTGGCAGATCTTGTGAGCAGGGCTACATCAGGGTTACCTTTAAATAAAGAGGCTTGCATTACATCCTATTTCAAAGAATTAATGAGTAGTTTATTTAAAGTAGATGGTCTAAAAAAACAAAAAGAAAGAAAAATCAAACCCTGTGATTGTTCTCAGTGGTCATGGCTCCAATTTATCTCATCTCATATTTACACCATGTAACACCCAATTCACACTGCAGAGAGAGAAAAAGTACAATGTGGCCCAAATTTTCAAATACGCTCAGCACCCAGTGGACCTAAATCTTTTAATTATCTGTCTGTGTATTTAAGAATGTCCTGTGCTGGAAACAGAAGGTGCCTTAAGTAGTGATTTCTTGCTCAGTTTCCCTCTCTTTTTTTTTTACTCTCAGCGTCATACCTTGAGAATGTTTCTTTGCTGTGATTTTGGAAGGACACTGCAAGGAAGCAGCAAGCCTTGTTATGCTCTGCACTGGTTCAAACATGTCAATGCTGCTTAAGGCTTGATCCAATCCACACAGAAGAATCAACCCTGGGAGTTCAGAAACATATTGTAAAAATGTTAATGGCTAAATATCACCAGAAAGTTTATAGCTGAACTTCTAGTGGCTCTGATCAACGCTGCATTTTTAATCAAATGCCACAGCACAAGAAGGGGAAGCAGGGAGGCAAATGCAGTTGAATGAGTTGTCTCTTCTCCATGAGGCCACCCTGGTTTGTTTCTTCCAGCTTTATCCAAGCTGCACAAACTATGCAAGCAAGCAAGGGGGTCAAGTTCGCAAGCAAGTGGAAAGCAAACGGGGGCGAGGAGGAAGGGAGTAAATAACTTGGAGCTGTGGGCTGTGATGCCAGAGGTGGCATGCTGCTTTCGGCCACTAACAGATGTGGACAGGTGAACCTTTACACCAAATCAATCATCATATTTATTCTAATTGTATCGTAATAGTCCCCCAGGAGCTCAGTTCAAATGAGCTTGACATTATTAAAATTTTAATGCCCAGTTTTCATAGCTGAATGAATATTTAAAGGGTATGTCCCAGGCTTAAGTTATGATGATGAAGAAATTAATGGAATGTCTTGTTTAATGCTTTGGTACATGTTGATGCAAAAAAAAAAAAAAGTGGTTGTTCATGGAGGAGAAGAAAGAAAGGCAATGTTTAGGCATAATTAGAGGCAGAAAGAATCAGTGATGTATTAGTAACAGACATCGCTCGTATTGGATAGTTCTCAGTGGGAGGAAATATTTATCATTCAGGAGGGGGGAAAACAGGGTGCAGTCAGGGTCAAGAAGAGAAACAGGTCCACATGAATGAGAGATCAAAAGCAGATCCATGGGAGTCTCCAGCCACATCCCTACATGGTGGAATGAGTTTGCTAGCCTTTGCTGCCTGGAACAGACACAGAAAATCACCTTTGTTATCCAACAAGGGTGTTTGTTTATTGTAAGTATCCAGATCAACTTTGAAGGATGGCATAATTAATCAGTGATACTCATCAGTCTGGTAATTATGTTATAGATAATTGTCAAAACATAGGACCAGATGATACTAGTTATACATAGATGGGGGTGAGGTTTAGCTCCTTTTGCATTGAAGGGCCTGATTCTGTACAGGCTGAAATGAGCACAAGGAACAGCATTGACTCTAAGGATCTGGAATCTGGAAAGGTTGTGAGCTTTTGTGGTTTTTTTTTTCAGGCTTCCATGGTTTTTCCAATTCAGGGAATGTTTGGGAAGATAAGGACTTTTGTTTTCTCCTCTTTTTGAACACTGTACTAACATTTGCAAGGTTCCTGCTTGTTCTTATTCATTTGGTGTTAGGAGCAGAGGACAAAGTTGGGTGGCTGCATGGGTTTAAAATCCCCCCCTCCTTAACATTCATCTCCTGGCTGTGAAAGCGGACTGAAGAAAAAGTTAATGCTCTATGTCCTTTCACAGAAGATTTTCTTTAAAGGGGTACTGTCAAGATTAAGATAATCTTATTCTTTCCCTTATTCTTTCATTGTTTTTTTTTTTTAAATTAATTTTTGTAATTTCCTGTTTGCCAGCTCCTTCAGGAACTGCAGCCCTGATCCAGTGCACAGCTAAGAAGTTTATCTTTAGGCAAGGTTTTCACACATCTAATTTGAGGTGTGATTTCACATCAGTTTAGACAAACCAATGGAGAAGGTGATATGGCTGCTGTTTTTCTCATGTTCAAATGGGACTTATTTCAGGCTCCCTTAAAATAATTAGGTTATATTTTTCCATTAGTAGAACGGAAAGAAGAGCACAACCACACCATCTGTACCATGATAGGGATATGCCTTGAGATGGAACCCAACCCGCTATGTTTCAGAAACACCTCAGCATTCTACTTGGAATACATTTAGGTCTGGTCCTCCTAGGGTGAAGGACTGAGGTAGTAGACTGCTGTTATCCTGCAGCTAGCTTACCCTACAAAGGACCTTAACCCTTGGGAGAAGGCAAATTAGGGTGGGAGGAAAGGAGTGAACACATGACACCCTTGAAAGCAGGACCAGTGTTGGGGGGAAAAAACACTTTCTGGCTCAGAGTGAAGCTAATCTAGTACCAAGGAAAACCCTGCTGCAACCTTAACCCTGTGACAGCTTCTTCCAGTTCATGGGGAGGCAGTGCTTTAATTCAGGCCCTGAGGCTACCTGCACATTTATATCAGTGAGAGAGCCTTTATTTCACGATTCTGGCAGTGGGTGAAAGCAGCTAGTTAATTTACACTACTTACTCAGTTGTTTGTTAAATGGCAGTGCTGTGGAAAGCATTTCTCCATGGGCAAAAGGGCTGGCTGTGGTTCTTATCTTTGTGGCCAGGCATACAAAGCCACAAGCACAGAGGGTCTAATCCTCTTGGATGGATGATGGCCAAGCTCTTTTTGCACTCAGAGGACTGAAGTCAATGGGAGGTTGGCCTTGCCTAAAGTCTGCAGAGTCAAGCCAAACAACCATTAATGGCAAAGGCAGCATTTGGGTCTTGTTTCAGAAGAAGAGATAAAGCTTAGAGAGGGAAAAGCACAGCAGGGAAGCACCAACAGCCAGAAGTCATGGGCTCAGGATAAGGAAAAGATGACAACAGATGTTCATCTCTAAGTGAGGGACACGGGTTATGTCTATAATGCCTTGAGGAGTACATCTGTTTCTCTGGCCTGCTTGCCTGCTCTGCTCAAGTCCACGCTGAAATAGCCTCTGGCCTCTGTGGAGTGTGCCCAACATGCACAAAATGATGACGTGCCCCATATGCAGAGAACACCCTACCTCCCCCCTTATCTGCACTTCCTTACCAAGGCAGGTCCTGAGCACACTCCAAACTGTGCCTCTGCCTGGCTAAGCACCAGCTGCAGGCAGTGCTGGGCTACCTCAGAGCAGACCAACACAGAGAGACAGCATCTGTGAGACAACTCCAATACAAGGTCTGAGAGCAAGTTTTCAACTGAGAAGTTTAGGCACAGATAAACATAAAACTGCAAATGCCCAAGCTGAGTACACATTGCAAAACTGATCTAGGACCCTTGGCACATATTTGCATCAGTAATTTAAGTGTTTTGTTGCCCCTTAGAGCAAGCTATTCGTTAGTCTTACTGGGTAGTTTAGGGCTATCTTGGTTGTATCTATAGGAACTTCTTCATATATGTGAATCGTGCTGTTGCTCTGCCCTGAAAGAGTTTGGGCTCACAATATCTAGGTTAAAGGGAATGTGGTTGCTTTCTACTAAATGCATGCATGGCTGGCTAATAAAAATGCCAGTGAAAGAGAAGAACGATTTCAGATAAAAAGTGGTTTGCGCACTCTATAATAGGATGTAAATTCTCTTGAAATAAACTCAAGTGGGAAATTAGAAGAGAGGTGAGATTGTGGAAAAGTTTATCCCTACTGATATTAGGGAAGAAGGGAGGAAAGGACAGTAAAAGCCTTACTTAGTTTTATATTAGAATTTTATGTGTTTAGGAACAGAATTTCACATTGTGATTGCTCATGGTAGCAGCAGGGAACTAGATTTAATGAGCAGGCTGTCCCTTCAAAACTTATACCTCTGCTGTCAGGATACACAGACAAACAGACCCTTTTATATAGTTTAGCATCACCAGTGGGCCAATCCTGGGACTCTTTACATGATTAAGTATACTCATTGAATGTCCAGGGACTTCTCACACATGCAAGGGGTCTGGGACTACAGACACATTTCCCAAGATGATGTCAGTATTCAGCCATCAGGCCCCCTTCTTTCCAGGAAAGAAAGGTCAAGTGCACAAGCCAGGCAAGATCCATGAGTTCAAATAAATACCCATCTGGATGATCAGGGTACCAGTACCAGTACACACACGGTGTGTTTTGACACAGTCTAGCAGGTGATCGTAGACCTATTGAAGATCATTTTTACTGTGACTGCCCAAAGCTTTAAGGGGATCTCCTGCTGTCTCTTTCACATGCAGATTTGCATATAAATACTGAAAAACAAAACAAAACAAAACAAAAACAACCCAGTCCTCTCTCTCTCTTGTTTTGGAAAATAGGCTTTGTTGTGCAAACATCCTGTGTTTTGTTCCTCTTACTGGAGGAACCTTCCAGGAATGAGTCTCCCCTTTTCCCCTCACCATTTCATTTAAAATCACAGACACCATGAAGTTGAGCACTACTTGCTCAGCTTCCCCAACTACAAACAAAAGGATATGTTGTATTGGAAAGATTTCATTTTGCAATTAAGATGATCAACAGTTTCTTCAAATTCAAGCTCAAACTGTTTAGCAGAAAGAAAGTTTTGGATTCAAGGCCATAGGTTTCTGCACATGAACCTGAACTGAACTTCAGCCCCATCTAGGTTCATCTATATACACGAGACAGGTGGAAAGATGAATCGATAGTTAGATGGATGGATTATAATGTGTTTTATATGATATATAGAAAATACTCTCAGAGTGCGGGGATGGCCGGTAGCAATCATTCTCAGGAGTAGGCACCAGAGCATTGACTGATTTGTAAAGGTCAGACCCTTCAAGACTTTTTTTTCCCATATCTCATACATTCCCAGCTCAGGTCTTCTCATCTATTTGTGTACATGACTATGACACACTCCTCGTCAGGAAGAGAAGTGGGTGGTAGGGAGGAATTAAGAGTCCACTACCCAGATAAAGTTTGGGACAGAGTCATTTCAGATAAAATGCATTACTAGTGAGTGTTTCCCACAAGGCAAGCCAATGTCAATTTTTTTCCAAACTTTCTAAAATATTTCCTCTCCCTACTCTTTCATTAATCCAACATTGTGTCAATTTGCACTGCCCACACAAAAGTATGCTTAATGTGTAATCACACAGCAATTGGTGCAAACAACAGCACTGACCTCTGTTCCCATGGGGGCAGGTTTTTGCTCTATGCCTTGTAGCTGCAATATACAAATACAGAAGGCTTGGTGTGTACCTAACCTATATTGAAGCAACTTTCCTGATTCCGTAACATTCGTAGGAATTTCCCTAAGCTGAGGACCTGTGCCCTGACTTCTTTTTTTTCTTCAGAGACAGGAGATTGCTTTGGATTCACTCTTATGGCTATCCAGTTTAGATCAGTGTAATTCAATTATGTCACTCAGAATCGGGTACAGAGTGATTTACTTGAACTTTGCAATTACACACACACAATTCAATTGTAGGTGATTTTCTTGGCCTTTCCAACTTCGACATTAATATACTTTGCATTTCCTTAGGGCCTTCAATCACTGCAAATTTCGCTCAATGCTTTAAAAGTTATGACCCACTCCTACAACCACATTTCTGCCAGTGCCTTTACTGTGTTGACTTCAGAGGAATTACTATTGTGTAACATGGCAGACCCCCAAAAAGTTGGCTGAATTGGTAAAATGAAATTCCTTTAAGCATTTTGGGGGGAGATTTTGAACAGAAAAACATTTCCTACTGAAGAAATAAGGAGTAATCATATTTTCTGGAAATTTCAGGGCAGTTATTAAACTAATCATACCTCCAATTAACATCTGAGCTATGTAATGAGATCACAGAGAGCTACATGGCAGCTTTAGGAAACAAATTGTTCTGGGATGGGATTTTGTCCAATGAGACTAGCCAGCATCTACAGATATGCAGTGGTGTCCAATAAGCATTTGCTAAGACCTGCTAGCCCACATCAGCATCCTATCCTTTATGATTAGGTCACAACAGTGTTTCATCACTGATTTAGAGAACTGATGCCTGAATAATACCAAATACAACAGAACATGACTGACCAAGAAGAATTTGTTATTTGCCGTTGTATCTGTACACATAATTCAGGCACAGAAATGACTGGACATTTGGGTTTTTGTTTGTTTGTTTAACACCAGCATTTAGAGACTTTTTTTTCACAAATCACCCTCATGGTACATTAGGGTATCTTTATCTTCATTCTACAGAAGAGAAAGCTGACAAAGAGGCACATGAGAAAGCCGAGAAAGAGGCAGGTGTAGTGATATGTCCAAATTCATCCAGAAGGCCAGTGTAGAGCTGATAACAGGCCTTCTCAGAGGTTAACACCTCTGCTTCTACACTGTAGCAGACTGGCTTTTTGGGAACTTCAGGAAACTTGGACAATATAATACTTTTCCTCACAGTTTTTGATACAAAGCTTTAATCAAACACCCAGTCTGTTCTCAGGGAGTATTCAAATTTCTTAAGCCCTTTAAGGAGGGGTGGAAAGACTATTATTAGATAGATGATCACTATGGTCATCTTCCATGGTCTTATAGATCCTACAAGCTCTAGAATCACTTTTCGTCTCCTGAAGTGACTTCTTCCTTAGAGCACAACCTGCAGGTTATTTCCAATGCAGCTGTCTTCTGCCTTGGACATGATCTTCCTGACCATTAGTGGCATTTCAGTGATCTTCAGAAGTCTTCTCCTCATCTCACTTTTCCGTCCAGTCTCAGATCACATTTGAAGCTATTCAGGGTGTCTCCATCCTTTTTTACTTTTTTCCCTTTCTTCTTTTTATCTCTGCATATGTCCAGTCTCAAGCCAGGTAACGCCTTAGTCCTGGCTAGAAACATCAGACATATTAATGACTAATGAAAAAGTGAGTGAGACAAGAAAAGAAAGGCTAGTAGGAACAGGGAGAGGAAGAAAGATGGAGACAGTGAGAAATCAGCTGTCTCTGCTTCCTACTCTTTCCCAGGTGATCCCGCTACCTGCTCTAAATTAATATCAAAGCCAGAGGGAGCAGAAAAAGGTTGGTACAGGAGAAAATGACAACCTTAGGAAAAAAAAAAACTTGATGCAGAAAAGCGTCTGTCCCCTGTCTAATTCCTGCAGTGGCCTGTAGCTGATGGTGCTGCGAAAAATACAGCAGCAAGCTCTGACATTTCATTTCTGTGGAGAATTGAAAAAGGGCTTGCTGTAATTCATTGCTTCTTGTAACTCAAACTCTTTTTGCCAGGAGTACCCATGCTGGCTTTTAACAGTGGCATCACAGTGGCTGTAACTGGACATGAAAAATGATGTTGTGTTTCTACTTGCCGGGAGGTTTGGGGTGGGGGTAGGTGGGACAAGTGGCAAGTTGGTGTGAAAGGATGACAGCTGGAATTATTTGAATGAGTTGATTTTAGGCAAAAGGAAGAAAAAGCTAAAATGAAGGGTATGAAGTGCAACAAGTATGATCACTTGTCCAAAGTGTGCAAAGGTGATAGTAAAGGTGGTTTTCATCAAACATGAACGTGCAAAGGATCAAATAAAAATAAGAAGTGTGATACACCTGAAGTTCTGTCTCCTTCATCAACCCAGGCGCTTATGGCATTTGTGGAAAAACAACATGCAACCCCTTTTCCTGATATAGGGCTGATTCACAGCTGTAGTGGTACGTGGTGCCCATATTTCCCAATACACACAGGGAATCCAGGACACAGGCTTTGCCTGAGGCCACACTGGGAACACAGTTGTGAATAAAACTCTAGATTGCCATTTGCTTGCCACCTCTTTGAAAATCGTGTTTGTCATATGTAATCAGAAACCCAAATTAATCTTTTTGGCTCTTGCCTAAATCCCTTTGTGCCTCAGTCATCCCCAGCACACCTCTATTATGGCATTGCTGTTGAGTGAGGTACTTCAAATTAAATTTGTGTCCAAATTGGACTCTGAATCATGAATGAGGATAAACATATTACATTTATAATGATTTATAATGGTTTTATGACTATTGGGCATTCTGGTACCATAATGTCAGGAATCTTCACAGTTTATATACAGAATAAAAATTTTTAGTCAGGTCTTAAAGGACAGAAGGGAAGATAAAGAGAAACTCTTTCTGGGTTAACTCATGGTAAAGCAGTATACTTCTTTCATTGTGGCAGCCCAGCAATTATAATATAGAGGGTAGAAGGACAATTCCAATGGACAGAAGTGTAGCACATCCTGGAGAAGAGTCTAACGGAGTTCATCCGGTCCATTTGTTAGTTCAAATGCCGCATCAGCCTACCTAGGTCTTTTCCCATGTTGCTAAATCTCTTTTGAAGACTTCTAGTGAAGGGATCAATAAAACTCCACAGCCACCTCTGTAGTTCCTATGGTCCCATGTGGATACCCATGGTATTAATCAGATTTGCTGACTGGCAAACCTTTTCTAGCACACTCTCAAGGTCCACCAAGACAGGACAGATATTAAAGATATCCATATCAATATTCCTACAACCACTCTTCAGAAGACTGCAGTTTGGAGTATAAGCTTTGATTTCTTTGCATTAAACCCATGACAATGCTCAGCTGAAGAATAAGCAGAGAGTTTGAATTTCTGAATTCCCTTTTCCCCAAGAAGCCATTTCCCCAGACTGGGGAAGGTACATCTTTCTGCCATTTTATTTCCCCACTTACTCTTTTTCTGCTCCCCATGCCAGCTCCTTGCTCCCAGAGTATCTGTTTTAAAAAAAAATGTTCTGTAGATGGAGAGAGGAAACTTAATTATTTTCCTCTCAGTGTTTCTCCCTATAATTGGTGTCTTTCATGTCAAGATGATCTCAATTTGTATTATGGGCTCTGTGCAGGCAGCACTTTCTCTTTGGTCTATAAAGAAATTGTCAAGTGTATAAATCATAGTGTACATTAAATTACACTAGCCTTTTACTTATTAATTTCCCCAGTTTTTCTTCCTCTGTTGGATGCTCATTCCCTCCCTTTTTTTTTCCCCTTTCTCGGTGATTGTCTCCTTTTTCTCATGCCACAATCTTGAAAAAAAAAAAAAGCAAAACCAAACAAATATTAGTCTCCTATCATTTTTACTGAAGGGTATGATGACCTCCTCTGTCTTTTGCAGACTGACCAAATGCAACTCAACAAGAAGTAGGAAAAGATCTATCTAGTTTTTCTAAAGCTGTATCCAAAGTGTACTAGAGTTCAGTGGGGATTTTCATGGCATTTAGCACGGTTTAGATCAGTAGATTTGTAGAGAGTTCTGCATTGCAAGGCTGTGTCCATTTTGGACTCCAGGCATTGCCTCTCAGGACTGTATGCAGCACACCTCCTATAAACTCCTGGGTACTGTGACTCTTTCTCTTACTGACTGCCTGGGGTGCAGGTTCTGGCTGTCTTGGAGTGAGCACCAGGGACCTCTGAGCATTGGAGTTAGATTAGCCATTGTGTTCACATTAGAACCTATATTATATAGCATGAGTGCAGCTGTCAAAAGTTAATAGCTCTCATCAGACCTTGGCACCTGGATGGTGTCAACACCAACCTGCTGTAAACACAAACCAATTGCAGTGGTTGAGCAGCTGGGCGAAGTTAAAGTACATTAACCGGGTAGTTTGGCTTCATTATCCTATGCTAGATGGAGTTCATCTCACCTAACTCTAACTGCATAGACTACCTCTATGATCAGTGAAGAGGAACAGGCACTGCAGGAGACAATTCATCCTTTTCATCTCAGACACCAATCTTAAGAGTGGCTTAAAACTACACTTTTTAGACATTTGGAGTTACCTGACATAAATTACCTTCCTTAACTGTGTGATGTCAGATCTTTAAATGTCTGTAACAGCTAGCTGCTCACATATGGTTACAGGAACTCTATGGCAGGATGTCCATCCTCCTGCTGCTGCTGCTAAATACATCGCCTCTGTCCTTGCTTATATCTTGTGATAACTTTGTCAGTGACAGGCCTTTACAGCTGCAGAAGCAGGGGCTGATACTAGGTCTATCTAGTACCAAATACTGTGTTGATTTTAACACTGCAACTGTCTGGAGTTTGTTGGATGATACAGGCATACAGGAGAGCAGAAATTGCTCAGTAGTGTCTGGAGCCATTGATCCTTCTCTTCCTGAGTGCAAGTATAACTGTAGTCAGTTTATGGCTAAATACATTTTCCTCTTGAGACAACAATGCAGCAGGATCTGCTAAGCTCTCCATCATCTTAACCTACTTGTCAGCCAGCCTGATAACTTTTTATTACTAAATATGTGTGCAGAGCAATTAGAATAAATCTAAATGATTATGAGCTGCTTTCAAAAAAAGAAGGAAAATTAGGAAAAGAAGAAAAAAAGAAAACTAACAGCCTTGCTACCCAATTGTGATTAACCACAAATAAGGAAGGGACAGTTTCACCTGAAGGCACCCTGTGACACTCATCAGCCACTTTGTGGTCTGACTTTCTTAAGAAGTAATATGTTGGGAGATTCCCATTGCCTTCTAGCTTCCTGCTCCTTATGATACCTGTTTGAACTTGTAATTTCTTTGGTTGCCAGATCTAAAGGATAATTTCATTCCACTTAGGGGTGGTCACATACTGAAAGATATTTTGAATAGTCCATCTGCACAGCGTATGGATTGCTTTAAGTGACATGGAGGAAGAGGCAGGGAAGGGCTTTTAGATTAAAATCTCAGGTGGTTCTGATCCAGTCTGCATCTCCAGCTATTAACAGAAGTGGTATATCCTCACGCCTGTTCATCAGACACCCACATCCTGTTAGGCATTACCAGTGAAGATGATCGTGGACATCTGTTGCCCTCTCTCCTGGGAGTGAGCAGCTCTGGAGATAATGATGGTCCCCAATGCTTTTGTTGAGAGAGAGAGAGGGATAAGTTGGAGAACAGAAATCCCATTGACAGCACGATTGCAAGGTCTTTACAGTTGCTTATGTATGAAATGGAGTCTGCTATGTTACAGGTGACTATCTTACTAAGCTGAGTGGAGGTGGAATTCACTTTTCCATTTTCTTTTTGTCATGCCAATTTCAAGAAATCTTTGCAATTAAAATTTCACTGATCCCAATATTCTGACAAAGCATTTCTGCTCTGACACAGTAATGTTTCCAGAGGATACTATTAGAAATTTAAAAAGCTATGTTTAAAATTTCATGACCTGAGAAATAAGTCAGGTCCCTCTCCCAGTGTGATTTAACACAGCCCCTATCAGGTGAATGGGGTGACACTGGTTTACCTCAGACCGGGAAGCAACCTGTACTCTCCAGTTAATTCTTTGCTTACTAATTCTCTTTCCCCTCCTCATGGAGTAAATTCTGGTGCTAGCTATGATGCATAGTAAAAAACCAAAGCAAACCTCTGTATGTGAATGTTTGATTCCACCATTAATTATGTGTCTCTCTGCTCTTTCTTACAGATGAACAGACCGATCCAGGTGAAGCCAGCGGACAGCGAAAGCCGAGGAGGTAGTTGACTGCATTGCTTTCAGCCACAGTGCTAAGTATAATTGTTGTCTCTGGCTTCTCTCAGGCAATGTGCTGATCAATTAGTAACGTAATCACTGCCAAAGAAATTCCCTCTGCAGCAAAGATTCTCTTTATTAAATCTCCTTTACTTCGTCTCGCTTTCCTCATATTCAATTATTATTTGATTTTAAAAGGCAGGCAGGTGCCAGCGATTGCCTGGGAAACAAATAACTGCCTCGTTAAGAAGTGAAGCATCAGGCGCTTACTTAACAAAGTTTAACAGCAGTGATGGTAATGTAGGTTTTTCAGACCTATGTTGAGCTGAGCTGCAGAGGTGTTTAACTTTGTTGGGATAAAGCAGATATTTTATGGTTTATCTGACCATGTTGTTTCTGCTTGGACTGAAGCAACTCTGCTTTTGGAAAAAAGCAAGTTCTGAGGTAGCAGAGTTTTCTGCATCTGTATCAGCTTATCTGGATAAACCTGTTGTGGAAACTGAAGGCTTGTCTCAGTCCCAGAGAGTTATTCAGGATTTGCACAGGTGTAGTTGAAATCAGGAACCAGTCTTTTGCTTTTCCATCCTGCACAGTGGATTTGGCAGGCTTTGCTAAGTGACCGTTCAATAGATCACCAGTGATAAGGTACTTTCCGTAAAAGGTTTTCTACCAGAGCTGATGTGGTGATACTTCACCGTACTCTTCTAATAGGGGCCTGTTTGTCAGATCAAACACACAGCTCACTGAGAAAGTGTGAGATGGTCCATTATGCTGGATAAATTGTCATTCTGCTTTTTTCTTGTATCTGTACATTTATATATATATATACACACATATATACATAATGACATGGTGCTTCCTTCTTCTCTAGCCCTATGTCTGTGGAAAAAAAGGAGAGGTTTTTGCCCATATGTGCAGTAAAAACACTGGTGCTTATGCTTATCATATAAATGTGGGAGTAGATTTTGTCATATAGTAATGATGTGGCTCAGATGTGTGAAAACTCTTTAATTTCCACCATGAATGTAAACATTTCCTCATTTATGGGACAAGTATCTTTGTGCTGGCATTAGCGGAAATCTCCAGCAACAGCTACTTAAAAGAAGAAAAATGCCTTGCAGACAAAAGGCGCTGAAATTGTGTTCGTTTTTCAGTTGAAAGCTTTGGATTCCAGAGGCTTTGACTGCATCAGTGTTAGGCTGAAACTCTCCAATGACTCAAGTCATTGGAAGACTTTGTATGTAGCTTGTAGTTAAAGGGCTGGTGTTATGGAGTGATGAAACTGGCAGTTCAACAGAGACTGTGTAAGGAAGGGCTGTGGTGCAGTGTAATTGCAGAGCAGGAGAAGAGGTGAGTGCTGGAAAAACACCAGAAACCTCAGGGGTACATACTGCACTTTTAGAGTCCCTTGTAAAGAAAACTCAGGGGAATTTGGCCAACACTGGGCAGAAAGTATTTGATGGGCTTTATGATGGCAAGTTCTGCTATCAAGGGCCATGGCACGTTTCTGACCTGCAACAAAGGCATGCCACATCATACAGCATCATCTGGTGGTTTTTAACAGAACCAGGTCAATCTACCCACTTTCCCTCCCCATCTGACAATCTGGCTCCATGTCTGAGTAGGAGTCAGTGTTAGCCTGGGCAGTTGTCAACACCGATCTCCTGGGGAAAAGGGAAAGGCTCAGCTGCCTGGGCAAACGAGGGGACATTATGCACATTCCAATGGAGTTCCTGCCGACAGCGAGAGTGAAGGGAGGGCCTTTTGTCTATTTAATTAGACATACCAAAAAATAATAATTAGGCTGGCCAATTTGCTTAGTGTGCCTACGGGGTATGTAGTTCCTAATCACTTTTTTTTAAAATGCAAATTGCTAATAGAGAACACATGCTTGGCTTTCTGGGAAGGGTTTTCAAACTCTTTAGCTAAGAGCAGCTGCTTTCAGGAGGGCTGGTTTTAACTGCAAAGGGCTCCAGTGGTGGTTTGATTCCACATTATCTGTCACACCAATGGGTCCCTCCCCATTGTATTTTAACTAATTATCTTCCCAACAGACACAAACCTCATCTTTTCTCACTCTCTCCTCTCCCATATTGCTTTTATTGGTGGTGAACATAATGCAAGGGCCAAGCAGGTGCACTCATCATTGGCTTGAAAGACACGTTGTCCTGATTCCCCACTGACAAGCTGCTTCTGGGCTGGTGGTGTTCCAGAACGGCGTGACTCAAGGGCAACTATGGGAGAAAAGAACAATTGGCACTCAAGGGAGACATTTTATGAAAACTTTGTTCTTCGCAAGCCCACCAGTTAAAGCAGGCACAGCAAACAGAATGCTAAACAGGAAGCCGTGTGTCTTAGGACCGTATCAAAAGACTTCATTAGGGTTGCAAGATAAAGGTCAACTTCAACGACAAAGAAGCTTAAGTTGTAACTTATTATATCCCGGTCGTGTATTGGGATGGGACTTGAGGGAAGAGGGGGGTTTCAAAGATGAAGCAGCTGTTCTGCACAGAACAAGTCTTTGGTCTGCCCAAAGCCCATGCTCTGAATACACCTCTATCTTCTGGTTTATGGGGAGTTTTGGTGCCAGGACAAGGTATTAAAGAATGCAGTGCTCTTTGAAACTGTCGTTCGCTTTTACTGGAAATGGTCAGCAGTGTCCTTGAGGAAGTGAGATTGTGTTTTATATAGGGACAAATACCTGCATTTTGCTAAAACATGAATCTTTGCCTTTTTCAGTAAGTTCCCCTACAAGCCAAAGCAGGTGGGAGTCCAAAATTTACTCTCCTCCCCACCCCCCACCAGATTCTGCTAAACATTTTTTCCTGTTGTTTTGGAGTCTGGATTTTGTTAGTCTTTAACCCTTCCCGTGTCTTGGTTCTCAGTTGAACTGGAAGTGGGTGCATTAAAATTTAGTGTGTGTCAGTGAGACTTTAGAATGTCAGACCACCTATGTCTGAGGAAGAATTCAAAGTGTTGCTTGGCACAAATTACACTCGACCCAACAGAATGGAAATACTGAGTGTCCCTTATTAGCTTTGCTGGTTTTATTATTTTGTTTGTTAATCTCCATATTGGACTAAGAGCAAGACAAAAACTGCAATTCTTTTCAATAAAAACTGGCATTATTTACCTTTACCTAATCTCACAGGAACTAGAAATGAATATATTCTCAGTACATTTCTCTAGGGAAATAGTCAAAACTAATGGGAAAATTTTGCATTTTGCATTCCTGCCTGTTTGCACATTTGTGTATAGTCAAGCTATAAAATATTATTTAGAGGTATTGCTTCTACAAAATACTTCATGAAACTTCAGATACCTGATAGGAAGGTCAGAGTCCTTTGACATTTTATAGAGACTTCAGTAGTGATGGAATTGATCATATGTAATAAAAAGGCAACAATTCTGTATTTCACTCTGAAAAATCAGAGTGTAACTCTAGATCTATTACGAGCTAAGAGATTATCTTAAAAACTCTCATTGGCCTTTGTGTTCTCCAAATTTTGCTTGACTATCCAGAAACTATTTTGCCATAGATTAGGTAGTCCAATATGTTTTTAGGGATGAAGCTATAACTCCACATTAGATTCTGAACATGACAAATCCCAATTAAAGTGATGAAAAGAATAGAAAATTCTATCTTGTTATTAATTATTTTTCTTGGTTCTGTATCTCATATTCATCTCTAAAAATAACCTGTAGATATCAGCGACTTAAAGTTTTGCAAACTTAGGGAAAGATTTCAATTCTGTTTTGTGGTTTGGGGAAAAAGTTTGAAGCCATTTCTTATTTTATCCACAATATCTCTAGCTCTCACTAGACAACTCTTGTTGCAGCTAGCAGAGTTAACCTATGATAAATGCAGCCCCAAGGTCCCACTAGGTTGTACAGGGAGTAACATTTTTTAAAAGGAAAGGGCTCTCCTGTTACTCTAGTTGCACTCCGTTTGTGATGCTTAGATGCTCCATTGCTCCCTCATTCCTCTCAAAGGACAGGCAAAGTTTGGTAAAGGAAGGCATGCAAAGGTGCACACGGTGCGCTACCCAGGCCCAGTGTTGTCTCTACTAAGAAACACTTCACAGTGGTTTCGGGGTTCTTCTGTATTTTGCGGAACAGATACAGAAAGTTTCTGGACTAAAGAAAATATAAGGCAAAGTCCAAAGTGTTTTAGAGTTGAAAGGGTACAATGGCCTATAGAGAGGGTGTTGAGAGATTTACAGGAGAGTCTGCAGTACATCACACTGCAGTGTTTTCTGCATGCAAGACTTCACAAATCTACCAGAGTTTTTGTCTGTGTTTGTGCTTTCAAGCAAATTTGTTTGTTTAGGAGAGGTATGTGCAATGTGTCTTTTATTGTCTGCTGTTTCAGGGATGTGACAGCAGCAGCTGGAAGGTTTGGACTTCATATTTCAACTGACTTGCATCATTTCTCTACCCGTTACTCAATGTTCAGCCTCTGAAATTATCTGCTTGGTTATGGTTTATTCCAGGTTCAGAGAAAAACCTCCAAAACTCATTTACAGTAAACAACAAAATAGTGGTGTCTTGCTCGTGCACTATGATCTGTTTCTTTTTATTCCCTTCCATCAGCTCAGCAATGATGATGGGACCAGAATGGCTTCTCCATGGTTTCTAAGCCCTATTTTCCTTTGGGACAAAAGTCTGGATCTATTTCTTGTTTCATCCAGGCCATTTCAAACTCTCACTAGCTCTCTGCTGCAGCTGGTAGGGTTTATCTGTGACAAACACAGCCCCAGGTCCCACTAACCATTTGCCTTTTAGCTTTTTTTCCCTTTAAACGATCAGATTTCTGTGGCTTCTCAGGAACCTCTCAGGAAGCTTCCTATCCAAGTACCAGCCAGATCCAGGCCTGTTTAGGTGCTGAAATCAAGGAAGACTGATTTGTCTACAGCTTATTTTAGTTTCACAGTGGTATAACAATGCCATGGAGAATTATTTCCTTCTTCCTTGAAAGTAGTTTGCAAAAAGCAGGTTTGGTTGCCCACCAGAAAGGTCTGAAGAAGAGAGTGAAGGGTAAAAAGGAGGTGGCAGTCTTGGCAGAGCTTAGCATTTCCTCTCCTGCACTGCTGGAAGTTAGGCTATGCCTGCATGCAAGAAGTTCTGAAGTCTGGAACTAGGCATGCATCAGAGTTGTACCTTTGTAATTCTCACCTCTTCCTTATCTCTTAACCACATGTGTTCCCTGGCACATCAAGCCCCATGGAAGCCACTTTACTAGCAGTTCCCTACCTTGTACTTTTGGTGGGCTTCTTTAAAAGACATCTCACCCCAGGAGATGGAGAGCAGGCTGAGGGAATGTCCTGATTCCAGGTGGTAATCCATAAAAAATGCCTTTATTTGGCCTTTTTCTTCAACTGCTTATCTTTTTCTTTTATGGTCCCCACAACCATTCAGCAGGAGCAGGCAGATGGCACTGGCAAACACCCCAGGGAGACAAGTAATGTTCTCCCTTCTCACAGCTGGGGGAAAGTATCCAAGCTTATTTCTCCATGAACACAACCCCATTAACTCTTTCAACGTCACCATGAGCCCAGTATGACTCACCCTGATCTTTTATAGCTTGGGTAGAGCAAGGCACAGAGAGGGATTTGTGAACGTCACACAATACACTTGTGCCAGCCTTTGCTGTGACCACTGCACTTGCAAGGCTAAGAGTACTGCTTGGACAGTAATGGCTCCTATCTTCACGTTTTATGAGGTCTGGACTCAAGATCTCTGGACAAATCATTTAGCATACCCAGAGCCTCATATTCCCCTTTCTTTCCCTCAGATCCCACAGCAGTTTAAACTATATCTCTCTTCCTCTTTATCTTCCCTTGCAGTTCGAAAGGAGATTTCCAGCTCCATGCCAAATCCTCTTCCAAAGTCTCATACATCTCCTCTTCCTAAGATTTGCCCCAAACATGATTAATCAGCTGGTTTTACTTTTCTTGCAGAAGGATTTATAATTGAACAAAACTACACCCAAATCTAAATATCTTCTTTATTAATTACATATGTAATAATAAAGAACACACTGGTGCTGAGTTGCAGTATCTTTGTGTGAAGTTTAAAGAGAAGGAATGACTCTTTAAAAATAATGTTCTGATAAAAAAATCTGCTGGGAGAGGAGATGAGCTCATGAGTTGAAGGAAAAAAGAAAAAGCAAGAAACTAACTAAAAGATCTTTATATTAAACTGAGAGATAGCAGATCTTGATATTAAACTGAGGGACAGCTTTCTTGCCTCAGAGGCTGGGAAGTGTCAGGACCAACAGAAAGCCTTAGTGTCATTGACAGGATGGGCTCCTGAGGAATGACTGTTGGAGATACTGTAGTATTGGGAGGGAGAAATGCCAGTGCCTTGAAGTGTGTTCATCTCTCTGCGTATCTGGTCACGGGCTGGGGAAAGAGCTGGGCCTAGGACCACAAAGGCCACCTTAGACATCCCACACTTGAGCACCACTCTGGACCCTTCTGGCCTATATATGTCCTGGTTTTCTTCCCATGTGAACAGGAGAAATTTGAGTCCAGGGCAGAATCAAGAAACTCATCCAGATTTAGACATTATTCCTTTCTCTCTGTTCAGGGAAAGCCACACTCTTTGAAAGGCAGAGCCTGGCTTTAGACCCCAATGTGTATGATGGAGCCTTCTACAGCAATGCTCAAAGCCACCGAGTTCAAAGGGAACCTGTCCATTGGATTTTATTCCAAGCCTGGATTTCTTTTAAAATCTGTAGTATTTTTCCTTTAGCCCTAAGATAAACCTGATCTAGAAAGAGAATTTTAGTACTCATGGAAATCTCTTTCTAGCTGTGGCTTTTTGTGGAACTGGTTACAGTCAATGGGAAGTTAAAATCCCCTGGTTTATGTGGAAATTCAGAGTTGCATGGCCCTGCTGAGAGCTGACTGTTGTCCTCACAGGGCCATATTTTCAAGAAGGCAGAAAGTAGCAGCATGCAAATGGATCAGTTAATTCAAAGTGGCCCTGGGTGACCCCATTCATGTTCTCCACTGTCTGGTAAAAGTTAATACTAGGGGATAAAAAAGGCTCTGGCAGAACCTCATGTGTAGTGTTTTATATTCGATGACACTGCTGAAGGCTGATGTGCTTCATTCCACACTCACCTGCTGAAAGAATATAAGGGACATCAAACTTTTGTTCATGTCTGCCCTTTCCATTGTGATTGAAATTGATGGGAGAGTGTCCATCAATAGGAACTGGAAAAGATCCACAGGACATTGTGTTCTAATGTCTTAAGGACAACATTTTAAAATCAGGTATTAAGGGAATAAAAGGAAAAAAAAATATTGCACATTTTTCATAAAGAATCTGTAACCTAATAGCTTACTGACAAGGAGGAGAAGAGTTTAGGGCAGAGCCTGGGCAGAGGCTGGGGAGCTCATCACCTTCAGGTTTTGATATTGGTTCTTTTCTCTGCTACCATATGACCTTTGATCAGTTATGTAACTTCAGTTCCCTTCTCCTTCTCACCCTTCCTGCATTGGCTCATCAGGTTGTCATATACTTTTACTTGCTCAATTCTTGAGTCTCGTGCCTTTGGCATTCATGCGTGTCAGGCTCTCAGTGTCATAGGGTTAAGACACCAGGGAAAGCCTGTAGCTGTGCCTGAAGTGATGTGTACAGGACCAAAAATCAAGTATGGCGGGTGATCAAGGGCCCTCACACTGCAGAGTGATATTTGGAGCTTTTTCAACAATAGGGCAAAAATGGCAGAAATGGTGAGAGGAAGAGAGTGGAGGAAATAAAAAATGTAATCCTATAAAAAACTCTGTTTTTTTAAATACAGCTCAACCTCCTAGTTGAACTCAGGGACACATTACAGTCCTAATATCTTTTTTTTTTTTTAATGTAAAGGTTGCTTGTCAATGGGTTTTTATACAGCATTAATAATACATTTATAGATATGCTCCACAATTAATTGCAAAGAATTTATGGCACTGAACAGTTAGAATGCATTATGATAATCACTCCTCATGCATTGACTTCACTGTAAAGGTTTTGCTGATCATTATAATTGGCTTGTTATTACACAGGGATATAATAACGCCTCTCTGTATACTAGTTTATAGCACATCAATAGCAAATGCATTCCCTTTATTGGAAGCAATGCGCATTTTATTAGAATATAGCTGAATAAGTGCAATCCATGTAGACAAATGAAGTTTCTAATGAACTGTCTCACAAAAGAGTCAAAATAACAAGCCATTTATTAGGTATTTTTTTCTGTTGACAAACTTGTAGTTATGGTTACATGGACATTTCTTTAAAAAATGGAAGGCATGTTTTGCTGTTCTTTCAGAGAAACATTTGGGGGAAAGGGAGCTATACGCCATTTTTCTGCCTGATGTTGAAAAAAGTAAGGGTGAATAATGTTCACACCTTACAGATTTCATTTGCTTGTTGAGATTTTCTGAACTTCTTCCTTGTGCATTTGGTCTGACATCCACAAAGCACCAAAAATGTTGTCATACTGAGCCCAAGCCCAGCTCCTGAAGCAGTGATGCACCAATATACCCTATACAGACAACAATGAGTGAAGTATGAAGTGCTTGGTGTGGCGTTGTCCTTACTCCTGTTGTGTAAGTTCTTTTTCTGTATTTTACAAAGTGATACTTTAATGAAAGTGCAGAAGCAATTGCTGGGAAAGGCCTGTAATGCGTAGCGTTTGGTATGTCTCCCCATGTAACAATGCCATTGCTGCTGATTGCTGTGCCAGGAAGACAGAGGTCTCAGGAGAGGTCTGATGCAAAGTGCAATGTAAGGAGGAATGTCAATGAGAAGAATTAGTACAAAGGAAACTGAGGCATCTGGCAGAAAACTCACTGGTTGCAGGTCACTTAGAACTGGGATACAGACAGATATGTTTTACAGTTAACAACAAAAAATGCTACAAGCCTAAGTTATTCCCCTGCCTGCCATCATTCATCTAGGTCTGAATTTCAGTTCTTTCTGGCAACTTAATGTTGCATGCATCTGACATACACATGTAATTAATGTGTATTTGTTTATTCATCTAACACCAACTATAATCAATGTCAGTCAAGCAGCTAAACATTTTAAAAACACTGGATATAGATAAATAGGTTTGTTGTTTCCAGATCTGGTACAGCTCATGCAGTTATATTGCTGTCTAAACTATTGCCAGGGTATAAACTGAGTCCAGTGTTCAGCGCATAATGTTGTGTGCCTGTTCCTTCCTGACCATCACTTGTTTATTGGATGTTTGCAAAGACCTTTGACTCTAGAGTAAACCAGAGTCTTTCTGGAAAGTGCGTTTCAGTTTGATGTAGGAGCTAGGGAATGTCTGGACTATAGTCAGTACCCTTAGTTGTTAGCACATAGAGGTTACAAGTGAGCAACTTAAAATAAGACTGGGTCAACCCTGGAGTTTCGATGGAGACTAAACTCTTCTCTGAGTGGGAATTCCAGTGAGAAGGGTTTTGGCCCTTGCCTGTTGAGATCCCAGATTATAGAATCACAGCTTTCAAGAAGTTTTGAGACTCAGGAGATACTGGAGGTCAGGAAAACTTTTCTCCATGGTGTACACAGCATTTTCCAGTTTCTAAATATAGTTTTCAGTATGTACATGAAGTCAGTTTGGGAGGTAGAAAATCCCTATGTAAATAATATAGCTCTCTGGATAAACTGCATCTAGTGTTTTTACCCAGAAACTGGGCCTCTTAGGAGCCTTCAACATAGGGACAGAATAAATTTTAAATACAACTTCTGCACCACTGTTCTTAAAATGTTATTTCAGGCAGGATTCACTTTGCCTAGCTTTAGCACCTAAATATTAGGCATATAGTCTAAGTTAGTCATCTAGGCTCGTCCTGTGGGCAGTGGAGGCGGAGAGGTGCTTCCAAACTGAGCTTCACCCCATCCTAAGAACAGATGGGATGAATGGTGCTCAGAAGTTCCCCTTCTCTCTCTCTCCACTGAATCTGGAATGAACCTATGGCAATTAACTCAGATTTAGATATCTCACTTTCAGACACCTGAAGACAGGTAAGATGAATCACAACTTTCACCTTTGCATGCCACAGTTTTCCATCTGTATCATGTGAATGATGATACTTGACTTTTCTGAAACCCTAGTTAAGACCGATGAATAAAAATTGCTTATATGAAAACAATGGATTGTAGGAGATGCCAGGGATTTTGTCCTAAAAAGGGAAGGCATCTTTCTCCATTAGTATGTTTGCTTCATAACGTCAGGGGAAGAATAGGAGGGGTTGCATCCCAATCAGCCTGAGCAATAGAGATAATCTGATCATTTTTAATTCCTCTTTAAAGTCAATTTCCATTTTCATTTTTGTGTTTGGGTTTCTACCACTCCCATTCTCAAGGCAGAAACTAAACTAAAAAAAATGGCTTCAAATTAAAAGCAGTGCATAACATCAGTGTCTTTAAAATGTGTTTTCATAATTAAGAAAAATATTTTTATCTTTAAAACCAGCTTGTTTTGGTATCTGTGATACAAAATGAATATGGCCCCTTGTAATATCATTTGTAGAGAGGTAATTTTCAAGGCAGCACTGCACTGAAATATTTTCCCCCAGGGAGGATAAACAGTTGGCTTCAATTAATGAGGGACTGTTTCTTTTCTTTTCAATTTTAAGGGCAGTCTTGAAGCCTGATCTTGTACACAGGAAGAGAAAGCTTTACACAGAGCAATAGACTGCAGCTTGGAAGACTGAGGCTTAACTTCTTGCCTTGCCACATATTTTCTCCTTGACCTTGAAGAGGTTAGTTAGGGTCAGGCTATTATTCTCATTCCATTTCTATCTGGTGACTAGTATTATCTTTGTCTGAATATATAAAAAAAATTGGCAGAACATCTTGCCCTTATTCCAGTTTCCTTCTGCAAAATAGCATTGGTGCTGTAAGGATGCATGTGTTAAAGATTATTAGGTGCTCAGGTTCTCTAATCATTTGTTCCATAGAAGTAACTTGATTAGATAGAGATGTTCAAAAGTGTAAAATGTGTTTGACTGCTCAAATCCCACATAAAGTCAATAGGCCTTGGGTGTCTAAATATTCCCTTTGTAAACCTCCCCAAATAATTATGTTCTTCCAAGTAGTTGGAGCCAACTTTGTGGGGCTGATTCCTCCCACTTTTACAGTGGAGTCAAGTCAGACTCATTCCTGTATGAGATGCTCCCTGCTCATGCTTGTGGGAACTGCAGCAGGACATGTCCCATGCCAGAACAGGTTTGTTTCATAACACAAGCTGAGATTGCCCAATGAGCAGGACTAGAAGAGTGTTAAAAATAAGGGATAAGTATCTCAAATTTATTGGGAATGGCCTTAGTGGAGGAATGTTATCTTGTAAAATTGAACATAACATGCAGGAATTCATAGCTAATAAAAAACTTCCTGCCCATGAACTGCCAGATGAATGGTAATTGATTCCCCCAAATCTTTATTTTATCCATCTCTTGAGTCATTGATGAATGGCCAGATGCATTGATTACAAACCACAAAACACTGACACATCCAAGCAGCCATCCAATTAACATGAAATTATGTTGCCACAATATAAGGTACCCTGGATGAGTTGCTTTCTTGGAATTTTTTTTTCCAGAATGACTATGACTATTATTATGAATAGCTAATGAAAAAGAGATGTGGGAGAATGGGCCAGAACCTCAGGCAAGCGGGAATGAAGATAGTATGATTTTAATGACTTTAGAGATTGGACTGAACCGAAGCAGTCTCTCCACTCCTTAAATCAGAAATCTAATTATTTACTATCTATCTTGCGGCACTGCCTGGGAGATCAGTTATGAACCATGACACCAGGTTCATTGTACAATACAAAATAGAGAGGGGCCCTCTTTTCCTTAAGAGCTTACTCTCTAAAGATAAGACCAGATACAGTGGATGCAGACCTGTCATACAGGGTCTTCCCAGATGTGAGAAAAAGCATTGTGCTGGGTTGCATAACTGGGAGTGAAACAAATACGTCAGGATGGTGCTGTGGAGTTAGGGCCTACCTGGGGAAAGGAAACATTAAGGACAGCCTTCAGGCAAAGCTTCTTTTGGGGACACATCCTCTGAGACAAAGCGAGTGACATCCTGAATAACATTAGCAAGACCTTAAACTAATAGCATGGCCTCCTTCTTGACAAGGGCCCTCCTCCTGCACACTCATACCACATGGTCCTGGTTGGCGTATTTGGACACAGCTAAGGCCAAGCAGCTGTATTTGGCGTAAGAGCTTTCTAGTGGAAAAGAAACTGAGATTCACTAGGTGCCTGAGGGACGCGCCGCACTGACAGGGTGCTAGTTATGCCACCATCCCACTCGTTATGGAGGAGGCAGGTCCATGGGTACTGTGGGAGAAACAAGGATGCAGGAGGAAACTGGGATATAGTGGTCCATGAACACCAACTGTCTCTTTACAGAGAACTCTTCAAAGGGACCAAAGCCACTAGAACATAACAGGGTCAGTCATCATGTCTCACAAAAGAAATTCAAATCCTGATGCAAGTATATTCTCCAGTGTTTACCATGAGCTGAACTTATCCTGGTCTCTCCTTGATCTCAGTGTGTGATCCAGCACTCTTCCTGATATTACAGGCAATGTGGTTTTTATTAGAGCCTGTAATGTCCCCTTATTGAAGTCTGGACTTTGAGAGGAAAGGCCAAAACACTGGAGCGCTAGCCATTCTTCTGGTGTTTCTGGCTAGATTAAAGGAAATTAATAGATTTTAGATCTAGAAGGAATCATTAGATCTCATTTAACCTCTTGGATAAACTGACTGTAAAATTTCACCCAGACACTCTGTGCTGAGACTTCTGACTTGCATTTGACTCAAGAATAAAGAACTTTAGCCAGAGAATTAGTCTTTTGAGGCTTCAACACAACTTTGATATCAAACAGGTTGGAATTGTGGAGAGGAACTTTCTGAAAAGCTTTTCATCATCTGAAAATCAGTTCAGTTAGTAATATATATTTTCATAATCAATCATGTGTAACTAGAGATGGTAGGATATATTTTCCAATCAAAATAATTTGGATGGAAATTTGCTTTTTGACCTAAATACTCAGGCATCCCCTCACCCCCAGCCTTCTGCACACAAAACCATGAGAGGCAATGTTTTCCCGGTCTAAGTTTTCCAGGTTTTTCTAAAGAGACCCTAGAAAAACCACAGTACGGTGATAATCCTGAAGCTGAACAGGAGAAAATCCTCACTGTGCCTATGGACACAACGGAGTTCATTCAGAGCACTAAGAGGGAAACTTCCTGGAAAATGGATATTAACATGCAAAAGAAGCAATTTGCATGACTCCTTCTATATGGTCTCAGATGATCAGTGCTGTCATTTCCCCGTACCACATTTCCATACCAACACAAATGTTTCTTTCCCTTGAGTTTCTAGCTTCCTAGCTCCTAGCTTCCTGGTCTCACCATGTGCCAAACAGGTGAGATACTTCCGGTGCTTTTCAAAAAGTTATGCAGTCCCCACCTCAAGAGGAATCTCTCACCTGCCTTAGCCAGTGGCCACAGAAATGGGTCTTATTGCATGTCAACAGACATTGTAGAGTTACAAAATCTCTATGGGCAAATAATCAGGGGAAAAAAAACCCAATTTTGCAGATATTAGTAACATGCTGACCTTTAACAACATCACAAGCCTTCACTCTCTCTTTAAAGTATTATATCCATCCTTAGGGGGAAAAACTTGTAGCTAAGGATTGAAATTAGCAGTCGATCATAATGCTGGTGGTGCTATTTGGTTGCCTTGCTGTATTTAGGATCCATTTATTTCTAGCTATTTTTTTTTTTCTGACTTGAATCTAAAAAAAGAAGTGACCAGGCTGGCAGTGACATGTGATTAATAGATTGCACCTTTAGAAAAGAGTTAGCAGAAGGAGATTAGCATTGCAGCCTATTATTTATTAATTAAATGCAGACACCCTATTTATACCAATGCTGATGACATTAGTTCATGTCCATGCTTTGGGACTGCATTATCCATCCAGTCTTCTAGCATAGTAATGATTGCTATTAAGCTGGTGGATGTTGCTGGGCATCTTCTGTCACTTCCTTCTCTTATGAGCAGAAAAGGACATCCCAGAAGTTAAAGGGCCAACCTGAAGTTTTTATTCAAGTGTCTGCTCTTTCTCTGGCAGCCCGGGTTACCTTGGCCATATGTCTTCACTTCTTTGGGACATCACTGCTTGCTTTGGAGCAAGGGAGATCTATACTTCCCTGTAACTCAGGGTGCAGTGAAGATTAAGTGTGCAAGGCAGTATGCTGTGTGAGATCTTCTCCATTGCTTACGGAAGAAAGGATTACATAGGTGAGCATATATATACCTGCTGCTGCTATTTCAATTAGCAGAATGGGAGAGCTATCACAAGTGTTGCCATTCAGCAGTTCCAGGGTAGACTATTATACTGAGTCACATGACTGTTGTTTTGATAAACTGGTCCTCCTCCCTGCGAAGTTTTCAACTCTTGAAACCAATCTGATCCTAAGGTTTCCATTATTCCTGGTCTGTTTTCAAGATCTTTCCACTGCAGGTGGGACAACTATCAGAGAGATGGCAGGACCCTGATCCCACCTCACAGTGGCTCAGGGAAACCCCTGGGCTGCTCTACCAGACAGGAAGCCTGGGACAAGCAGATTGCTATAAGTCTGTTCTTTCCTGTACCCTTGAAAAAGAGAAAGCCATGTTGGTCCAGAACACAATTCTGTTGGTTTTTTATCAAGAAGTATTTCTTTACCAGCTCCAGGCAGGTCATAAACATACAAGAGCCTTGGTTGAACCCACTGTGATCACATGAGCCAGCAGAGCTCATAGACCACATACATTTTACCTTCAGAATAAAGAGGGAAATCCAGAGAAATCCTCACATTCATCAGCTATGTTCTTGTAAAAATTACAGTTCAGGTATCCACAGTCCAAATGTTCAATTACACCTACAGAAGCATATCATAAATGTTTAGATTAGGTAGGGTTTGTTGACAAGGTGTAATGTGCACTCTCTTCTGTGATTGTGTCTGGCTCTTTTCCACCTGTTAAAGGATAGGTAAAATGCATTAACTAGTCTCTTAACAGTATTGTCTCCATGTGAACAACTGCTTTCACTGTCACTAGGACTTTCTGCAGCCAGGGCAGGCAGTCTGGTCCTGAATGGGGGTAAAGTTTTTTCTCTACTCTGTGAAAATTCGTAAGTCTCCTGAGGCACAGAGATGACATTTTAAACCAGTGTGTACTCACAAAACTGTTTAGGATTTGGTCCAAACCCTACTCAGACTCCAGTGGCCTTTGTTTGGACCAAGGCCTCCATAGAAGGTTTCCTTGAGAACAGTCCAAGTGCCTGAGCCTTAAACCTCCTCTTACCATCCATCAATTTGGTGTTTGCTTATTTGGATTTTCTTCAGCAATCATGTTCCCTCTCTGAAAGCTGAACATTTTAACAGCCAACAAATAAAAGCAAATATTAAAGAGTCTTTCAGCATTATCTACACCATGATACAATCTGAACACATGCAAAAGACATTCAAAAGATGAATGAAGAGAGTGAATGGGCTGATTTATCCTGGACTGTTTCTTGCAGTGTGAAGTCTGCCTTTCACAACCTGATGAAGTGCAGAGACAGTTAGTGGATTTGCTACCAAGAAGGGCACACATTCATTTCCCCTCCTGCAAATGTATTTAGAGCTGAGATGTGAGCATAGGAAAAATTACAGCCAAAAAAAACAAGCCACAGAAAATGCAAACTGTAGTTTATTTTGGCATGTTGTTGTTAAAAAGAATAGGTTGAGGGTTGCAGAAACTGGCATAGTAATTTTGCAGAACGGTTTCTCTCTGTATGTGTATGCTTTTGACTGTGTTTTCTTTCTTGTTTTCCTTTTTCTTCTTCTGTTCTCCAGTTCTTGTAGCTTTCCAGTTAAGCACTGCTTCCTACAGCCGTGCCTCAAATACTAAGTCAGTTGTGAACACATCCATTCCTGACTATAGAAAAGAATAGAGTGTGGTGCAAAGTGAAACTTCCTGTCCCCACTGCTGTACCAGAAATGTAAAGCTCCTCACCTTTACCCACAAAGTGAAAAATGGCAGAAAAATGGCTTTAAAATGGATGCTTCTCTGCTGGGTGATGTAGATAATACTTAGTCCTTCTGCAGCAATGTCAGTGGCTCTCAAAGACTCTTTCAGATGTAATCAACCTCTTTGCCTTGCTCAATGTATGGACAAGGAAACTGAGGAAGAGTGACTCATTGTGGTTTGGGAGTAGCACCTCATTACACACTTGGCACAGAAGTCACGTCTTTTAAATCCTATTCAGTGCCTTACCTAAATTTGTCCTTCATCTTAATTCATTTTGCTCTCTTTCCCCATCTCAGCTTTGCGTGAGTCTTCTCCAAGCTTTTGGAAATGTGCTAGAAAGTGAATCAGAGGGCATAGGGGTGCATCTGAGGAGAGTTTGGAGGGAAGCTCCCTCTGGGCCCAGCCTGTCAGGACCTTAGCACCCACCCCTGTGTATCTTCCTTGTGGATGGGGAACATCTTGCTGCTGGCATTGCAGGAAAAAAAGGAAAAGATGATGCTGGCATACTGGAGGGGATGTAGACCCATTCTTGACACCCCTGCATCCTCTGTGCTGTAGGAATCCATCATCAGTAGCCTGTCAGCTATATTATCTCCTGCGTGCAGCCATACAAACATGCAGTAAAACACGTACAAATGTCTGGTCACAAAAGGCTCAGCAGCAGCTCTGTCCAAATAAAATCCCCCAAACACACAGTGAGTTGGAATATTGTCTTTTTAAAGCTCCTTTGAAAGTTTGATATCCCCTCCCTTTTTTACGTAAATCTGTTCTATCTACACCACCCAAATGCCAGGAAATCTTAGAACAGTAAATATCCCTGCAGCACAAACAAAATTGTGCTTTAGAGAAATTGGCTCCTCAAAGCCACGGCCTTGCCCTTTAAAATGAAGGGCATGCTTCTAAAAAGCTCTCCTTTTCTTCCAGACCTTTACTCTCAACACAATTGCAGTTGTACCACCTTCACCAGTGACGGTATTGTAGCTTCCTAAGCTTAGCAAGGATGCTTGGCCCAAGAAGGCATTAAAGTGATGTCTTCAAAATCCAGAAGGTGCTTTGCTGTTGAGTTGTCATTAAAGCAACATATTAAGAGAGCAATAGGAGGCAATTTGTTATAAGTTATCCTGTCTGTTGGCTGGGACCAATAAAACACTTTCTCCTTCTTGCCAAAGGAAGTCAGACTTGTACAGTCAAGCTGTTTGTAAGTGTGAGCCTGGGCCCATCTATCAGTCAATCTGTCAAGGGCTCCTCCTTTGAGCTTTGAACCCATTGGGTAATTTAACCTATCGTTGATGGGGTGGAAGAGGTCCCAAAGCTATTGTGTTCCTATAAATTTCATGAAAATAGGCAGCCAGGCAGAGCAGAGAGTTCTCATTAGTGCTCATAAGCCCATTTTTATTAGACATCAATGAACTCATGGGGGTAGGGACATTGGAATAGGGTTTACACATTCGGCTGCCCATGAAGCAACTTGTTTCAGTGTGTGCACTCTGATACCCTGTCAAGAGGCCTCCTGTAGTAACAGCTTCTTGGTTTTAACAGGATGTCAGACAGATTTCTTAGCTCCTTTCGGGTGATTTCAGCAGTGCTTCACACAGCAGAAAAGTCAGCCTGCTTGTTGCATTTCCCTCCCCAGCCAAAGCCACTGGGGAGAGTTCCTGTGCATTGTTTAACAACTACCACAACATCAGAGGTGGCTGACTTTTCAGTGAGGAGTACCTGAAGGTAACAGGAAAAACAGCACAGGTGTACAAAATTGTTCTGGTATACCACCATAAAAAGTACTGCTCAAACATAAAACTGATATCTGTTATTCACACACATCTTCAGGTTGTCTAGATGGACTTCAGGGTTAAGAAAGTATATTGGGTTTTCATGGGAAGGTTTTGGTAATGGGGGAGCTACAGGGGTGGTTTCTGTGAGAAGCTGCTAGAAGCTTCTCTTATATCTGATAGAGCCAATGCCACCCAGCTCCACAGCAGATCCACCTCTGGCCAAGGCCAAGCCCATGAGTGTTGGCAGTAGTACCTCTGGGGGATAACATATTTAAGAAGGGAAAATAAACTGTGCAATGGCTGCTTCAGCCAGAGAGAGGAGTGAGAATACGTGAGAGGAACAACCCTGCAGACACCCAGGTCAGTGAAGAAGGAGGGAGAGGAGATGCCTCAGGCACTGGAGAAGATATTCCCCTGCAGCCTGTGGTGAAGACCATGGTGAGGCAGGCTGTCCCCCTGCAGCCCATGGAGGTCCATGGTGGAGCAGATATCCACCTGCAGCTTGTGGAGGACCCCATGCCGGAGCAGGTGGATGCCCAAAGGAGGCTGTGACCCTGAGGGAAGCACACACTGGAGCAGGCTCCTTGTGGGACCTGTGGACCCATGGAGAGAGGAGCCCACACTGGAGCAGTTTTGCTGGCAGGACTTGAGACCTGACAGGGGACCCACACTGGAGCAGTCTGTTCCTGAAGGGCTGCACCCTGTGGGAGGGATCCCACGCTGGAGCAGTTTGGAAGAACTGTAGCCTGTGGAAAGAACTCATATTGGAGAAATTTGTTGAGGACTGTCTCCTGTGGGAGGGAACCCATGCTGGAGCAGGGGAAGAGTGTGAGGAGTCCTCCCCCTGAGGAGGAAGGAGCAGCAGAGACAGTGTGTGATGAACTGACCACAACCCCTGTTCCCCATCTTTTTTGCCAGAGTGAAGAGATAGGGAAAACTGGGAGTGAAGTTCAGCCCAAGAAGAAGGGGGTGGGTAGGAGGAAGATGTTTTTCAGATCTGGGTTTATTTGTCATTATTCTACTCTGATTTGATTGGTAATAAATTAAACTAATTTCCCCAAGTCGAGTATGTTTTGGCTGTAATGGCAAACATCACAGGCAATTGGTTTGGTGAGTGATCTCTCCCTGTCCTTTTCTCAACCCATGAACCATTCACTATATTTTCTCTACCCTGTCTACCTGAGGAGGGGAGAAATAGAGTGGCCTTGGTGGGTACCTGGTGTCCAGCCAGGGTCAACCCAACACACAGAGTTGTGTGAACAAATATTATTTCCTTTTGACATTGTCCAGTCTGTGTCATTTCTTCTTCTAAACCCTTTTGCGTTAGTAATGTTGAATTTTGTCTGCTTATGTGGAATTAACAAATCTGAGCTCTTACTCAGTGTTCCTGTTCATCACAAAGTGCAAGAATGCACCCTCTGAAGCAGACCTCCAAAGCCCCAGGTCTGTGGCAGTATATCTAGCTTCAAGAGAGATGGTACTTCAGCTTTAGTTCTGAAATCCCTGTGCTTTCCTGGATGGAAGTCAAATCTCTGGGAATTACACAAGCATACCTCTAGATACTATGCACATGGAGGTGTTCACCTATAGGTGAAGATCTCTAGCAAGACTTTTGGCACAGAGTTGATACACCTTGACTACAAAGTGCAAGGAATCAGTGGAATTAAAAAAACGTATATCTATATATACAGAGAGATATAACTTTTATTGCAAGGACAGCATCGAATGAAAACTGGAATATACCCCCAGCTGGTACCAGTCATATGGCAACTTATATTTCAAAGAAAGGCTACTTGAAACCAACATCATGCCAGAGCTACTGCTTTTCATGAGCATCAGAAAATGCCCCCTCCCTTTATTACTTTAGATCCAGATTTTTTTAAGCGTGTTTTTACAATATTTGTTCTCACTGTAGAATTTTGGTTGAAATAAAAGTAAATTTAATTCCTCGTTTCAAAGAAAAACACACTAATTTGAATATGTGAATTTGCATATAACTATGTACCATGGGCTGTGGGTGCACATGTATTGTTCAGGTCCTACGTCTTTTTAGATTTTTAAGTCAGTGGCAATTTTACTGAAAAATTATTGGATTTATTTTCAGTTTGTCAAAGTATTATTTTTTTAGAATTTATTCCTATATTCTTTTTACTGAAAGTAAGAATCTCTTATTTTCCTTTTTTTTTACCTTCTTTATTTCTTTTTTTTTTCCCTTTCTCTTTTCTGCCTGCCTGCCTGCCTCTCTCTTAGGTAATATCACCATAATTTCTAGATGCTGTAACAAGCAGGTGAAAGAATAGGACCAGGTCTTCTTTTTAAATGGCTGTGACTAAGCAGTGACTCCACAAGAGTTCTTAAAAGACAGTTTGATTTACTGTGGGGTACATTAGAGCAGGTTTTGGTAGACATTATCCTGCCAAAGAAGTTTTTTATATATATGGAAGACCAACAGGATGAAACTGCAAGAAAAATCTGGTTTCTTTCCCTTCTCAATGAACGGAAAGAGAAAACAGGAGAAGAGAGGAGATGAGGGAGGGAGGAGGAGGCAATTCCACCAGGTGTCAAGGAGGGTATTTCTGGTGACAAGAATTCTGCAGAGTGCTCTTGCATGTCATGGACCACCCTCTTTATAGCTGGATGTGTGCAGAATGATGAACCAGACAAGAGCAGGCAGCTTGAGCCAGGAGGTATTGCCAAAGTGGTCTTTTGTAGAAGCCGAGGTTTATTTGCTGAAGATAGACCCCTTTCTGTGGTCATCACTCACCTCTACCCTTGCAATTAGATTATTTGGTCCAGCTAATCTAATCTTCTTCACTAAAAAAATCCAGCTAGGAATTAGGTGAGGAATGCCTGTCTCAGGTATCTCTAGTGCTTCCTGACTCTGTGAAGAAACAAGTCAGGAGGAAGACAGAGGTTTGCAGAGTTACTTCTAGTTACCTAAACCTTATGATTATCCCTTTTAGACTAGCCTCACTGGAGGGAGAATGACCTTAGAACAGTATCCGGGCCAAGCAGTGTTGGATTATAGCCTTTGCCGTCTAGCAGTGCAGCCAACACAAGGGAAAATCACCTTTACTTTCAGCTGATGTTAAAACAGTAATATTACTTGTCTTGTTCTTTGATATGCTGCAAGGATAATGTCCACCAACCCCTGTGAGATGTTCTGTGGTAAAGGGACAGACCCATAAAGACACATGGATCCATACAGCTGATGAAATCTCTATGCCTTCCAGTACCTGGCAGAGCTTTCTGAAATAACAGGGAAAAAATGTCTGGCAGCCTGGGAGAGTTTTGTAGAGCTTCTTTCCACATTTCATGCAAGTCTCTGTTCTGTGTTCCCAATCTTATAGTGAGCCTCCAAACACACCCCTGTGCTAGGAAACCAGGGGCAATACACCAGCAACCAGATTCCCTCAGGATATACCTGCTCTGATGACAGATCAAGTACATATTTTTTCAGTGGGAATATGTATTTCCCAAGACTAATTGACCCTTACAGTAATTGAGACTAGATTTTTACAGGTCAGATTTAAACCGCGCACAGTCTTAGTCTCTAGGAAATATTATTGAGATTACTTGAACAACTCCCTGTAGTTATTATTTTTCACTCCTGGCAGTAGCCCTGCAGAAGTAGTTTGTTCTTTAACTTGAGTGGTGGAAATCCTGGCTTGCAGTCCCAGAGCCTCCAGACTCTTCCATGTGCCGTGTAATGGGCATCTTTGCACTTGAAGGCTATGCCCACCTCCAGGTCTGTTGCTTCATTGAGGGTGAGTTTCAGCTGGGACTTGAAAGCAATTCTTCCTTTCACTAGGCTTGTGTTGGGTTTGCTCAGACTCACTAGTAAAATCTAGAACTAGTGAGCACTTTGAATCTGAGATGGGCAGCATTTCTTGTTTTGGATAGCTCATCTGCTTTTTATTTGTGAAGATGTAAATCACGAGTTAAACAGACACAGAAATTTCTGGAGCAATCTGTCCTAGTGATTATTTTTGAATGTAAAAAGCATAATTCCCTTCCCCAAATTGTTCAATTTCTATAATTCACTAAAAAAAGATTCCATCCGTGGGCTGAAGATTTTTCCCACGTGCCAGAATCAGGCTTCAACGTTTAATATTCTTTTTTATTTCTTTCATGAGTGAGGATGGAAAACAAAACAAACCTGAAGATCTCATCTGACACCTAGTACAGTTCATGTTAACACTGTGGATATCAGCGAGCTCTATATCAAACTGGAAAAGTTTTTAAAAAATGTCTGGGTGCACACATGCCTGTTGCAGTTGAAGGTTTTGATCTTGTTATGGATAAAATGCAATAAATTCTTATTAGTGAAGCGGAACCCTCTCAACTGTCAGAGAAGTAGTTAGTAAAGAGGTTGCTAAGGATTAATGTCTGTGTGTGTGTATGAGTGTGTACCAAGGTGAATCATAATAACTGCTTTAGTCAGGTGCTCTTTTCAGTCCTTTTCTTTATGTCAGCTGTTCTGTAAGTTTTAATATTTTTTTCCCTTCAGGGGATATTTAAGTATGAGGCACTATTAGCTAAAAACAAGGAAAACAAAAGCAAAACCAAATATAACTTGAAAATGGCATTCATTCCCAATGGGTTGTGGTGCCTGGAATTTACCTAGTTTTTCTGTGTGTTTTCAATTATTATTATTTTGTAGAATTTAAACAGGGGTGTTTGCTCCAAGAAAAAATTATAACAAAGATGATCCTCTGACTCAGCTGTTCATAGGAAAGGTTTTAAACTTTGTTTCTTGCAAGGAGGAAATAATGGTCTGAAAGCCACTGAGTTTGGATCATCCGGATCAAAATCCTGAATCCTTTCTCCTTCAATTCTCCTCCGCAACTTTCCCTTCTTCCCTTCCCTCAAACCCAACTACTGCAATGCATAAAAAAGAAAAAAAAAAAGAACCTGTGATTCTGTCTCAGTTTTAAGCCACACTCAGCACTGAACCCAGCTTAATTTTGCTAAGAGAACATCATCAGGACTGTGTATTTCCATTCTCTGCAGACTTATACCCCTCCATGCACTCAAGACCAATTTCTTTTTGTTTTCACAGAGTCACAGACTCACAGAATGGTGGGGGTTGGAAGGGACCTCTGGAGATCATCTCGTCCAATCCCCCTGCTTGAGCAGGCACACACAGAGCAGGGGCACAGGAACGCTTCCAGGCAGGGTTTGAATGTCTCCAGGGAAGGGACCCCACAGCCTCTCTGGGCAGCCTGTGCCCCTGCTCTGGCACCCGCACAGGAAAGAAGATTTTCCTCATGTTCAGGTGGAACTTCCTGTGTTCCAACATGTGCCCATTGCCCCTTGTCCTGTCATTGAGCACTATTGAAAAGAGCCTAGTCCCATCATCCTGACACCCAACCTTCAGATATTTATAGGTATTTATGAAATCCCCCCTCAGTCTTCTCTTCTCCAGGCTAAACAAACCCAAGTCTCTCAGCCTTTCCTCATATGGGAGATGCTCCAGCCCTGTGATCATCTTGGTAGCTCTCCACTGGACTTGCTCAAGCACTTCTACATCCTTCTTAAACTGGGAGGCCCAAAGCTGGACACAACACTCCAGATGTAGCCTCACTAGGGCAGAGTAGAGGGGCAGGATACCCTCCCATGGCCTGCTGGCCTCACTCCTTTTAATGCAGCCCAGGACACCGTTGGCCTTCTTGGCCACAAGGGTACAGTCCTGGCTCATGGTCACCTTGCTGTCCACCAGCACTTCCAGGGCCTTCTCACAGAGCCACTTTCCAGTAGGTCACCCCCAACCTGTACTGGTGCCTGGGGTTGTTCCTCCCCAGGTGCAGGACCTTGCACTTGCTCTTGTTGAATTTCATGAGGTTCCCCTCGGCCCAGCTCTCCAGCCTGTCCAGGCCTCGTTGGATGGCAGCACAGCCTTCTGGTGTATCAGCCACTCCTCCCAGCTTGGTATCCTCAGCGCACTTGCTGGGGTTACACTCTGTCCGTTCATCCAGGTCATTGATGAATATGTTGAACAGGACTGGACCCAGCACAGACCCCTGGGGAACACCGCTAGTTATGGGCCTCCAAACAGACTCTGTGCTGTTGATCACAACCCTCTGAGTTGTGTTGTTGAGCCAGTTCTCTGTCCACCTCACTGTCCACTCATCTAACCCACACTTCCGTAGCTTGCCTGTGAGGATGTTATGGGAGACAGTGTTGAAGGGTTGAAGACAGGATAGAATACATCCCCAGCCAGTCACACCATCAGAGAAGGCTATCAGGTTTTGTTTTAAACAAAAGAGTTAAATTTGAGTGGTTTTCCAACAATGTGAATTCCAGTTTTGTCTCTGTGTTTCACCAGAAGTTACATCCCAGATCTGGAAGTGTTGCCTGGACACAAAATATACCCCACAGGCAAAATAGAGACTGCTGGTCTATGTATGATTGCTGCCTAGAGGGTTAACCCATGCCCAAGGGAGCAGTCTGGTGAATGCTCTACAAACATTTTGGTTTCACCTTTTCCCCAAATAAATTTTATTCTTTCATGTATGGGAGCTAATCAGCCTGAGAGAGAGATATTTGTCAATGAAACAGCTTTCTGAGGGAATATTTATTGTAAAAGTCATTTAGAAATTGGCTGGACAATGAACTGCATGTATATAGGAATTCATTTTTCTATGTCCAAGGAGAAGAGCGAGTGTGTGGGATAGATGAACTAATATGTCTTTTCTGTTGCTAATTGCTGTAATTCTGAGAAAGAAAATGGGATGAAACCACTGCAGCAGGAGAGATGGGAGACCCCCAGAACAGAGGGGTTAACACTTGTCATTCTTAATCGCACAGTTAGGGTCTCATGACAAAAGGACTGCACAGAGTACACACGCAGAGAGCTCACGCAGCTCCATTTTCCCCACTGGCACCATCTCTTTATGACTTACTGTGTTAATTATCTTGCCTGCTCAGTTCCACGGTGGAGCTAAATGTGCAGTGATTGCCACTGGAGGAAGAGAGAAGGGACTTTGTGCCCAGCTCTGACTTTGCTGCTCTGCAGAAGAGAAGCTTTCAAGGAGGCAGCTTTCCAGCCATCCCCAGAGGAGCAGAGTCTTCATGACTGGAAACAGGAGGGGCCTCCCCTTCCCTGCAGTTTTTTAGGACTATTCCTGGGGCTTGCTGGGCTCTGCTGAAGTCTAGGGAGCTGCAGTCCAGTCTGGGAAGTTGTCCCTGCAGCCACCTGGGCTCTAGTTCCCCAGAGATATTGTCATCAGCTTCAAACTGTTGTGCTACAGGCCTGGAGGGTGGGGTTATTTCTTTATTTAGTTTTAAAGCTAATTTCATTAAAATCAGTGTTTCCTCATTAAAACAACAATAATAATAAAATCTTCCCTCCCAGTCCCCCTGCCCCCCGAAGCTTTTCCAAAAAAAACCATCTCAGATTCAACCAAACTGAGCTTTGTCCTAAGGACAGAGGATGTGTCAGTCTAGTACAGGAATAAGTGTGGCTCAGGGGAAGGAGTGTCCCAGTAAGAGGATTGAAGGTTGTTATACAAATTAATGTGGTAATTACAGTATCATCTGGAGAAAGCAACTATGACTGTGTCCCTGTTCTGCTAAGTACTGTATGCACTATAATAAAAGAGAAGTCCCAGCATGGTTATAATCTCAACAGAAAATTCAGAGAAAAGGATCTCTGGAGCCAAGTCCCACAGTCTGACAGAGGAAAGGGACATCTACAAGTGCTATCAATTGAAGCCGAAGAATTTTTATAAATGCAAATTTCTTCAAAATTCTTTTTGTTTTTAAAATTTTTTCTAATAATCCATGAAAAGGAAAGGGGAGAAGCAAAGCTCTACCTTCTTCATTTATCTTTTCGTTCAGAGAGGATGGATTTTTGCTTGAATTGCAGGAGAGAGTGAGGATGGATAGGAAGGATTCTTTCTAAAGGGAAACACAAATCACAATGGAAAAATAATCAGTGCTGAGAAAAAGCCAAGAGAGATTCATGTTTTTTTGTGTGTTAATGAGCTATATGTGTTGTCAGGTCCAAACAAGCCCCTCCAAAACATCTGCGTAAAAGTAATTGGCAGAAGGTCACAGAAAGAGGCTTTGGCAGAATAGTCTTGTTTAAGATCTGTTTTAATAATTGAGGTAATGTTAATAAGGTATCAAATGAGCTTTCATAGAAAACTGTAAGCAGGGAGACAAAAAGTGTAAACATGTAGGGAACGGGAGGATCAAAAGCAACTTCCGCCCATTCCGAAACAACCCTATTGCAAGCAAAAAGGACATTACAAAAAGAATATTAAAAAATAATCCATTGTTCAGTAAATGGCAAACATTTCACACCTCACATGGCAGAAGCAATAAATCCCATTGATTCCTCCAAGGCAATTTACAATTAAACACTGATTTGCAAATAAATAAATAAATAAATAAATAAATAAAGGCAGAATTCATTGTGGCACCTTACGCCGCCAAATCAAAGCAATTGGAGTGGAATTGAGAATAATTACCAGATGTGTTGCTTTGTGCTCAAAATGGCATCCGTTATTTACAACTACCAATGATGTTCCTTATTTATTCCTCCTGCTGGTCTAATGACTATCGCCATTCAGCTTTCTTTTATTTAATCATCAACATCCAAAAAAAGAAGTATCTTTTTTCTCTTTTTTTTTTTTTTTTTTTCCTTTTGGCAGCAGCAGGGAGGGAGAAGTTTCCTAAACCCCAACAACAGCAAATTGCTCCGGAGGAATGCATCATTTTTTCAGCCTGGCCTGCGATGTAATTATGAGCATTGCCTTCAATTTATTGGCCTTTTACAGATGTGTAATCCAAATGGATGCTACTTCAACTCCTGGAGTAATGAATATTTGTTTTCTCGTTGCCTATTCCACATCTTTTCTATGGAGGATATTTCTGGATGTAAATTGACTGGTGGTCATAAGCATTAAGAGAGTTTGAAGCTCCCCGGGGGAACGCAGCTCAGTTAGAGTTGCAGTACATGTAGCCATGCAGAAAGAAAAGTGTTTGCAGGTGAAGAGACTCCAGGGATGAGGGTTTTTTCTTTATTCTCTGTTTCTTTCAATCCCATTTGCAGGCAGGGTGTTCTTCCAAGCTCATTCTAGGTAAGGACAAAGCGAAAGTAATTCTTGAAGAATGAAGAAATTAAAGGCTAGGTATTAGTAGAAGATTATATAATCTGGCCCCTCATACACTGTCCTGAATCGGCCATTTCATGGGTGTTCTCATACTTTTTTAACGGTGTATTTGTGTGGATCTCTCTGTTGATGTAGAGAAGGAACTCTGAAGGAACAGATGAAGTTGTGCTGAATTGTCCCAGCTGCAGGCTGTCCTATAAAATGTCCCTCTCTTACTGTCATCTCAGCATATCTAGAGGTAAAACTTTTGGGACACTCCCCTTCCACCCCACAGCTTACTGACTGAACATTATCTTTTCGTATATACCTTTACCTCTTTTTTTGACTATTCAGAATGAATCCGAGTGATTATGTAGGAGTTGGATCACTTGTTGGCCCTTATACACATTTAGATCAAATCACATCTTAAATGAAAGTGTGGAGTGGAGACAGTGAGGAATTTTTTATCATTGTTAGTCACCTCCAGGGAGCTCACCAGGAGAAGCAAGTCCAGGCAGATCTGACTTAACAGGGAGAGTGAATGAATACATGGCACAAGGGGACATGAGGAAAACCTTTTGGCCTTCATTTCAGGTGGAATCTGGTAAGTTCTCTCCACTTCATCCACCCTTGGGATCAGTCACTGCATTTCCACTGTAAGGAGGTTATTACCACAATATAGCTGTGAAGGCTTTCAGTACTGCAGTAAAATGGTTACCCCAGTATAGAGTAAACTGGAAGCCAGACAATACCAGGGAAAGAAGTCAGGTTGTAAAAACTGACGGTATTTCTGTCACTTCCAATTTTCTGCCAGGAACAATGAAAGTAGAAAGAGCATGAAAGGCATTTTGTAGGCACTAGGGATTACAAGGCATCACAGAAGGGCCACAGAGAAGTACATACTTGAGCAGCACTGATACATCTCCGTTAGTGTCCAAATTCTGCATGATAGGTCCTCTAAGAGCTAAGGGTACAGGCCATAAGATCTGTGCCCTTTGATAGTCTGTTATACATGTAAAAGGTGACGGAAGCAGGGCAGATGCTGTCTAAGAAATGTACAGCAAGTTTCAGCACACACACACACACGCAAATTCCTGAATGGCTCAAAATATCCTGTCAGTTGGGTATTCTCAGTGAAGACAGACATCTCTGCTCCTTGTTCTATGCCTTTAATCTTCCGTTTTGCTCATTCTGCTCTTTAATCATCAGACTACTCATGACAGTAATTGTGGATGTCCCTGGATAGCTCAGTAATAAATGTATCCTGAACAAACATGCCTGTCAGACTCTATTTAGCTTGGAGCATCAAGTTTATGACCTCATGAAAGAGAATCATTCTTAAGTTCTCTAAACAACTCTCAAAGTTAATCTCTACCTGTTATAAACATTAACTATTTTTTGCAATTTTCGTCTAGAATTCAGGACAGGACCCTGAAAATTACATAGGTGCCAAACTCTCTAGGTTTAATTAGGGCTTTGGACCCCAGACAACACCATTGGGTCCAGGTCTTAACCTCAGGACCATTACATTCTGCCTCTTCAAATCCAACTTCTGGGCAGAGCATTAGCAACAGAATGTTATTGCAGGATATTGTTAATAAAAGTATACCTCTCTCCCTAGAGACTGCTGCAGTAGCATGGAGGACAAGCTCTACTTCTTTACTCAGCTTTAAGCATAATACATTTGCTGTCAGAGTTTCCTGGAGTAAAGAAGTGGAGTGGGAGAGGGGGCTTTTTCACTGTTAATTATTTGTGCTTCTGGTCTCGTAACCCAAATCGCATTTAAGTCCCCACCAAAACCAAAACCTGAAAATTAAATAGACTGGAATGGAAAGTTGGTCTCTGTGTCACTTTCTGGATTCTGTTTCACAAGATGCAATCTTCCTCGATTTCCAAAACCAATTTTCTCCCATCATCTTACGAAAGTAGAGGTCATCTTCTGAAATGTGATATCTCACCAGTTTTTATAAAGGAATGTGCCCTTCCCCAAGAAAAGAGGGTTCATTATATCATGCAGCTGATCAGACTGCTGAAGCCTTGATTGGCTGGCAGCCAGAGTGAAGAAATCCATGAGGAAGAGCCACATGGCACCATCAAAATAGGCTGGACCCGAACTAGGGTATTTTAATCACACTGTTATAGGGAGGAAAGGGAAATCTCAAAGAAGGGCAGTATGGGAGCTTTACTGATGACAGAAGATGGGAAATAATAAGCCAGCCACATCTGAATTCCAGTTTAGTGTTTATTCCCAGGCACCACTTTACTGCTAATCAGAGTTCAAAAATAATACATGACCTACCTCTGCCCTTGTTGTATGTCCTCTTTCCAAAGTGTCTTTACAGAAGTTGTCAGATTGCTGTTTGTAGCTGGTACCAAAAGTCAGCTACTGCTGGAGTCACAACAATGCACAACATTTGCTGCAGAACAGGAAACCCATTACATCCTGAGAACAGGTCCACGGTTTAAGACAAGCTTCAGGCAAAATGATGCCTTGGACTAGCAGATGAGACAAAAAAAACCCTGTGTGTACTAGGTAGAACATGAAAAAGCGTGCAGGAGCAACTATAATTAGGAATTTATAGTTTATGTTCAAGCTGGACATCAGGTGTTTTTAAAGACTTAGAGTGAGTATTGTCTTGAGGTAGGGGGTTTACTCTTTTCCCCAAACCCCATGCAGAATGAAAATGGACCAAATTCAGGCAATATCCTGTTTTCCTTTGAAACATGGTTGAAGTCATGCTTTACAGAATCACAAGGCTTCAGTATCTGCAAACATAGTCAGCTTTTTACGAAGGCAAAGAGTTGACTAGAGACAGGCAAACTAAGTTGGTGCAGCGCAAGCACAAACTATTTCAGATGCAGCAGACTCACTAGGAGAGCTGTAATTTTGCCTACCTCCCTGGGACTTTCTGATGAGTCTTGCACTGCAGATCTTACAACAAAAAACGTCTGGATTAGTTTATGCCTCCCTTATAATCAATGCACATGTCCACCCCAGGCCTTACAGGAAGAATGCGGTTGCAGAATTGCAGCTAACATATTTCCAGTGGCAAGCATCTCCACCATAAGGTGACAGAAGCTCACTTTCATATTTTGTCTCAAAGTTGCTGAAAGACCACGTGGTAGGGACGATATCTGGTAAAACCTTGCAGACAGAGCCCTCAGTTTTGTATACGTCAGTATTTCGGTATGTCTGACATCTAGTTAGGTGGATGTATGCTGGGATGATGGTCCTTCCACACAAAGTGGCAACAAAATGCAGAGCCACATCTGGTGACTCAAAGAGTATACAGGTCTGAATCAAAAGCAAAGAGCCTACCTGTTCTGGATTTGCAAGGCGTAGATAAACTGCATTTGGGAAACGATAAGGAGAGCATAAGAAATTATCCTGCTCTTCATCACATCTGCCTGGGGCTCTAAGACAGAATATGCTGGGCACTTTCTTTATATTGGCCAAGAATTGGGAACCTGATGGGGCTTGCTTTCTCAGCTGTTCCCAGGAACAGAGGTATCAGTCAACAGCAACAGGGTGACAAGAAGTTGTGGTAGGAGCCAAAAAGAGTCTGAATTTGCAGAGGGAAAGGCAGACTGGGGCTTCTTCAGAATATATTCTGAATTCAAAATATTTCTTCAGAAATATTTTATGATTTCACAAATATTCCCTGTTAGCTGACAAAAGCGAATTCCGACAAATGATCCAGTTCAACTAAGCTTGCTGAGAGCTATAAATTCAGTGCATGAGAAGCTGACCCTTCATTCATGGGAATCAGCACACCTCTACCCTTGGGTGAGGTGTTCAAAGGCCTTGTGCCTTGCTCACCAGCTGTTGTCTGAGTGGTTTTTCAACTCTTTGGAGGATATTGATATTGATTCTGGAAAACAAGAGTTAATCTGGGGAGACAGACAAACACACACAAATAAAGTGCATTTGAGTTTAAAGAAAAAAGTTAGCATCATGCCATTGAACTATTGACAAGGCTGTCACAAATATCATCTTGTCTCAGTGTAAATAAACAAGCTTAGTGCTGTTATTTTAGAATAAAAGGCCGGAATAGGTTTTGTATTGACTTTCTAATACCCACTCAAGAGTTGGAAGAAGAAAATTAAAGATAATAAAGTAAAAGTGCAAACCATAAAACTGGAGACAGCTGGCGCATAGTAAACTGTGAATCTGAGTCTTCTTCAGTGCAGGAAAGCAATTGGGTAGCTCAGTAAAGGTCAGAAGCAAAGATAAGAAGTTGAGGTTGTCAGTGAATCCCCTTCTATATTTGGAAGGATGACAGCTGCAGGATGATATGATCTTGGTCTGCAGTGATTCAAAGGCTGGTACTCATGTCCTACCCTTTCTGCATCCACTTGAGAGCTGGGTGGTGTTTCTGGACCCTGTCACATTTCTTTGAAGTTGGCCTACTCCTGTGTAGCTTATCCAGTCCACTGGGCAACAATGGTAAAGTAAGCTCATAATCCCACCTTAACTTTGTTCAGTGACAGGGCATTTATAACTGCCTATTCAGGATTCAGGTGTGATTCCAAGCTCTTAGCATTTTCCTTTCTTACAAAAAAACATGCACTGATGTGACCGAAATTGCTTGTTATCTTTTCTGGGGCTGGTCCTTCTGTGTCTTGGCCAAATTTAGCCCTGTCTTTGGGTGGTTTCCTAGACTACACCTGTTATCTTTATCAGCCTCCTTTTAGAGGTCCTTTCGCTGGGAACTTTTCAAGCTTCTTTGGTACCTCTGTGGATTTTCTCACTTCCTTTTCTCATCTTAAGTGGAAAAGAATAGAAAGATTTAAAAAGATGGGAAAGGTCAGGAAAGGAAAATCTCTTCCTCTTGGACCAGCAGCCCTCTCAGAAATGTCACCTCATTTATCCATTGTGTCTTCTCAGCATGCTTTGAGCAAACTGTGAATGAGATGTTCGGCCTACATGTCCAGGTTTCTTCCCTTAGGGACAGTAAATAATGTGTGGGAACCCACACATCCCATTTGGAAAGTAATGTGCTGCTAAATGAGCTGAGGTGCCTATAGAGTGGGTGCTCTCAAATGCATGTGCTGGTTTGGAACCTCTTGTAAAAAAAAAACTAACAAAATGTATGTGCTCTGGAGTAAACCTTGAGCAGTGACAGATAAGATGAAAAATGCCTCATATAAAAAGATTGAGGGAGGTACTGAGGACTGCAGCAAAACATGGACAGAGATGAGGGACTAAAGAAAAGTTTCAAGCTGAGAAAAAGCAGGTTGATACTAAAGTTAAAGAGGAGGATGGGATGATAGTTGGAGGGAAAAAGAGACTATAAGAGGGACTGACAGGATGATGAGGATTTGGAGCATGGGGTCCAAAGATGGGCATAGGAGAGAGCCTGTGGTGAGATTTGTTCTGACCCCTTACAAGCTGCAGATATGGAAGACATTAACTGGAATCAAACAGAAATAATGACTGTGGACTGCTGCTCTAAGGGCATAAAAGCCATCTTTGCCTGAATATCCCTTCATCCATGTGACCAAGGGATGAACAAGGCTTTCCCTGAACTTGACTGGTATGCATGATATTGAATCAAATCAAAACATTCTCTAGATCTAAAGTATTTCAGACCTCAGGTTCCTCCTTGTTCAGCTCCATGAGTTTTCACTGATGTTGCCTCACAACCTCCAGCACACCAAACTCATACAATTAGAGGGTGTAATGGCCCGTGAGTTGTTGGATACACACAAAGTGTTCATGCAATAATTTAATTTTAATCAGATTGGTTACCGTGTCCAAATAATGTCGTTTGAATATGTTTTGGTTTTTTTATTTTAAGGGAGAAACTTTGGAGGGAAAACTCAGAAATTCCAGATCTATGTAGAAGCTGCAACTTCTTAGTCAGAGAAGAGATGGAGCTGCAAATGTATGGATAATCTCTGGACTCTTGTATTGGAAGTATAAAGCGGAGGGCTGGTACAAATAAAGACAACACTTCCAACATTTGCACTTCTTCAGTGGAGGTTTGAAGGCCAAAAGTAGCCTTCGACACTTCTGCCCAGCCTCATGCAGAGTGCAGAATTTCAGTTAGTGACTCTTGCATCTGTCCCACAGCTTCTTGCTCAGCCAGAGATATCTAATTGCCTTGAAAAGTCTCAAAGCATTGGAGAGGTTGCCATATCCCTAGTCTCAATGGTTAATTACCCTCACTGGTTAATTATGCTCACTAATTCACTTCAGTTACAACAAGATGGTTATGGATTTTTTTTTTCCTTCCTACTGAATCTAGTTTCTCAGCTTTACCCTTGTTAAAATAGAAGTAATAACAAAAGAGCCAGACCGTCCACTGATGTAAATTAACAACACTACTGAACACAAAATCTCCATTCTTACCTGCTCCCAGACAGCCTTTGCACAGTGAATTTAATTGCCTTCGTGGGCTTCCCAGCTCCTACTTAAATATATTTGGTTTGGGGTTAGACTCCTTTGAAAATCCTGCCTGTGTCCCTCTGTACTTTTGGTAGATGGGATGCAAAAGTCCTGAACGTGACATTGCCTGTGAAATGATGCAAGCCCTCAATCTCTGCAGCACTGTTCTTACAAGCGTGTGTCATATCAATAAAAGATTATCTGAGTGCAGGAATGAAAAAAACAAAAATGAAGGAGAAAAGGATTGGGAATCATTCACAGTAGGTCATTTTGGTTGGGCTGCAATCAACATGCCAGGCTTGATAAGACAAGTATTTGAGAGAGTATTGATCTCAGATCTTTTTTCTTTTTAATTTCATTTTTGTATTTGTTTATACTTAATGCTTAATAAGCTCCTTGCATATTGCTTGCTGGTACGTGCAACATCTGACCTGTGTATTTGTTGCTCCTTGAAAGCTGTGTAAAATTTCTGCAGCTACTGGGCCAGCCTCAATTTTCATATGTCAGGTAAGGACTCAGAACTTCTAAGTTCCTCTTTCTCCCTCTCTCCAGCTGGTTTTGGCTTTTGCTTGATGAAGTAAAACCTGGTGTTCAAGAGTAAGATTGCTGTAATTTCCACACTACATTGTCATTCTGAAATAATTTACTATGGGAATCATGCCTTAGTACTGTGGTTTCTCTGCCCTTATGTGCATGTGTGGGCTCAGCATCCCCATTTGCCTTCCAACTCCAGGTCCCCTTTGTGAGTAGTTTGAGGGTCCTGAGTGATGTATTTACACCTAACAAGATGCAATAGTTCCTGACTTGCAGATTTTGCCAGGCGATACAGAGAAGTTAAGAGGAGAAACAAAGGCACAAGGGTGAAAATTACTTTTCTAAGGTCATATTGCAGTCCATGTCAGAGCCTGCCTAGACCCCAGCTCTCTCAGTCTCTCTCGTGTGAGTTACCCTTTGTGCCAGAAAACCTCTCCAGGGTGATTTAAAAGGTGTGATTTTAACCAAGCTCAAGGGCCAGTGGTCTAATGAATCTTCTCCCAAAGACTGGCATGCACATAATTAATCTCATTCTTCAGGCTTTTGTGACTAATACAAGAGCTGTTCACCCTAACCTGCCTGTATGATTCACCTGTGTTTTGTACAGCCTTTTTTACTCAAACTGTAACTCTCAAGTGCAAGGGATAAAAACAAAATTAAAGAATTATATCTGACAGCAGATGGAGATTTAATAATATGGAGAATAAAGGTTGTTCCAGGATCTTGTTCTAAGTTTGGCCAGCATTTAGGATGATTAGACTTGGGCCAAAAATGGCAAAAAGATTGAACTGAGAACTCAGACCTGAACCTTTTTTGCTGGGTTTGTATCCAGGATTTCTTTCCAGGGTGAGTCTCTGTAAGCGTCATGGTAGGACAGGAGGCAGGTGGTTCATTTATACTGTGAATTAAACCTTGTTTCACTTGCAGATTTGGTGTCTGTTCACAATAATGAGCTACAGGTGAGCTGGGAACGAGGTAGTCCAAAGGAAACACTACCTTAGAGTGGTACATTCTTCTCTACCTGAATTCTGTTTCGTACCACATCTGATCCTTGAATACACTCAAAGTTTCCCTGTCACCTTCTTCCCTTAGTCAAAAAAAACTCCACTTTTTTTTATTTTTTAATCAGCTGATAGGATGATCAAAAGTTAAAATATATGACAAGTCTGCTGTGATTTAATGTTTTGGGTTTTTTTCATTTAAAGTCTGCTTCATAAGATGGTGGCTTAAAGGAATGTAATAGCTCCTGCATGAAATTGAGTGCCTCTTTTTTTAAGGAAATGCCCATGAATGTTATTTCTTTTTTTTTTAGTGTTTTTATTATTAACGAAAGAAGGTCAGTTTGGTTTTGAATCATCTGTTTCACTCTAGTGGAGAGTCAAACTCTGATCAAGCTGCATGCTAAAAGACGTAGTTTAAAGACTCAGTGACTTTTTATTATTAAGTACAAAGCTGCCTGTTCCAAATAGCAGCATTGAGCTCAGCTTAGCTGTCCTCCACCAGCTGCCCTTTCCAATAATGACTCCATGACTGGTAGTTAGCAGAAGGAATTTTATTTAGGACTTGTGTTTTGATAAGATTTAAGACTATTAAGAAAACCAAAATCCCAAATGACAAGCACTGCTAAGTAGGTGGTTAACCGATTACAAAGCACATATCTAAAGCAGCACATATTTTCAGAGAAACTGCACAACGTAAGCCCTTGGGGGACAGGCTCGAGTAAAACGAAATGGGGTTTGCAAATGCATTGAAATTAGGTGAAACGTTTGAGAGCCATCACCATTTAAAGAAATTGTTGAGCCCTTGTCTCTCTGTGCTAGCCCATAACATTAATCATTCACACAGACAGGAATGGACTATAGTTTTCAAACGGGATTTGCTGAGGGTGTTGAGTGGTTTGGAAGATCTGTTGTTAAGCTGGTGTTGCATATAGTTAGGTAAATGAACATGTGTACAGCTCTCACAGCCCTCCCTACACCCAGTAACTACGATGCATCTACCTCATCCCATAGGCAGTCCCGTTTTCAGCTGACACTGATCAACTGTCAAGACTTCAGTCAGTTCAGCTGGCAACTTCCTGAGACAAAGCTGAGGTTAAGATGCCAGTCTGAATCTAAGCTATCCAGAGCAAGACATATCCCTCTTCTTCCTGCCCATGCCTGTTTTCTGATCTATGCAAAGTACAAGGGACTTGTATAGATCTGTCTTGTAGAGCTGTTGCGAGAGAGAGGCCAAGAAACATTTGCAAGATGAAATGAATGAAAAGTCCCATTGGATTTCATTTACTATTGGATTTGGGGAAAGTCCAGACTAGTTGTTATTTTTGTAGCTTTCAACTCCAGCATGCGTTTCTTGGCTCCTTCCTTTCCCACCATTAAGGTCTGATCCTGCCACCTTCTACTGGCAAAAGTAAACATTACTCTTGGCAACTGTGTCATTGATTGCCATACAAAAAACTCATATTACATAGGGTATTGGGAGTGAATGAAGATTTCATGCTCAGATTTACAAAGGCTGCATTTAACATGATTCAGTGAGAGGTGCCTGTTCCCATCCCTCAACCCTGGACTGCCTTGGAGTGCAGGTCTGCTTTCTCAGGACTTGTGTCCTTTAGATAAGCTGTCCACCAGAGCTCCCTTGTCCAGCCTATCTCTGGTGGCTGCTGTCCAAAAAGAGCTTAAAAAGATCCCAGTGTGACTTCCCCAGAAGAGATGTCACCTCAATGTCTTTGCCAATGTTTCCCTCTCCCTGTAACACAAAGGGTGTGTGTGAGCTGAGTGCATGATGACTTCCAGAGTTTAACTATGCAGGGACAGATTGTGTCCTTGGTTTAGGGGCTCTGCAGAGATAACCCTCCTCACTGCCACCACTGTCATCACTGCCACGACTCCATGCAGTGTCTGGATGGAGGTCCACGGGATGAAGCCCGCTTTCAAAGCCAGGCTCCTCTGACACCCATTTGTGGATCCTCTGCATTAAGTCTGCATTAAGAGGTTGCCTGACCCCAAAGTCTGGACTTCTTCCTGACTACCAAATAAAAAAACAAACCCAGAGGTGGCATGTTGGGATATTTACCAGGCAGCTCAGCATTGGCCTAAATCCTCATCTCTGTGGCTGCTGTTGTGCTGCACTTCCTCCAGCCCAAGTCCTTACTGATCCAGCTCTTCCCCAGCTGAAAGCAAAGATACGGGAGATCCCATGCTTGGATCTCTCCTTCACCATGCAACACTAGTATAGCATATCAGTACTGGAGGGAGGCTAATAAATTTGCAGCTCTGTAGGCCTGCTTTCGTGTACAGCTCTTTAGTACTGGTGAAAGGTAGGAAGGCATCTTAAAGACAGCCACCAATTCCCCCTATTCTTCCCCAAAACATCAGATCCTCTCCTTCCTCCTGCTTCATCCAAGGGGGAGACTGTCTGTCTCCACAACCACAGCAGTTGGCTGTTCATTGACAGACTAACTGCTCCAGCTCTCTGCCTTATTGCTATTCAGATTCGTTTCCCTATACCATCAGGCACTAATCCAGCAAAAGATGTCGGCTGGTTAGTGGAATCATCTGGGAAAAGCTGCAAGACCCTCAACAGACTTTTCCTTCCCGTTGTGAGCCTCCTGCTACTAATTCAGATTGTCCCCAAAGCACTGGGGGTTTATTTTATTTTCCCTTCTCTTTGTCTACTTTCTTGTTCTGTTTTCTTTTTTTTTTTTTTTTCTCCTGGACCCAGCTGCATCTCTGCAAATTCGATCTCCAAAATGGAAGCTTGGCTGAGCTGGAAGCTGTCAGCATTGATGGTTAGTAGCTGGCTGCGGCCATTTGCCAGGGAAGGGGAGAGATGAGTCCCACGGCATCAAGGCAGCATGAAGACTACATCTAAATACTTCAGCACATAATTTCTTTCCCATTACTTTGATTCAAATCTCCCTTAATCCTCAGCCACATTAATGCAGTTAGTAGGTTATGAGTGCCACATGTGGATGCCACTGGATTTGATTCCTTCACACAATTGGTTGGTAAATAATTTAGTACTAGTTTTGCCTGGAACAGGACCTGAAAATAGCTAGGCTTCTTATAGCTTCTGCTCTTCCTTTTTCCATCTTTCTCCCCCTCACAAGCACCAGGGGGTTGTTCGTGCAAGCACAGCCTGGCAGATAGTGCCATTTTATATGTCACAGCTTCCTCCTGTCCCTGCTCGTCAGCATCTCTCTTAATTTATTTTCTAGAAGAGAGGGGAGGAGAGGATTGGGGTCAAGCCAGACAGCTGGAGCTACAGACAAGAAAGCACCTGAACGCTCCAACTCAGAGTCTGCAAATAGTAAGAATTTGCCCCAAATACTGCCACCAAACCCAGTTTTCCCTGTACATCTGGCACTCCCAAAAAAGTGGTGTATTCATTCATTTGAGATTCCTTCACTTCTTAAACTCCGTCTAAGGTAGACATAGCAAAGGCAGACAGAAAATGGTAATAACAAGGAAGGAATTCCCGTGTTTGGAAAAAAAGTCCCAAATGAGCAAGGAAATAAGAATTCCACTGAAACAGCCAGGACTATCTGTGATGGACCAAATTCCAAGTGTTGTGATTTTCCTTTGGACACAGCCATACTAGTATCTTTAACAAAGTCCATCTTCCCCTTTCATTTCTTGTCACAAAACTTCCTCTTCTTACCCGCTACTGACCATGGTGTATCACACTGTCTACTGTTTCCCATCCTACTTCTTCATACCAGACACTACCCTCCTCATCCACGCAGGACTGGATTTCACCCACCAGAGGTGTGTTGTGCAGCAGACTATGAATCACTACGTTTCATCATTGCTCCTGGTTCTGCTAAGGTTCCTCTTGATCTGAACTGTAGGGCATTTTCCCTCTCCTAACCCTATGAAATGCTTGTAAAGACAGGATATGACCTTATAGGTGTTTTTGTGAGACTCACTTGTCTAGTATCTGTGAAAGCAGTATGAAGAACAGAAGAAACCTTGTAAAGAATTTGCTGTCGAATCTTTTGAAGAGAGGCTCTCATTCAAAAAATTTGCACACAGAAGCTGATGGGTGAAATATTTCAGTTTGGGGTATTCAGGAGACTGGACTAGATGAAAGATATCCAGATTCTTGATTTTTTGGTGACTGTTAAAATAAAGGTTGTTGGGTCCTCTCACAATCACTGAGGCCAACCAACATGGAGCACCTTCTGTAATCAAAGTCTCTTGGATTCCAAAACAGGGTGTCCAAATCCACACTGCACACTGAGGATGGCCTTTGGCCTATCTTAATTCCCTAATCTTACAGAGGATTGTTTAGGAGAATACTAGGTAGTGTAGACAAAAATACAGCCCATGGGCCATTGTAACAGTGTAAGAATATGAATTATCAAGCTTCAGTGGCAGGGACAATTTCTGGCCACTATTTAATATACTGCAATAGACAAGGACAACGTTGATCCTGAGTCAGGTATTCAGGGTGCCAGGCCAATGCATTCATGTTTTCACAGCCCTCAACTGGACCTGATGCATCCCACAGGAGCAGGTTAGGGGCCATGCTCCCCTCAGACACAACCTGTCCTAGCACATTGCATTTCGGTTGGTCTGCCAGCCAGTCTGCCTGCCCAGCTGCAAATAAACTTAACTGTTAGCCAGACCCGCAGGACCAGGTTGCCCATCCTCAGACCAGATGTTTTTTGGAGTGTCTTTGAACTTCATAACTGCTTGCAAGACCCCACCTCCTCATCCCAGCCCACACACAGGGCTTTCCAAATGCCTATTACAGGACTCTGCATGAGCATATGAAGTTAGCAGGACTTTGTCTGTGAGGTGTCATTTATTAATATGAATATTTAATTATAGAGCACAGCCACAGAAAAATTAAAGCTGCTTAGACCCTGCATTGCCCCAATGCCACTTCGCTGTGTGTCAGGGCTTTCACTTCCTTTTATCTGCTTTGCCCCCCTGATTTGCCCCTTTCCTGTTTGCAATTTTTTTCAGCCAATTAGTCTGAGGTGTTTTGCAGACATGCTGCAGGAGAGATCCCCACACTTATTGAGGTGCAATAACCATTTCCTAGAAGGGGACACTGAGCCATAAAGAATTTAAGGTCAGAAAGTTAATCTTTAGGTGCTTAAACACAGTAACCTTCTTCAGCATTTAGGGACCAGAAGAGTGACCCGCTTGTTGGAGATGGTATCACTGTGTGGTTGCAGATCCCATTGGCTCCTGCGCAAGCAGTGGTTGCTTAGCAACTTTGAGATGAAGGCCAACTATTTTGATGTCTGAATAAGGATTCAGACATTTAATTTCAGGGACCCACATTTGAAAACAGTGGTGTAGGAGGGTAGATGAAGGTTGCATGCAGAAATGGCAGTTGAACAGTAGGGTCAGAACCAAGCTTACTCCTCAACTACCATTTGAACTAGGAGCAACCATTCGCTCCCTCTCTAGAGACATTTTGGACCATCAGTGTTAGGAATCACCCTTTCTGTCCTGGCATGGCTAAAGCTGGCTCCTGGGAACAGAGTATTTGTGGAAACAGGTCAGATGGTTTCAAAAGTGAGTGTTTGAAACGGCTGTCCACCCAAGTGCCTGCAGCCAAAGCTGGTTTCCTCACCAATGCCTTTAGCAACATGGGCAGCAGAAGGGCCCACGGACCAGTGGTGGGGCACTAAACTGCTAATTAGGAGTTTCCGGCTTGACTTCCAGACCCTTCTTGAGGGTCCTGTTTTTGCCCAGTCTGCAAAAAGAGGACAGTGTTGCTTCAGCCACCTTTGCCAAGAGCTTTGAGAGGCTTGTTTCCCTCCTACAAATGCTGCACAAGACCTAAATAGCGGTGTTATTTCTAGTGTGTTATCCTGATAGCGTGAGAGGCATAAACAAGATCCGCATTTGCTCATGGTGACTCACTGTGAGCCTTTGAGGGTTGTGTAGAAGGGCTTGCTCTGATGTTTTTGCTGCTCTGAGATAGATTATTGATTCTCTTTATCTAGTGTTCGTCTTACAAACCCAAGGTGATGAGCATCCTGTTAGTTTCAAGAGCACTGGTGCTATTTTTCTACTGCTTCAAGGGACACAGAATATGATCCAAGTACCCTCAGATGAGTGAAAAAAACAGGTCAACCTGGTTTATATCAATTAAATTGCCAACTCCAGGTGAAGACTAAAAAGTAAGATTGGATAACAAAAGCAGACCTTGTCCAGTGAGGGGGTCGGAAATTTTCCACTAAATTGTATTTTCCTTGGTTTGGATGGCTTCTTTTGTTGCTAAGGTTGTTAGGAAACATCATATAATTGAAAACAGTGTCTTTGACCTGGAAAAAAAATTCAGAGAGAAATCTTAGAAAATTGTTAAAATGTTGTATTTTGACATTGCTGCTAAAAGAAAAAATAAATTATATTAAGTCCTATCTTTCCAGTTATAAAAGAGTTGGTTATATTAGAAATATAAACTTAGTCCCAGGTAATTAATATAACAGAATATTTGGAAGTCAACAGATCTATATATACAGCTATCAAGAAACAAAAGTAAGGTTTTGGCTTTAACACAATAGAGATTTCATCATTCTTCTTGATCCGTAGCAGAAAAAGGTCTCTACAGCAGCAGCTGCAACATCAACATTCCTTTCTTTGTAGCAAACCCTCCAGCCAAAAGATGATAGATGCAAAATTTACCACACCTCTTTACAAAAAGCCTGGCTTGGCTCTCCCCCTCACCCCACCTTCTGCCTGTCTTGAAAGCCATAAATATGAAGAGGCCAGGCTGAAGTTAACTGCAAAATACCCACTTGCAAACAGGTGTAACAAAAGAGTGAGTCTGAAATGCGCACTCTGTAAAAAGGAGAGGGAGAGAGGAGGTGGGGTGGGGAGCGGGAAGGGAGGAAAGGGAAAAAAAAACCCACATGACTGAAGGTCTTATAAATGTAAAGGGTTTGGCAGAAAGGTTTTAGCAGCCCTGGGTAGAAGATTGCACTTGGTGTTCCAAGCCCCTTATTTTCAAAATCGCCGTGCTGGAGCCCTTTCGAAGCTGCTCCTTGTGTTTGCTTTTTCAATCAGTGAATATCAGGTTGTCTCTTTTTTTTTTTTTTTTTTTTTTAATCTCTGCACTCAGATGTGCCAGGCTTAAATGAAACCTCAGAAAGAGAGGGAGAGAGAATGTGAGCTGTGCTCTGGACCTTTGAAAGAGCTCATCCCCACTGCCTTTATCGGTACTTATTTATGAATCTCCCCCTCCCGACCCCCCTTGCTCACCAAGCCCCATCTCTTGTTTTCCCGCAGCAAATCCCACCTTCCCTTTTGGATGGTTTTTAAATTTTTTTTTCCTCTACATTTATCTATATATTTTACACCCAGTAAGTCAATCAGTTTCAAATTATTGGTCCCCGAGACAGATGTTTGGTGAGTCATTTAGCAGCGCGAAGTTCTTCAGACAGTTTGCTCTTCCACCTCCTGTTCATTTAAAGCATCTTTTGAGGCTGATTTTTCCTTTTCAAAACGTCTTTAACTGCCGAACGTTTGCTCCCACCGGGCAGTCTAATGATGTTGGACACAATATGTGTGAACATCTCTTTAGAGGCCATCTCCCCTAGGCTACATTCTTGCCTATAAAATCATTGTTTATTTAGTCCTTAGGCCTAGGAACCATCTGCAGTCCCCATGGCTCCTGTTGTTTTTAAAGTCCTATTAAGTTTCTGCACTTCTCCTCAGAGCATTATTTTATTTCTAAACAACCACAGACAACTTCCTGTCAACGCAGCTTCTGCCAGGCAAATTAGAGATGACAGTTTCATTCTTCTGACTATGCGAGCTCTCATCTGATGTTATTTAATGTGAAAAACAACTGTTATGTAGAGAGTGATTTATAAACAATGAGGAGAAAATAATAATGATGATGATGATGATGATGATGATGATGATGATGATGATGATGATGATAATAATAATAATAATAATAATAATAATAATAATAATAATAATAATGAGAAGATAGAAGAAGGTGGCCCAGAACTCTGGGTTTAGGTGCTCAGACAGCATTTGCCAGTCAGGAAAATGTGAGGGGTTGGAAGGCTCTATATAATGATCATAACAAAAGAGAATCAATGAGTGTTGACTTGATGTCATTTCCAATCTTTCTTTTCCTGACAGGAACTGAAAACATTTTTGTTTAGTTTGGGAGGGTTTATTTTTGCTTTCCCTCCTTGCTGTCTTTCCCCGCCTCCCATTCCCCACCTGTGCTGAGTAAGCACTCAGAGCCAGGGAGAGTGGCTGAGCCCTGTCCCCTGAGGGAGAGCCCCCTCCTGTTCAGCCACTCTTGGCCTCAGCACCCAGGAGCTGACATTGGGGGCACCTAAATCAACCATTGGTTGACCAGTATCTCAGAAGCAGGATATTCCTAACGTTGAGGGGCATCTCCCCCTTTTCAAAGCACTCTGTGTAGGACTTTGTCCCTCTGTCTTAGCAGAGGTGCCTCACTTAAAACAGCTCTGGGAAGAAAACAGTGAAATCACTATGCTAATGTTAGTGCCAGAAAAGGGATATCTGAGCAGATACCTCTCCTCTAGCCCCAGATTTCCTCTTGCTCTGCAGGCGAGTGAACTACTATAACACATGCCCATACATCTAGAAATACTATAATTCCTAAAACCAGATGGCATCATCCACTCTTCCTACTGGGAGAGGTTCCTGGCTTGTGGTATGCCCCAGGCTGTGCCCAAGTATTGCCTGTAAGAGTGCTAGCTGGCCAGAGCTAGCACTGCACCAGTCCGTACACTAGTAGCAAAGCAATAGGGATGCCCAGAGCATGACACCTGAGCCCAGGCTCCTTCATTGGGCAAGGAGATAACCATGATGTTTTGACCTTCCCCAGCTTCTAGAACTACCCCTAGAAACAATAAGTTGGTGGCTATGTCTTCATGCTGAATGATGCTGATAAAAGTGTAATCAGGGAGAATGTGAAAAATCAGTACGAAAAAGAGGTAACATCTGTGACCTCTGTGAACCAGCCAACATCTTCCTGCATCAGTTTTGCCACCTGCAGATCAGCTGTGATAGCTGGGTAGGGAGGCTGTATTTCATTGCATTCATAAGGCTCTCTAAGACATGCAGGGAGAGGACTGTAAATGGAAGTGGTTAGAACAGGCTGATGTGGTTTGGGATGAAACCACACTGCACTAATGCTGTGGCTCTGCAGTCAAGCACTCAGACCTCAGGAAAGGAGGTTAAAGTTGTTTCTGTAATCTTACCTCTGCCTTCTTCTGAATGTGCATCATAATAAGGTTGTCAACCAAACCCTTACTTGGTGGAAGTCTGTGTAACTCCATTGAAGTTTAAAACAGTGTGAAATTATATTGCATTATATTAGCAAAGAAACAGCACATTACACTACCTAGAAAAGAGGCTGACATCAATGGAGCTATGCTGATTGACACCAGATGAATAGCTGCTTTTTACAGCAATCACGGGTTGGTTTTTCAGATAGTACGATATCACTTCAGGTGAGTGTTTCTGCAACCTGAGCTGTAACATTGTCATATTTCCACAACCTGTTTGTCTCCTTGAACGCTCACAGTTTTTCCTTGGTCAGAGCAGTCTGTGCTATCCTTATCAACTTAGATGGTTTATCCTCTCCCTGTGGTTTGTATTCTAATCACCTGGGCTCCTACCATCTAGTCTGAATTTGCTTTTGAAACAGCAGGGTAGCCTTACTGAGGTGCAATTCAAGGGGATATGGCAATTCCATTACTATGAAGCTCATTTAGCTGCACACTTGGGTAGTCTATATACTCCAGTAAATTTTCACTGTTTATGCTGCAGCTGTGAATGATCTCTTGAGTACTGTTCTGTTCCAGATAGGCTTTCATCGCATCCTCAGCACCAGCATACTAGAGTGCCTTCCAGTCATGCATTAAGCGATATGACCAGTTTCTCTCTAGTGCAGGTTTTTCTGTCGTTTTCTTCTCAGTGGGGCAAATTTAGATACATGATGACTTTGGTTTTGTTGGTTTTGTTTTTGAAGTCTGTATCAATGTCTACACTTGAGGTGTGCAGTAGAGAAGGCAAGCTGTGGAAACGTCCCTAGTTCTACAACGGAAAGTTGGCTGCAGTCTGTGATGGCCATAGTTCTTGTGGGAGCTGCTTCTACAGAACCCTTGAGAGACCTTTGACTGTGCTGCAAGCCTTTGGTGTTTCAGAGCAGACACTGTCATTCAGAGACTCTTACTCCAGTGGGAGGTTGTTGTTTGTACGGCTCCAGGTGAATATATATCTAGAGAGGACAAATGCATACTAGCTAAGGAGTGCAATAACGGGGCTCTTCTCCAGTGCTCCTCAGAAGAGTTGGGGACTTAGGTCCAGAGAGGACAAGCTCAGAAAAAGCTGAACATTCCACAGAAGGAGATAGTGGAGTGAAGGGGATTTGCAGAGCTAACTCTTTGTCTCTGCTCCTTGTTCCTCCATCCCAAAGATGCAGGAACCCTTCTCAGAATCAGAGTGGACTCAGTAACATTGGTTTCACTCCCTGAGGTGTACTCACATTCAGTCCTTCTGTCCACAACAGCCTCTTCAGATGACCCTGGCAAGTCTCTTAGGGTGGGGTTCACCTGGTTTAATTTAGGTATAATGAAAGTTTATTTCTGATGGAGCTAGTCACCTATGGTTTCCTTTAGAGCCATCAGAGAGGAAAAGGTAATGCCAGATGGCAGTTCATCTCCTCCTAAAAAACAAGACAGGGCAATTGACTTCTGGAGGAGCCTGTTTCACTCCACAGAGCCGTGGGACTCCAGCTGTGACTTGATGATGAAGGGCTGAATCTTAGCCATGGGTGGCCCCTCTTATGGGACCTATAATGCAGAGAACAGATCAGAGTTCTACCTACCACAGGGTTAAGGAGGAGAAGTCTTTTAAAGAGAGAAAGGGTGCATTCCCCTCCTGGGAAGGAGCTGTAGAGGGGATGAATTAGTGTATCTGTATCCAAGAGAGATAGGATATGTTGTGAGGATGGGGTGGCAATGCTGTGATGGGTAATTGCTTGGATCTGTTCCACTGCACAGCCAAACAATGGCTGCATCCCCAAACAAGCTTCCCCAGATATCAGTGATGCCTCCACACATGACATCCAGTTCTTCCCTTTATAAAGGGAAGAAGAGAGGGGGAAAGAAGGGGAGAAGTGGGGAGGGAAGGAAATTAGTTTGAGCTATTACAATTGAACCCACTCAGTATTTGGAGGAGAATGTGGTTAAAATGGAAGGCCTTTTAGATGTAGGAAAGAAATCCTGGCTCATAGAATCTGTGGAGAATGCAGTATTCAGCAACCACCGAGGCAGGCATACATTATAAATACATCTGTAACTACTGGGATAGGTGTGAAAATGTAATTAACTGGAAACCTACTGAGTTTAAATGGACTTTTAGTTGTTTCAGCTTTTTTTAATTCTTCTTTAGCCCACCCCCCTCCCGTTCTTAAGTTAAGTTTAGACTTGTGGGTCCTCTAACTCCCACTGGCACTGGCAATTAATAATTTCAAATAGGTAAATCAATGATATTTAAAAGCTCCCTCCTGTGTGTTTGTACAATCTGCACAGGTATAAAAGCTAATCACGTCTTGCTGGGGAAGAACATTTACTATTGGTTTTAAAGAGAGCTTGGCAATTTGGGGGGATCAAACACCATGTTTCTTTCCAAAGTGTGCATGTATCTCTGTAATTTAATATTTCTTTTTAACTTGGTGCTAGGGAAAGGTGTCAGTGATGACAGGGAGGAGCCAGACAGCCCCCTTGAGAAACCATCCATTTTGTATCACTGTCAGATTTGCAAATAGAAGGAAGGGGATATAAAAGGGATCACACAGGATCAGAAACAGACAGTTTAAGGTTTTTGAGGGTAGTGCTTGGTTGGACAGTGAATGGCTAGGTTTGGCTTGCCCAGCAGCCATCTAGGAGGATGCCAAAACACAGACTTCCTTCAAATATTCCTGCAAATACTGTGTTAGATCAGCTCCAACACTCCTTGTTGTCCTTTGTCATGATCATAGCACTTTCAAATATGACATACCTCATGAAAAAGCACCAGAAAAAATGTGGACTCTACATTTTTCATAAGAGCATTTATTTCTAACACCATTAGTTTATTTTCAGCATGCACCTGGAACTATGATGTTGTAAAACCACTCTCCACATTTGTTCTTTTTAACATAATTTTCAGTGGTATTACTATCTGCGGATACTACCCCCTTCTAAATACTTGAAGAACTTCAGCTGCAATAATTTCTTGCAGCAAGGAGTTCCATAGGTCAACTCTGCAGGAGGCAAAATTTATTCTATTTCTATGCTAACGCCAATGTATAATTTATTTTCTGGATTAGTATTTTGCCTGTGCTTCTACTTGAAAAGATCCCATTCAGCCCAGTGCTGTCTCACATGGAGAAGAAAAGCCAGCTGGCTGTGCTGAAATACTCTTTCAAAATGTTCCAAGGAGGAAGACTCTCACATTTGTATTCTCCTTGCAACATCTCTTAATAATTTAATTCCCATTAGAAGTGCCTGTGTTGTAGGGGGGGAAAGATTTATAGAGAGATTTCACTCCAGGTTGGGTTTTTGTCTTTCTGTGTTTTCTTGGCATTTATCATGCATGTTTTAATTTGGATCTGAGTCTTGCTACCATCTGGTCATTATTGCAAAGAAATATTCATTTTCTCTGAGTGACATGGGCTTCATTCATCATGGAACTAGCTGATTGCCCCTCAGGTTTTTTTCCCATTACTTGGAATGAAGTCTGAAGATTCTTAGCACCAGACATAGCAGCAGTCAATAAAGTTTGCAAAGTTAGTGGCAGCTGGTAACTGGGCGCAGGAAAAATTAACAGACACTTTTTAGGCCCTGATCATCCCACCCTTTTCCACATGTCATGCATGGGAAGTGCAGCATTGGAGGCCAAAGCAGCATTGCAAAGGATAGGAAGTGAGTTGATGACTCCATTCCCCTTCTACTATCAAACTGTGAAGTGCTGTCACTCTCAGAGTGAAACTTGGAGGTTTTGTTCTCACCTAAACATGGAGAAGACAAAAGGGAGGCAATCTGCCCCAGAGAAATGTTGCAACAGCTACACTCTGTTTCTCCCACAAAGGGAACAGACCTCCAAGCAAGACAGCCTGAAAAGCAGTGAGAATTCTTCATGAAGAGGTCTCGAAAGACACACTTCAAGCTTTGGCGGGAAATTAAACACAATCACTTTTAGCCTCCTACCATGCAAGAGTTTTTCCTGGATGCCTGTCATTACAAACAATAGGCACAGGGCAGTGGGGAGCAAACAGAGGGACCTTTAACTAGTCTTAGGATTATTCAGTGTGTGCAGTGACCCGCAAGTGCATCTGCAAACCCTTTGCAAATAAATTGCTTGTGACTATTCTTTCCCGTCCCTGGTACTTCCCACATCCTGCTGTGTAATTCCCTGGACTAATCCATCTTTGGTTCCCTTTGTTTGGAAACAATCCTTTGTAACATTTACTGCTGAGGGGTAGACTGCGTGTGTGAGTGGGGAGGGGGGTCAAGAGGGTGTTCCTCAGTCTCTGCATGCTGTAAAACCGAGTGTCAGTCAGAGGCTTGGACTAGATGGTCTGAAGGACCGACACTCCTGAGCATCATCGTTTATGTACCTCTCCAAATGGGGTATAGCTAAAAAAGACTGGCCAGGGGCAGATGGCAACTTGGGATCAGTCAGAAACAAAGACAGATGGCAATGTGTGACTGGTTGGAAGACAAGTTATTGCATGAGATTAGATGGAAATGGATGGGAAATGTAAAATGGGACTGGTTGGGGATGTAAGGCTGTACAATCATTTGTAAAGTGCTGAAAATTAGACTACCATCCTAGCTCCCTTGGCAGTCTTGGACCTACCTACCTTTCCAAGCAGTGCAGAACTACACAGATCTGCAGAATGCAAAGCGACCTCCCAGGGATAAGATCTGGCCAACATGATCTCAGTGTGACCTCTGGATTTGGTCCTAGAGGTTGGCTTATTTTTTTGGAGAGAACAGGACCACTGGTAGCAAGCACTGCAGTTTAGTGTTCATCAACAGTTGTCACTGTGCCCAAGGAAATATTTTTAACAGTTTTTGGACACACATAACATTCTATTGCACCATGTCTAGGATGGATTCAAATGGAGTGGCCAACAACTGGAGAAGATGATAGAACAGCTTGCTTCAATTTGGAGCATCTGTGCCAGTGAGATTTTGGGGTTATGAATAACCAGTCTTCCTCCAGCCTAGCAAGGCAAAGAGAGAGAGAGAGAGAGAGAGAAAGAGAAAACATCTGTGAATTTGCTGGAGGGTACAACTAAGCTCCATATTGGGTAGAGAAGCCTGAAAACATTGAAATGACTAGAGGAATTTGTTCTGGGTCAAAATTAATTTCTACTCTTCCTAATAGGTGGCTTGTTTGGAGACTTTGCTCCTGCTCAAAGTGATTCAAAGTTGATCAGGTCCCATTAGTCCTAGTGAAATCAGTCATGATGCATTCTAACAGAAGCAGGAGTCTAAACAGATTATTTATTTATTTATTTACTTGACATCAAAGAATAAGAACAGCAGAATGATCCAGTGGTAAGGGTGGATGTGAGGAGAGAACCAGGGGCAAGAGAGGCAGTAATAATAGAAGGCAGTCCAGATGTTGACTGCACACTAAAATATCGCCTTTCCTCTCTACTGATAACACCGAATGTTATTTTGTTTCTTTGGAATTCATTTTCTGAAAGTGTCTGCATGAGGAACATCTGCTCCCTCAAATCCAGGCCTACAATTTGAATAAATTATCAATATCTGGCAGCAGCCCGTTATTAATGGCTAGAGTTTTATAAGATTCTCCGGTATAATAATAGCAAAGCTAACGGTTGGCATTCCTCCCAGAGAGATTCGTATTCGTCCCATTTTATTCTGTTCTGATTTCTTTTCTTTTCTGTTTTTCTCCCTGAGTCTGAGCACCATCAGTTGATTTTTACCATGGTTCTTGGTTCAAAAAAAAAAAAAAAAAAAACCCAAACCATTAGTATCCTATAAATCAAAAAGAAAAATGACATCCGCAAACATAAAAGACTCCCCTGAGTGTTTTGCTATTATTACCTGTACAAGGTTGCATATGTGGCTTCAGAAACATCTTCTTCCATCAGGAATCATCAGGTAGTAAGATTTCTCACTTCCATGCAAGAGACAAGTTTTATTAACTTCCTCTTCAGCTTATACCCTGGTAATTAATGATGCAGTGCACCTTTGAGGTGTCCTAATGTAGGCCGTTTATCAAAAACTGCAACGGCATAGAAAGAGGACTATGTTCTTTCAATATGATAAATCCAAGCACACGCTGGGATGTTCTACATCTCTCTTTTACGTACAGCCGCTCCCTCTAATTGCCGGGTTTGACTTTCATTGCAAGTTCTGACAAATCACCTTCTAGCAGAGAGCCCCTCCCATGCACGTGCCATGCACCGAGAAAAAAGCTAATCGCTTACCGCATTCAGCAGAGCACATGCCTAAACCCATGGAAAGATCACGCAGCCTAATTTTTCGTGCCATGCTAGGGAGCCTGTGACAAAAACCATTTCTCTCTGAGCTTTCTGTATCAATGGGGAAGAAGAAAGCAGCAGGGTGCCTCCATGGGCTTTCTAGCCTCTGTTGTCCCTTCAAACTCGCTTCCACTGTTTTGATCTGTTTATTCTCCAGAGCTTGGCACTGGGAGATGCCTGTTATGATCTCTAGTGCAGGGTCAGGACCTGTGTCATTGAAGTCATCATTGCACATCTGGGCTTTTGCCAGCTTTAAAACGGTTCTCCCAAGCTCTTTGCAGAGAGGGTGGAGGTATCAATATTTGGCCCATAGATGTGACCAGGCTATTGAAAAAAGGGCAGAAAAGCCCTTCAAAGGCTTCAAGGTGCTTTGGATTGGGTCCCAATGCAAAAGTTCCATCATCCCATAGGGGGAAAAAAAATAGAAGAAAATAATACAGTCCTGTCAGCAAATATAGTTGCTGAACATGGAACCTCCAGCGAAGTCGTCAGGGTGCCCTTTGTCACTGCTGTAATTTTCTTAGAAATGCTGGTGCCAATCTAAACACAAGGAAAGGCAGATTTCACAGGAGATTTCCTCGCATGCAGGTTCTGCCAACAGATGTGGACCAGCAGCACCCTCTGTCCACCAGCTCCCACTGAAGGCAGAGGATGGTTCTGGATGAATATGTAGGTCCTATAGGTACGGGGGCACTGATGAGACTGGCAACCCATCCCCAGTGCCCTTCAAGGACCCAGAGGGGCAGAGGGTCACCAGGGCACAGGGACAGCCCTGGAGAGAGAAGTCACTAGAAAAGGCTCTGCACAGCATCCCTCTCCACATGGGTACACAGAGCTTTGGGGTGAGTAGTGGGTAACCACATGCCAACATCTTCAAAGTAAATACTCCTTTAGCACATATCCAAGCATAATGTTCTAAGGCAGCCCTATCCTTAAGACAGGTCAGCTGTTTTTCACCCAAAAGTGGTCCCATGTGGGTAGCCTGATTACTCTGTGAAACTGTTGGTTCTGAATGCATAAGATCCTGTGCTGTCTCAGTGAAAAGCTCCATCTCATGCAGGGATGGTGAAGATGAATTAGTTAATTATGTAAAGTGCTTTGGAGATGAAAAGTGACACCTGAGTACCAAGTATTACTATTAATTATAAAACATATACCACCTACCAGGTATTATTTCTCTTTTTTCCCCTGAAAAATATAGTTCTGAAGTTCAGATTACACCACCACCACAAGTCAGTGGGAAAGCATGAGAGTTCCAGCAAAGAAAAAGTATTTTGATCTAAGCAATCCAGAATTTCAGAGGAGCCCCTTTTCTCTGAGCCTGCATGTATTTTACCACCTTTGTATGACACCGTCCCAGTACCAGTATCAAATCATAACAGATTGCAAGTCTTGCATAAATATCTGCCCTTCTTTCTTCTGGTCTTTTGTGTAGACACCTGAAGCACCTCTGATCAAAGTCAAAGAAGACATCTCTGTAGGGTTAACAATATGCTTGATTCCTCTTCAGCAAATCACTTATGCATCTACTTAAATTAAGGCACATGCTTTAGGATGAGAAAGCTGGGTGCCAGATTCTCAATGGAGCCCCAGTTCTAGTGAAAGCCAGAGGGAATGAGAAGGAGAGGGAAAGGAGAAATTTTCTATGAAAAATTCTCCTTTGTTCTCCTCAATTCCTCTTTCATGGACATGAAATTTTGGATTGTGGTGTATGAAATGAGAGGAAAACACTGCAAAATAGGGATTTTTGTATTGTAACAAGCAGTGTATAAAGCACATTTCAGACTTATGTTGATACTTAAACCCATTTGGTATGTTCTTGCTGGGTCACTTCAAAATTGGACCTCAGTGGCAAAAGCAGCTGGTCTTCATTGATTTTGGTCTATTAAAATATTTCAACAAAAAGACTCCAAAAGTGTTTTGTGAGGCAACAGATAAGTTAAAACCTTTGTTGTGGCAATGTATCTTATTAAAAAAGGATGCAGATAATCCAGTCATATGTGACAATCAAGGCCAGTACTAATTAAACAACTCCAAACAATACAGTGTGTTTCTGCAAGGGGGGAGAAGTTTATTCTGTATGCACCATACAGCAAGCCAAATTTAATATATTTTGAGAATGAAGCAATTTGTTAAATACACATTTTTGTCCTCTTCTCTTTCCTGCCCCCCTTTTCCTCTCTCTCCTTGCACAAAATTTGAAGGCATTCATGTAAAATGGCTCTTAGGAATATCACACACAGTTTTATTTATGGTAAATTTATTATAATAGGGATGTTCTCTGTCATTGTCTGAGAGATTTATTTATTGTATCACACTTTTGAAACTGCTGATACTGATTGTTTCAAGAGGTTGCCTTAAAGGAAAAGGGGGAAAAAAAACAACAAAAAAAGCCTTACAAATGAAAAGAAATGGCCATGTTACTATCAATTATTTCATAATGAGATATGAGGGGAGAATTTTAAACATTATCTCTAGCATTACAGTTGAACAAACAATATATTTACTGGAAATTATACTCCAATGATGAATGGCTTGTTTTAAAATAGAGGCTTCTCTAATGGGGGCCTTTCTGAGCAGCAGTGACACACAGTCCATCTCACAATTATTATTGCATTTTAATCAAAACTGAATTCCGTATTTCTGCCAAAGAGTGAGAAGACTGAATCCCATTTACAAATATCTCTATTCTGATGATCCCTAAACAATAACAAATTCTGAGCTGTCCAAAAATATTCTAGCAATAATGCCATTTCCTAGTAATTCATACTTTTCCTCCTGCTAAAACCCCTCTTTTGCCTTCTTTCTTGGTGTCCAGGTACATTTTCAGTTGTAAGGTTTCAATAAAAAGGAATGTAACACTAGCTTTTCCCACCACCACCAAACGAGTGCACCCTCTCCCCCCCCCCCATCTTATGTAGAATAGGGAATTGGATATTAGTCACTGCAGTTTCTAGCTATGACAGACAGTAATTTACCATTTTATTGTGATTCAGTGGCTTGGACAGAGGCACACATTGCCTGTCATGCTGTGTTCATCACCGACTGTAGAGACAAGCGTTGCTTGTCAAATAGTAGAGCCCTTATAATGAGGACACCTAGGTGTAACATAAAAGATTCACAGGCAAAAGGACTTCTTATGGAGGGCTTAAAACCTCTAAAGCAGTGTGAGCTAGTTAGATAATACACAAACTTTAGAAGTGATAAAGACAGATATTTCCCCCTTATATCTATTAAGCATACCAAAAATGTTATCAACAGAGCAATATGTAAACCTTTGTGCAAAGTAGGCAGAGCAATTTATTTGCATTATCTCACCACCCCACGGAATGGACAAAGGAGAAGATATGTTTTTGTGTGTGTGTGTATGTGTGCATGGCACGGACAACAAAATCCCACAACCTAAAACAGGTGTGTTCAAGGGAAAGCAAAAAAACTTCTACCTTTCAGTGAAGCTGTTGGATGGCCACTAAAGAGATTTCTGATTATTTTAATTTATCTTCATTTCTAGCAAGCTGGACTCTGCATGGCATTTTTCCATAAAGGGAAAGCTAAGGTGCACCCGTAGGTTACAGCATGCACGTCATGCCATAAGCAGCTGTAAGGGGCAGAAAACTGACATATGAGATTGGATTAATCCTCTGTCAAACCCAATGGGAAGTAACGGACTGGATCCTCAGCAGGGGTAAATGGACACAAACCCAGGGTTTTCAGTGAGGTTGTCTCCTTTTACCTCCATCAGGGAGCTGCCTGACCCATGTTTTAGCAGTGTCATTGCCTGCGTGCCTTCCAGGGTTGGAGCTGTTCCTGTAAAGTTGCATCCATTTGGGGTGTCAGCATCCTCTTGGTCAGGAAAGGGTCTGGACAAAACATGAGGGAAGGTTTGCCGAGCATGCAGGCAATACCTCGGCTCATCTGCCAGGTGCTGCTCAGGCCCAGTACTTTGCTTGACGATGCAGACAGCTCTGCCAACAGGATGGAGCTGAGACCCCACAAAGGGCCTGAGAAGCTGAGGGTAAAGCCAGAGCTATGCTTGGCTTCAGACACAGCACCAGTGGGTACTCAGAGCGACCTCTGAGCATGTGCTTCACAGGTTGGGGGTCTCTGTGGAGACAGTTCCTTATCACTTTCTATCTTCTACCTCCCACCCCAGCCTAAGTGGGCTTTCTTAGTGTGAGATTGCAAAGCGACCTCTGAGTGTATACTTCCAAGGGTGAGCAGAGTCATATGTGCATAAGCGGTCCCTGCATGCAGGCTGTACACTTGCCTGAGTGGGAGAAAACGGTGAGAGGTCCATGAAACATCTTTTCCATCTGCGATTTCCCTTGGATAGCCCACAGCTGGAAACCACCTGAATAAACCCATGCCAGCTTTTCCCTGGCCAAAGGGACAGCACCGTTCCTCAGCAGTCCTTTCCCTGGATGCCCCAAACCAAGGCAGGGATGCACTGCAACCGGGGAGAGCCCATGCGGGAGATGGGAGCTTCCTCCACTCTCCTCCCCGTCTTCTGCCCTCCATTTGCTGGGGGTAGGGAGATGGAAGGAACAAAGCTGGATGCAAATGCTACTGGGTGGAATTTGTACCACATGCTTTTATACTTTCTTATTTGCACAATAATGTAAGCATACACGAGTTCATCTGTGCACTGTAATATGCACATTTTCAGTCTTAAATGCTGTGTTACAGAAATCTGCATCCACACATAGTTCAGCATCACATTTTCAGGCAAGGTTATGTTTTCCTTTAAGGATAGTTAGAAACACAACCAATTTTAGGTACTAATACAAATTTAGGAAAGCGCATGTTCTAATAAAGGTAGTTTAAATGTATTTAGAGGCTGAGGAGTACTTGAACCTTTATATTGCCAGTATCAGATATACATATGAATATTAGTGAAGCTAAACTAATTGATTGAATTACTTTAGGGAAGAGTGAGACACGAATGCAACATTTTAGTTAGTCTTATTACATTTTCATTTACCTTAAGGGAAATCGTAACTGCTTGAAGACTGGATTTTAAAAATGCCCAGGTAAATTTTTCTAAGATTTTGTTTTATCACTACATGCATATGTTACATGCTGACATTCATTTGCTAATCCTCTTTCCCATCTTTTGTCCCCTCTCTCCTAAAAAAAGAAAACAACAAGTGAAATTGAAAAATGGTGCTCACTGAGGGGTTTAAAGACATTTGAAATTTGGAATATATTTTAAAGGTCAATTTCAACAGTAATTATGTTATAATGGTGAAGCTTTTAGAGAATGCGAAACACAAGATTAATATGTTGCCAGATAGAAAGTGGCAGAAGACTCTATCTTGTGCGTGTGTGTGAGTGAGTACGTGTGTGTGTGCGCACATGTTGCATGTGTTAAAGATTACAGGCTCCAGCAATGCATCAGAACAGATTTAACAAATACAAGGAACACTGATGCACTTTGCACGTGTGTAAAACTTCCACTGATATCAAGGACACTTGCACTGAACACAGGCTTATACTTTTATTCCTGGAAAAGGATTCCTTTTTACAAAATTGCTATTGAATTAATGGCATCAGCTGATCCTCTCTGGAACTGAGAGTCCAGTGTGCAAGGTGCTGTACAGCAAGAGAATAAAACCCATAAAACTACTCAGGCACATTTACTTAGTCAAGACAAAGTGAGCCTTTTTATGCATTCTGAGAGGAACTAGAGATGCGGTTAGATAAAATTAAATATTCTGTTTTATAATGGATGTATACAAAATAACATTTCATTCTTTTTTAATTCTTGAATGAGTGGTTTAAGCACAGGGTCATCTATGTAACTTTATATTTTATCAGATGAGTTATTGGCTCATTGCATGATCCCTGTTGCTTGGTAACTTAATGTGCCTCAGTTTACTCAACTGAAGACAGAAAACCCCAAGTCATGACAATGTCAAACATCATATGAGGTTTGAGCTGTCCTGGAGTGAATCCTGTAAGGTGTTTCAGATTCTCTGATGGAAATTACCACATAAAGCATGATGAGAACTTACTCAAAGTAGCCAACAAACTTTTTTCTTACAAAAAAAAAGCACTGTTGGAGGCAGTTCTCCCACTTCATGAATGGCATTATTCTGAAAAGTCAGTCTAGCTTTTTCACTGGGGCCTGGTACAGCTGGGCATTTTCATCCCATCAAAGTTTCTCATTCCTCTGGCTTCTCTCTGGAAATCTGAGCCTGACAGCACATTTCTAAGATGGAAACAGCCACAGGGATGGATTAGAGCCTGAGCACAGAGGGAAGTGTTAATACTGTCTAGCTGTAGCTACCTCAAACAAATCCTGTGAAATCTGGAGGCCTCTATGTGTCCCTATTCATTATACAGGGGTCGTATTAATCTCCTTTAATTTTAGCATTTAGAAGTCAGGGGAAGAAGTCTGACTGGTTTTCTTTTAGGGCCAGTAGAGAAAAATGGGCAGGCAAAGAATGTGGATCACCCAGCCAGTCCTAGGTAGGTATCCAGATCATTGCTGGTCTCCCTTGATTACACTGGGAGGCTAAGTGACAAGCTCAGGGTAGGCATCTAACCCTTAGACACTTAATCCTTAGATGAATCTCATCTGTATGCTCCCCACACCAGATGCTCCTATTTGCATTTAAGTTAGATGCCTAAAGACTTCAAGAAGATGGTAAGCTCCCGCCTCCCCAGCGGAGGAGTGAATATGAAGGCAGAGACCCCATAGCGCAGGCTATGATTGCTCGGGAACCTGCAAGGCACCTGGCCACTGCTGCAAGGCAAAGAAAAACAATAAACCAAAACATGATGTATACTGAGAGAATAGTCGTTTCCCAAAGCACATCATAAATGGTATATTTATAACATTAATTAAATGTCTGCAACTAAAATTATTTATAATAGAGATGTGAGAACTCAATAGACTATTAGTGAAGTCAGCTTGTTTCATCCCAGAAGGCCTCGACAAAGACTTATTGCGCTGTATATGAAAGTCTTAAACAGTTACTGGTTTAGAAAAGTTTATTTCCAAGATGTCCAAATAACACTAATGAATGTGCTATAGAGTGTAGCTTATGAAAGAAAACTTAGTTTGTCTTGACTCCTTTCTGGCATATTTCCCATATAAACACGAAGAAAAATTCTTACTTGTATCCTAATGAAATAATAATATACAATGTTAAAGACAGCCCCCCAAACCTACATCTTAATATCTTTTGAAGCTGTGTTTGCCAGCAGGTTGTAAAGCAAAGAGCAACTGCAGAACTGAAGTCCAACAGCTCACTGTCTTTATGGGCAACAATACCTACATCTCTACTTGTAAATAAAAGAGTCCAGGATGTTGACATGAGCCCTGCCCTACAGTTTCCCACATTACCGAACCATTACTATATCCCTTGGCAGTTTTGGCATGTGTCCAAAGCACTCACTGGTCCCTAGATGAGAGCATGCACCGTGCCAAGGACCATTCCCAAAAGCAGTGTGAATTAATTTGTACCAGGTTTGTCTCCTTCTACCTAAGTCTGTCTTCCACTGTGTTTCCAGCAGGCTTTGCATGCTCCTGGTTGCTGATACGTCCTTATGCTACACCTCATGGCATTAGAACATCCTCATATTTTCAGGCTTTTAAAACCCTGGTCTGTATATGGGGTTTCTCTCCCATTACTCTAAGCAGAGCCCACACAAAATAACACACCTTTTATTATTTTTTCTGTTTATTGCGATTGTGGTCAGACTATGTCAGCTGTCTTCAGGGCTGGAGAATGGTCCCTAACCCTGTTTTGTTTAGCCGTGCAGACATACCCAGTGCCTTTGCTGCCTTTAGGAGGGAAGGGCTAGTTTCCTGCAGCTGAAAATCTGTAGGTTTGAGCATGGGGAAGATTTTCACTTCCTTCTCCAACTGTGATATTGAGCTTGGAAGTTCAAGAGCTCTATACCTAGAACTGGTTAAACCATTCTCTCATCAGCAACCATTCACTCATGGACCACTCAGCTGGACCAGACAACAAATGACTGGGGAGTGAAAGAGGAGGTGGTAAGAATTGTTGTTATTACCTGTTGGGTTTGTGAGTTTGATCCCGTTTTATGAGGCTACGAACACTCACCAGCCCATCAAAATTAATAATATAACAGGTCACTGCCAAACTCCATTGTTATGTTTAACTTTTGTTTTGCTCTTCTTTTACCCTCCTTTCTGAGTTTCCTTTGAGGTTACTGTGCTCATCCCTTATTCCTTCTTTGTCCTCAAGGTCATGCATCATGAAGATATCTTTTCATCCAATAGACTGAAGGGTAAATATATCAAGAGAAATCAAGTCCTTCCATTCCCCATGAGTAAGGAATCTGCCCCCTGAAACTTCTCCTGGTCCTCTTACTAGCTGTTGTCCATTTAATAAACATTGTAGCAAGACAGTGTCTCTTTATCATCTCCCTTCAGATTCCGAGACTCTGTGTTGTGCATTAAAGGTTGGGAGCCACAGGGTGTGCCAAAAGCTGGGTCATATGTCCTGCTATGATGTTCCTACTATTTCAGCTTCGTCTATAAAGGGCAAATGGTAAATCATCTTCCTGAGAGTTAATGGAGCATTTCTGCAGCAAGAGAAAAAAGTGAAAAAGTTCCAAAAGAGTGGCTTATTATCTCAGTCAGCTGAAATTCACCTTGTCCAACACCTGCCTAGGAGTCTTCATTTTCCTTTCTTTATTCTTCAAGTTATTTTTTTCCTTAGTTTTTCTTCTCTTTATAAGCTTTCCTGTAATTCTGTATCTTCAATTTCAGGTCCACACCCTTTATCAGCTCTCCAATTAAACCAGGGTACCTGTCTAGCATCTTTCCTGTGTAGGCTTCTAAGCTCTTTACAGGCAGTAATTAACTGAACCTCACAACAATCCTGGAAGTTTAGGTTAGTGAAGGCACAGAGTGCCTGAATGGTCATATATTTAATTAGTGGCAGACCTAGAAAGAGGGTCCAGGAGTCCTGACTCCTCATTCCTTGATTTGACCATCAGATGTTGTCTCACACAAAGCGCTGGAGAATATGGGTCAGCCTATCCCTCACCCCAGCCCCCCTCATCTTATTGTAATTATCCTTCCATATTTAATCCATTTTATCAATGCCAGGTACCCCACCAATCTTTCCTGGTTAATGCTCTGTGATACTCTGATTGCTCTGTAATACGCTGTCCTCTGGTCCTATTCTTTCCCTTGAGATATACACCCCTGCCTGCTGTAGCATTGTGGAAAACAGGAGTGGGTTATTAATGGGTATTCAAGGCTTACCTTCAGCTACACCAACAAGTGGGTCCAGCCAAGTAACTCAATACTTTTTCTCTCCCCTAATTGAAGTTATTCATCAGCAGGGACATCTTTGCCTGGGAGGTGGCTTGCTGAGCATTGCAAGACTCCTCGCTTGTGGTGAGGTTTACAAGTACATCTGAGCTGATTTTCCCTCCAATACGTGCCCAAAGTTTACACCATTCCTAAATCACTGCTGAGCACACTCCTTTCTCATACATCCTGACAAGTTTAAATTTATCTCTGATTTCAGGTAGAGACAATAGCTTACAAAAGGGAACATGTACATCCCTTCCCTGCCTATGCCAAGCACTCGTATGGCTCCTGACGTGTTGATTTCTAGATTAAGCTCTTGTGCTCCCTTTTGTGCACTTGGGATGGACTAGGGGCCAGCTGGAGGGATGGGGAGATGGTGCTACAGTGATAGGAAGAGCATAGGTCAGTGGGCTCAGGACACTTGCACACATTCTTCATGTCTTCATGAAGACACATTTCAAATTGTGTTCTCCACAGTTGCAAAGGAAGCTGTGGCAGAGTTCATGACTGTTTCCCTGCCACCGCTTCACAAGGTGTCTCCTTACCAGTGGGGCCAACCTTCATCAGCACCCTGCAGGTACCTCAGTACAGCTGGGGGTAACCAACCCTTGCGCATACTGGATCCGCTTGTCTCTGTTTCTGTACTGTTTCCAGTGTTCATCACCCCTCCCTATACTGCCATCTCCCTGACTAATTAATAAGTGAGTCATCTTCTCCCATGGCCTCAAAATGCATTCAAACTGTCAGTGGGACATTTATTTATTTATTTTGTTGTGGTTAAAGACCTACTCTTCTAAACAATGAAAGGATAAATAAAATCAACTCAGACAAGGTTATTTCACATTCCTAATTCCCAGCACCTTTTTTTCTACTAAAGCACCATGATGCTTGTTCATTTCTCCCCCCTTCCCTCTCCCACCCGCTAAGAAAAAACAAAGTACATTTTCGAATCAAGATAAAGCCATCAAAGAACTAACTAAACATGATTAGAAAGGACCTCTCCTTAATGGGAAAAAAATCATGATTTAGACCTGGCTGCTTTCCAAATATCCCTGTGCAATCAACCAAAGAAACACATTTTAGAAAACAGAATTGTAAAAGTAACTTTGAAGAATCGGTTGCCATGGAAACAGATCTGTAAATACTTAACTGCAAACATTAAGTGACACAGTGATATTCCAGAGCCCAGGATGCCTTAAAAGGATAGCAAATTTCACCCAGCTCTTTAAATAATCAACTCAGCTGTGCTTTGATTTTTCTTCTTTTTTTCCCCTTTTCCTTCCTTTTTTTTACACTATTCAGTGCAGTCGCATCCCTGTTCTCAGGCATGTGTGATAATAGAAATGCCAGAACTATTTTATAAAAGAGAGTCCTGATCTTTTATAACATGGAGACAGAGAGGGAGGAGGGGGCACCAAGTACCGAGTCAGAGCAACCTGTGGAGTCTGAAAATATAGCCCAGAGTCATTCTGTTTCCCTGTAACTGCAGGGTCAGAAGAAAGCATGATTGATTGTGGCTTTTCAGTGCAAGAAAAAACCACAGACGACCAGCAATTTCTTGTCATCTGCCAGGGAAGAATCAGACGCAGGGAAATAAAAGGGTTATGGGCAATTTTAATTTAAACAAGTGGGTGCATTTATGTTGTACCCTAGCCTTAAATCTTTGCTCAGAGTTAACTCACTCCTAGGTTCCCCAATAAATTTCAGGACCCAGGTCCTGCTGCCCTCAATAAGGAGTGTCCTGCTCCCTTGGGGATTCAGGGCCCCTCTCCTTTCTTGTCATGGAGTATCCATGCCCTACAGGCTTATCTGATTCACTCAGGAGGGTGACTTCATCTGAAAGCCTCAGGTGTTTGAGGGGTAAAGCCTCTCTCCCCATGTTAAGATCAAAAAAGTCAACAGCCCTGGTGTTTCCTTCTGGGAGGACAGTGAGGGGTGGCTACTGATAGACCTTTCCCTGGCTGTAGGTACTGATTACAGAAGACTGCAAGCCTGCTTTTCTGAGATCTTGAATGTGTTGAATTTTCAGACATACTTCAAAAGGTCTGCATGTTCTTCCCAGCCTAAAGGGAGGTGAGATGGGTCATCAGTACCGTAGTGTGAAGGATGACTTAAGGGATGGCCATGACCCAGTGTGTGAGCACACAGTAGATTGTGGTTAAATATCTAGTTCCATCAGATGCCTCTTAGTGGCCTTGCCTCACCCATCTGAAGTTTTGGAAATGCAGGGTTTACTGCAGTTTTAAACCTACAATGGACAGAAACTGACTGCATTTAATTTAAACTTTAGAAATCTTTTGGACAAGGTGATTCCTTTTTGGCTTCTGACAGATTATACTTAGAGCCTATGATCATCCCTGCACTGCTAAAATAGCGTATGGCTTTTCCAGAGTAAGGGTCTAGGATAGAGGAGTTAATTTTTTTCCCACTACAATCCTGCTGTTGGCAAGCACTTGGATTTGAACCAGATATCCTCACTGGTGAGCAACAGCCTGTGAGTATCTGCAAACACGAGTTTAGCTGACACTTTAGGAGGACCTTTAATAACCTGCTTGTTTTCATCGTTTTGGTTGGGTTTGAGGTTTTCTCTTCCCTGTGGGCTGGTTATGTTATCCTACTGAAAGCTGAGCAGTATTATCCTTTAAGCTGATTTTTCTGCCCAGCTTAGGAAAAGAAGGGATGGGGAGAGGAAGTTAAAAACCGTAGAGGCCAAGGATGCAAGAAGAAACAGGAGGGGACAGAGAAATGCAGTTTGAAAGGAGCCCTGATCTCTAAAGTGATCACCTTTTACTTACACATTTTATTTGCTGAAGTCTGTACAGCTGTAAGAGATTCGTCCTTATGTCTAGTCTTGGGGGTTACTGAAATGAACAGCAAAACACAGATAGAGGGATAAACCTAGACGTAGATAAGTTAGCAATCGATTTATATGTATAGATATATAATTTTTTTAGGAGGTGTCTTTATCTCAGACAGCTGAGAAGTTCCCACCTGGATCTCTCCTCTGCCTAGCCTGCCTATCTCTGTCTCTCACACGCATGTCATCTGTCTGGGAACCTCTGAGAGAAATCTGTGTGATCTTTGTGGAAGGAAAGTGTAGAAAAAACACATTTCCTTTGCTTTCCTCCACTCCCTGCTGCCCCCTTCTCTGGGTGCACACTTCAAGGAGATGTGTGTGTGGCAGGCAGAGCCCAGCACAGGGCAGGAAGAGGAGAGGTGGCTCTCATTTGCAAAATCCACGGTGTTTTCATCCTTGGCATGGTGGTGATGGGGTGGGAGAGAGGAAGGGGGTATGGCATATCTCTTCACTTTATCACTGCCTGGGCTCTCGCCTTGTCATTCTGCACTTGCCATGAATCTAAAGAGAGTTTGGCCTTAATAACTTCACACAAGTACTGCATTGCCAGTGACTTTAGAGACGGGTGACAGCAAGCAAGGAATTATAATGAATTGCTGCAAATGCCTTCTTCACACAAATTACAGTTATTTTCCTCTGAGCCTGCATGCCTTCCAACATCAGGATTTTGGTTCAGAAGATAGGGTTGGGTGTTTGTGTGTCTGGGGAGAGAGACATACATTTTACCACCACACTCGGACCCCTTCACCCCTTTCTTTCCCCACTGCCTCCCAGGGGTTTTTGTGTTTGCTTGTTTCAGATTTTTTCTTATATGCAGTCAGAAAATGTATTTTCCTGCTGAAACCAATACACTGCTCACAAGCCATCCTGCACTTCAACAGGGAGTGGAAGGAATTTTGGCTGTTGTTGTGACTGCAAAAATTTAACTTGGGGTTAATGTCTTCCTCTGTCACCGAAGTTGTCCAGACCTGACTGTGAAGGTCCCCTTTTCCACTGAGGACCACGCCACATGTCTGTCTGGCCATCCTGATAGGTGTGCCCTGGTGAAGGTGCTCTTGAACATCACGACTGCCTTCACAAGGACAGCTGCTTTGGTCTCAGAAGGGTGGGCAACTGTTCCTGGAATCATAGCCCAGCTGCTCAACACCCAGAGTGCCTGTGACTGGGGCCCCAGGAAAGCAGGTTAAGGTCAACTGTCACTGTTGTCTGTAGATAGAGTTAGCTTAGCCTGTGGTGCATATGGGTTCTGTTTTTTGTAGGAAGGAGGGTAAAGGTCTTCCAAAGACAGCATGACTTCTTTTAGACTGGTGCTCATAGCCAATACATTGCCAGGGCATGGCTCATGCCCATTTCTCACTTCCCCATTACAGTCTCTGTTGTTTTCTTTAACAGATATTTTGAGAGGCAATGAAGGTAAGCATTCTTTGGCATTTCTAAGAAGGAATTGCCTAAAGTATTCACAGATAGGTGAATTGTCCTAAAATCTCCTTGGTGCTAACACTTAGCCAAACTCTCCATCTTAACACTCATCCTGGACCAGATGAGGTCTCTTTACTAGGGTTACTATCCTTGGGTTGAGGGCAGAATAATGCCTTGCTTTTTCATTCCCCATACTGAACAGAAGACTGGAGGTGGCACTGTCTTGATGTCTTATTCTCTTTGCATGGCTTCAGGTGATTTCAGTGGTGGTCTGAAGAGAGCAGAGGATACATGCCGCACAAGATTGAGAATTACCTTCAGTGAGGTGTGAAAGGAGGACTGCTAGGCAGTCACTTTGTACAGTTCTGCAAAGGTCACTTCTGTTTTTGCTGAGCATCTTCCAAAAGCAGTGGAGTAAATGGGAAGATTTATTTTGATTGGCCTGTTTTCTGTTGCAATTTGGAAACATGAGTCGATTTCTCCACATGAATAAGAAGTTTAACTCTAGATGCGTGTTAACTTCATCAATTTCAGGTATTTAAAAGGATCACTGAAGAGTTTTTATTGAGACCATAGGTCAGATAAGCTTTTGGACAGCTCTGGCAGCTTCTACGCGATTCGCTTTTTCTCAGTGTAATCATCCATACAATGAGGCCTTTCTTCAACTTTTCATTTCCTACACTGGTTTTAAAAGATATTATTTATGTTATTGCCCATGTTACTTGTTTAGTTAGCAGCTGTCATATGTCAGGATCAACTAAGTGATGATAATGCATGGCAGAACTATTTAAATTATACAGGGGTTATTCTTAAGCAGTTAAAAAAAAGGATGTGTCTGTCGTTCAAGCCTATGTTATCCCAGAGGTATACACCTGCTGCTGTTGGGTTTCGGTTGCAGTCAGGACAGGCATTTGATGTCTTCCTACTTTCATTCTTCTGCATGGAAATGGGTTAGTCATTGCAAGGGTTGCTGTGAGGCCAGACAAAGTCCAGTTACAAAGTATCCTGAGAAATAGAGGACTGAAGAGGAATAGTACTAAAAAGCGAGCTATTTCAGTAAAGGTACTGAAAGCACCACACTTGCATTTGCTGTAGTCTGGTGTGCCTTTGAATCACCACTGACTTGGTTACTGGCAGGGAGAATCTGTTGCTGCTGCCGGCTCTGCAGTGTCAATGCAGCTAAAGGGACCCTGCCAACACACGCTACCTCCTCAGGAACAAAATGTGAATTACAAATAGTTTCAGGTGCTATGTTTGCCCTTGAGTATTCCTTGCTGATTTCTCTTGTCTCGCAAACATGTTTTGAAATGCCTTTTCTTCCCTTGCTGCAATGTGAAAGCCCAACGACTGTCAGTTGCTGAATGAGTGTTGCAAAGTCCATAGCTAGTAGAAGGCTAATAGTTTCACTTCAGCAGTCTTCCTGTAAGAAAGTACACGACAATAGTATTCTGCTTCATGCAGCTTGCCAACAAATTTATCAGTTAGGTTTCAAGGCAAGGAAGACATCCTCAGGCAATACCAGTACCTGCTTCTACAGAGCTTTCCTACACATCCACTGCTAGCTTTTGTCAGACACGGGATACTCTAGCATGGGCTGCGGTCCATCCCTGTGCAGCCATTTGCAGGTTATGAAGTATGGCTGCTTTATTTCTTTACAGTTATGTCAAAAGCTGAACCAGGTGCTTTAGTGTTCATACCACAATTGGATTGGTCAGAATTAGCAGTTAAGAAAATCTATATGTTTGCATGGCAGTTTGCACAGGCAGGACATGGAGGGAGGGTTTGCACCCTGCTCATAGGCCCATAGCCCAGGGAAGTGCTCTAGTTCTCTGCCAAAATGGTGGGCACTTGCCTCAGAGCTAAAACCAATGTTCCTAAGAAGAAAGCCCCAGAGATGTCTGATGCATCCATCCAGATGGAACTGGTAAGAAAGAAGGCTTCAGTACACATGGTAGGTTGTAGCAAGTGTCCAGACCCTTCTCCTGATGAAAAGGTAAGTACCTGCACAAGGTGTGCACAGGTTGATGACCTGTCGTGTCAGGTGCCTGAGTTACAGGAAACACTTAAAAGGCTGTGTAGTATTAGTGGATCCAAGGCAGAGATAGTTGGTTTCAGAACCACATTCCTGTAGCAGACACCACTGAGAACAAGGCGCCTTGGACCCTGGTGACTCACAAAAGCAGGGCTCCTCTTCAGTCTCCACCCTCCAGCATCACTAACAACAACAGATATGAAGCTTTAACAGCTGTAGACACTCACAAGCAAGGTCCACAAGGTGCAACTCTGCCAGCAGCACAGAGTGGATATCATAAAAAGAAGAGACAAATGCTTATAGTGGGTCACCCTCTGTTAAAAGGCACTGAGGCACCCGTCTGCCACCCTGGCAGGGAGTCACGAGAGGTTTGCTCCCTTCTGGGAGCTACAATACGAGACATACTTGAGAGTGTGCCACAACTTGTCAAGGGTACAGATTACTATCTACTGTTACTCTTCCGTGTAGGCACAAACAATGCTATAAACCGGAACCTGGGCAAAGACCTGCTTGGAGGAATCCCACAGGTTTGGGCTCTAGAAGGTGGGGGGGCCAAGGGAGCTGGTCAATATTTAAGTACCACTTACTCCAAGGTCAAGATAGGTGCATCCCTGTGAGGAAGAAGTCAGGCAAAGGAGCCAGGAGACCTGCATGGATGAGCAAAGAGCTTCTATAAAAACTCACATGGAAGGAGGAGGTTTCCAGTATGTGGAAAAAAGGACTGGCCACTTGGTGAGGCATACAGGAACATTGTCAGGGTACACAGAGATGCAATGAGGAAGGCCAAGGCCCACTTGGAACTCAGTCTGGTAAGGGATGTCAAGGATAACAAGAAGGGCTTCTTCAAATACATCAGTAGTGAAAGGAAGACTGGGGAAACTGTGGGCCCACTGCTGAATGTGATGGGTGCCCTAGTGAGGCAGGATGCAGAGGAGGCAAAATTACTGAATGCCTTCTTTGCCTCGGTCTTTACTGCTAAGGCTGGCCCTCAGGCATCCCAGCCCCCGGAGGAGAGAGAGACAATCAGGAAAAAGGAAGACTTCCCCTTGGTTGAGGAGGATTGGTTTAGACATCATTTAGGCAAACTGGATCTTCACAAAAATGCATGGGCCCCAATGGGATGCACCCATGAGTGCTAAGGGAGCTGGCAGATGCTGTGGCTAAGCCACTTTCCATCATCTTTAAAAGGTCATGGAGGACAGAAGTGCCCAAGGACTGGAGGGTAGCCAATGTCACTTCCAGTCTTCAAAAAGGACAAGAAAGAGGAGCAGGAAACTATAGGCCAGTCAGCCTCACTTCCATCCCCAGGAAGATGATGGAGCAGTTCATCCTGGAGGTCGTCTCCAGGCATGTAAAGGAAAAGAGACTATCAGAACTAGTCAACAGAGATTCATCAAAGGGAGCTCCTGCTTGACCAACCTGATAGCCTTCTGAGATGGCATGACTGGCTGGGTCAATGAAGGGAGACCAGTGGATGCTGTTTATCTCAACTTCAGTAAGTTGTTTGACACTGTCTCCCATAACATCCTCATGGACAAGCTAAGTGAGGGTTAGATGAGTGGACAGTGAGGTGGACAGAGGACTGGCTGAACAGCAGAGCTCAGAGGGTCGTGATCAACGGGACAGGGTCTGATTGGAGGCCCATAACTAGCGGTGTTCCCCAGGGGTCTGTGCTGGGTCCAGTCCAGTTCAACATATTCATCAATGACCTGGATGAAGGGACAGAGTGTAACCTCAGCAGTTTTGCTGATGACACCAAGCTGGGAGGAGCGGCTGATACACCAGAAGGCTGTGCTGCCATCCAGTGAGTCCCGGACAGGCTGGAGAGCTGGGCCAAGGGGAACCTCATGAAGTTGAACAAGACCAAGTGTAAGGTCCTGCACCTGGGGAGGAACAACCCCCGGCACTGGTACAGGTTGGGGGTGACCTACTGGAAAGTGGCTCTGTTGAGAAGGACCCGGGAATGTTGGTGGACAGCAAGATGACCCTGAGCCAGACTCTTTTCAGTGGTGCCCAGCAACAGGCCAAGGGGCAATGGGCACATGTTTGAACATGGGAAGTTCCACCTGAACATGAGGAAAGACTTCTTTCCTGTGCGGGTGCCAGAGCAGGGGCACAGGCTGCCCAGGGAGGTTGTGGAGTCCCTTCCCTGGAGACATTCAAACCCTGCCTGGAAGCGTTCCTGTGCCCCCTGCTCTGGGTGTGCCTGCTCAAGCAGGGGGGTTGGACGAGATGATCTCCAGAGGTCTCTTCCAACCCCTACCATTCTGTGATTTTGTGATATTTAACTTGGTGGTGACTAAACATTACTGGTGCTGTCTCACAGGTATGTGACATTGTAGTTACTTTTGTCCATGGCTGTAGAATCAGGAATGAAGCTCTATTTTCATCTGTCACAGTCTTGACCAGTGTAATCACACTGGATTTAAGTGTGGCCTCATGCTTTAATGTTATCAAGCTACCAATGTTTATGAGTTATCATCCACCTTTTGGACTTCTTCTGGGTTTTTTTCTGTGCTGGGGTGGCAGAGCTATATCAGGTCAGCTGACAGAGAGCAATTGATCTTGCATGGCATCAAAATCTCCAGTACAGGATCTATGCATTAAGCACTTCAGTGTTCATTTATCCACAACCGGTGTAAGCACACAATCACATTTACATCAGTGAGTTTGTAGCATTGCTATAAATTTCAATTTTTAGCATTGGTTTTGTGTAGAATAATAGAGAATAATTTTTTTTACAACTGGGCATTAATCCCAGATTCTATCTGAACCAAAGGTTCAATCTGAAACTTTTTGAAACATAGTTAAATCATCAAAAACATCAAAGACATTGGAACCTGCAGTATATAAGATCAGCACTTAGTTTCCTGTGCCCAACACTTTTGTAATCCTTTAGCTGGTGCTGTATACCTGGATTACTGTACTATTTAACCAGGGCCTTACTTAAACTAGTTAAACCAAACATAATTATTCCTTTAAGACAGCAACTGATTCTTTCTTATTTTAAAACTTCCTAAATGAGCTAGGCAGAAGTAGAAATGTCCTCGCAGTCTTCTGCCTTGCTCTAACAAATGAACCTAAATAGGAAAGCTGACTTAAGCAATTACAGTTTTGTCAACATTTGGTTTTGTCCTGAATTGGAATGAAGAGGCAGAATATCAAAACTGTCTTGGCACAAGGAGTTCCAGAAACACTGAAACTTCTTAGTCTGACATCTTTGATTGAAGAAGAACATTTAGACTTTTCTCAAACTGAAATTCAATTTCCAGGCGGCTGGACCTGAGCTGTCGCAGTGCCTCAGGCAAATGCTGTGGATGGGGGGCACCATGGGATTTGTAGCCTGGCAGGGGAGCCCAGCCCTGTGAAGGATGGGGACGTGAGACAGCTAAACTATTGCTCTCACAAGAAATGGCTCTCAGCACTATTATTTGAATTGTGGGAAGATTCCACTTTCATCAGAAGTCCTTCAGTTATCTTTTCTTAAACAATAGAAAATTGTCCCCATTTAAAGGAGAAGATGATCTGTAGGTTTAAGCAGAGAAAAAGGGACATTTGACCTAAAACACATTCTTGAAGGGTAGAATTAAGTGTTTTGTGCATATTTTTCAAGAAGAAAAAGAGAAAAATACCACAAAAAGACCCTGTTTGCTATATTTGATGTGGTGTTTATGCTTTCAGTCAGTTTGACCTGTGCTCTTCCATAAAGTATCTTGTCTACTAGATTTTGAGACATTAATGGCAGGGAACAGAACTTATTTTCCATTGCATAATTTATCATGATGTGTTATTACTAATTAAATGCAATAATAATAATGAATGCAGTTCTCAGGCTTAAGCAAACTCAATGACTTGAGCAATTCAGGTTGCTTTATTTAAACTCCCCATGTAAGTCTTTACATTATAAAAATAAATGCACTGATGTTTCACAGATTTTTTTTCCAAAGTGTTTTGAGTAACATCTCACCGGTGGGTAGGAGCAGTCCAGGAAGGGGAAGTGATGAGCATTTTTTACAAAATGAGGACCTTCACCATTGTAGATGTACAACATACACAATTACAGGTCCTGAATGCATTATTTCAGGAGACGGGAAGGAGCTATATTTCATGTCTGTGAGGTTCTTGAACATAGCAAAAAAGCAGTAACTGGAAGTGGATTACACCAGCTGCCTGGCTAAATGTCTATCTTCTTTATAGGGGAACCTTTCTTTATGTCTCCTTTTACTTCCTTCTCTATTTCTTTTTCATTTGCTATTTGAAACATTAGGCAGAAGTGGTAAAAAAAAAAGGTAGCACCACACCTAGATTGGTGACATTGAGATGTGCATTGTCCTATTGTACCTTCTCCGTGGTGGCTCAGCCAAGTTTCTAACACCAAACAGCCAGATAGCCAGATTGGTCATGACGGAGGTGTTAGCAGTGGTAGTAAATACAGTAAGAAGGAAGAAAAAGGATTAAATGTATGACTTGGTGAACTCAGCCTCTTTCCTCTAGTCTCTCAGGGCAAATGAGGGAAAAAATAGGCTGTGTGAAGGGATTTTAAGGAAATGTGAAAGGCAGGAAGGGAAAGGGCTGGGTGGGTTGGAACACATTTTAGGACCTGTGGAAAGACAGATTTGCAAAAGAAAGAGAGAGGTGTATTGTGTGGTACTGTGTGGATTTTCAAGAAAGAGACAGATGCATATGAGCAGCTTCGTCTCCATCTTCTCTTCCCATTATTTTGCTGAAGTCCTATTGACAGTGAGGAACAGGGAAAGCTGATCCTGCTGTTGGGAGGGCAGAGTGGGGATGCTCAGTCCTAGCTGGAAATCAGGCGGAGGGAATGCTTGGTCAGCTTAGCTTTGAATGAGAAAAAAACAAGCCAAGTGGCAGAGAGAGCGAGAGGAGAGGCAGGAGGGGAATCTTGGATGCTTTGTTAATTTAAAAGTGCAGTAACACAGCAGACCCTGTACTTGATGCCACCAATATGAATTTCAGGCCTTTCCTTCTCAGAGAGAAACAGAGAAGGAAACAAGAAAGGCAGAGGTGACATTTAACCTTTCCCTCCCTAAAAATCAGAGGGAAAGGACTGTCAGATCCAAGGAGGTCAAAGGAGCTCTGACTGTTACCACCCACCACTGGGAGAAAGGTTTGTGTTAGAACAAGACAAAGAAATCTTGATGGCAAGAAATCCCATTGCATATCTTGCTGTAATAGATTTTAAATGCCTTTATTTACCAGCAGTGACAATAACTTCCTGTTGGCATCAAGGCTTCATCAACTGAATATAAAGGAATCCCTCAACTAATAACTAATAACTAATAACTAAGTCTATGTGTGAGGCACAAAGACAGCCTGGGATCCCTTTGTCTTCCTGGGCAATCTAGGCAGAAGGGTACCCTCTGGACTTCCTCAAATTAAGTTTTTCTATTTGACCCCCTTGGGATCCTGCAAAGCACCTGAAACAAGTTCTGTGCTCTATCATCAGTATTTTTTTCACACTGGGCACATGAAATCCTTGGGTATTGTACAACTGACAAGAGGGAATGACATAAATCTTAGCATCTTAAAAGAAAAAGCTCCAAAGCCTTTCATGGTTTCACATATGTGCCAACCTGCAGATGTTCAAAAATGATGAATAAGACCCCCTAAAAATCAAAATGCCGATCAGCTTAAAAATCATTATTTTTTCTTCTTTTCCAGTGTTTAAATTTGTGGCTTCTTTTCACTTCTTTTGTGGTTTTCAAGTCTTCGGGGCTCAAGACTTGGTTCACATTTTCAACGTTTTTTTGTTCACAGCAATTCAAGTCTGGAAAGGTATTTATTTTTTAACTGAAAGCTGTGATTTGCACACATAACAACAAAACCCTGGGAGGAGTCATGGATCAACACAAACTATCCTGACAGTCAAAGGAATTGCTAGAGTTGGTAATATGGATTCATTACTGCTATTCTAGTGGCTTCTTTGAGACCAGTAAGTACACTTTTAAGGATGTTAGAAATTCAAACAGAAAAAAAAAAACATCCTGATAAAAGAAGCCAGTAGCAAATAACTGGTCTACTATGACAAGGATGGTTCTTAAACTGTGTAAAGATTTATGGGAAATTATTTTTCATGAGGTATATCCTAGTGATCTCTTTGGTGTTTACATCCCTGAGGAGGATATGATCATTTTCTAAAGAGTTCTTGGACATATAATCTGTGAATTCATGCAAGAATTCACAAAGTTTAGCACCAACTTTCTTTAGCTCTAAGCAACATCTTTGATGTATTTCACTTGTGTTATAAGTGTAAAAGGCAATGGCCACTCACTTACCTGGAGACTGGGGCTTGGATTTTTTTTAAATTTTCGCCCACTGCTAAAAGGAAGGGCTTCCTTGTGTAAAATGGCAAAAAAACCAGCTGAAGAATAAAAGACAAAGCCTATGGGACATGCCACAAAGAGTCCTCTGAAAGGACCCAGTGGCTTAAGAAAGACCCTTTGAATGATCAATTCCCTTATGTTCATTGATTTTCTCCTGGTTTTCCCTTATCTTTCCTTTCCTGTTGATATCTCTTTAATTGATTCCTGATTACAGATTACACCAGTTACAAACTGTTATTTGTCAAACAATGGAGCCAGACTTGTCTCCGTGGCTTGGGGAAACACATGCAGCTCTTGATAATTTCAGGAGGTTCAAACTGAACAAGCTGTAGAAAACGTAAGATGATCTAGTGGTAATTGGTAAAGAAGGAGACTGTACAGACTCTTCTTCAAGCAACTGCCTTGTTTACACTCTCCGGCCTTTATACTGCTAGGAAATCCTGTATCCGGCAAGAATTACAGTGCAGTAGAATCTGCAACTGAGTTCAAAATGTGCTTCTCAGACTCATTATCAACTCCAGTTCTGTTTGCAATGCTTAGCATATGAATTATTTAAATTAAACTAACTACATAAATTATTCAAGTTTTTTCCCCCCTTATCTTTAACAGACACTGCAGAAAGTTCAGTGCTAGTGGTGTTACACTTCACTGCCAATCAGATAGGAGTGCTAAAGGTACCTTACTACATTGGCAGTGTCCAAATGACCATGAGACTCTTAGGAGGCAGCTACCAAAAGCTGAATGGTAGTGACACTGAAACAGCTTGTCACTAGTGATGGGCTGCATTCTGCTCACCAGGGTAAATAAACAGGGGTTTACAAAAGGAATTACAGGAGGGACAGATATTCTGGAGTTGGTACAATCTAATCCTGTCAAATGCTTTCTGTTTTGCCCTTGGATGAGCCCAGGATTTATTGCTCCTGCCACGGGGAACCTGAGGTGTCCAAGAGCCATGCCATAAGCAAGCCTAGTGCAGTGCGAAGGGACTCTCCCCTTATGAGGTATCACTCCGACCTGGGTCCCTTCTCCCCTGGTGAAGTACTTACAAGGATAAACAGGAACACGGTCTTGATCTCTACTGTCTTCTCCCTTCCTGTCATCTGCTGTATCAGCTTCATAACCAAAGTGCATGGTGGCTAGAATGAAGCTCTGTCTTGAAGACAGGGGCAGGCAGACTTTTTCTTTAGGGCCTCAGCCAGACAACCGGTTTAGGTTCCTGGAGCAGACAGGTGCAGCTCCCAACTCCAAGAAGGTAACAAACTATAAGGCCTGCTTTAGAGGGACAGCTGTTGAAGGCTGGTTCCTAGGCAGCCATCAAAGAGAGGCAGCAACAAAGCATAATTACAACAGGAAACCTGAACAGAGGCCTTAGTTTTAGTGAAACCTGTGTGAATTTTTCTTTACACAGATCTTTACTTACATGTTTTATTGTTGCTATTCTTGTAATTTCACATTTCAAATATGTTCTTAAAAAGCAGTCTCCACCAGGTCTTCTGGCTTTCCTCTGATTAATTTGTAAATCTGTGATGGCATGGTTGAGTTAGATTTCTGCCTATGCCCAGACACTCTGATACATCACAGATGTGGGGTTTGCGGGGGCTGTATTTCTGCTCTAAGGAAACAAATAAATTCTTTTGTTCTCACAGTCCCCGGGGACCATCCATGTGATGGTTCAACACTGGTCTAAACAATACAAGACAAAATCCAGGATATTGATGGCTGCCTGCTTAGTCTTGAGGTAGTGTAGTTATCAAGGATTTATATCAATACAGGGTTAAAGGGCATAAGATAGAGAAATATATAATTAATATATTAACTAATTTGAAGAATATGTGGATATCCATGGCACTATCCTTCTTGAAGGGAGAGGGGAATACAGACCATATAGCAGGAGGACGTGATAAGAGGTATCTACTGAGATATGTTGTGAAGTATCAGAGCAGCATCCTCTTCATTGCATGGCTTGAAGCATCCTACAGACCAGGTGGTGGTACCACAGCTAAAGAGGTATGGCCTGTTTTGCCACTTCAGTGAAATTGAACCTGCTAGAAAGGCAAGCCCAAGTCTCAAATGACTTGAGTGTGATGGAGGGAGTGGACTGTCACCGCTGTGATCTCACAGTGGGTCTCATGATATTTGGTGCCTTTACAAGCATTTGTGCATATAACAGCCTGTTTTTCTTTAACTTAAAAAGAGTAGAAGATTACATCTTGATCACAGAGTTGTGGAGGGTGTCCAGCAAACCTGAACCCTTAAAGCACAGGAAAGCAGAAAGAAAACAAAACTACCCAAAGTAATCCTTAAAAAACAAAGCAGAACAAAAATCATTTTAATCCATTCTCATGATTCAGGGCAAACAGGGAGAACACACTCTAATATCTCATTTTTCAGCATTTTATTGTTGCTGAAATACAAGCTGATGAGAGATATGTCATATTCATTAAAGATTGATGTGGCATGCTTCTTTCTTTTTAGGCCACCAAGAGATGACATTCTGTGCATGGTGATAACTAGGAGGATAAGATGGTGTTTCTATTGGTTTCATGCTTGCCTGTATTGGACTAGATAGATGTAATCACCCTGGAGATACTGTATTTACTTCTCCTTCCTTATTTACTTTGTTTCTTTTATTTCACTTTAGGGGACTAGGCTGGAATTGACATTTCTTTCTCTTCAGCAGCCGCCTCCTCTCTCAATGCTGGGTCTCTGGGCACTGAGTTAAGCCAGACAGTGGAATGGACCTGCTGTAAATAGTGTTGATAAATTGGGTAGATAACACAGCATGGCCTGGTTTACCCCAGTGCACAGAGTAATAAAAAGGAGCTTCTACCTCTGAAAGGTCATCGTATCGACAAGGGGAACGATTGTGGGAATGACAGTTGTGAGACGCTTGTTGCTAAAGCCACTATTCCACAGGAGATGCTGAAGGGATTATGCCTAGGCCTTTCCCTCCCTACCCTCACCCCTGAGGTCATCTGATTTAATGGTGCTGAGCATGGCCACAGAGCTGAGGATCCCTGGTACAAAACAGGCCTGAGCAGCAAGTCTCCCCAAAACTCTCATGAACTAGCTAAGCCTAAAATGGCCAGCAACATGGGAGTTTTTCCTACATGGCCAAATGGGTTAGATCCCCCAGGACTACCCCAGTGGCCCTTAAATGCTTTGCCACCTCATCCTGTGTAGCTGGGAAGCCTGAGTGAAAGGGATGAGATGGGGTTACCAGTAAGCCATAATTCTCCCTAACAGTTCAGTGATTTCCTGTGCTAACTCAAAAACGGTCCCCTTTTATTCTGTTTCTGTATTTTAATTCATGCAGAAGGAGACATAATAGCCAACAGACAATCCAGCCAATAAACATCACTGAAACATCATTTTGGAGATGCCAGATGTGGGTCACAAATTTTGAGAAGAACTTGTCTCATGTACATCCTTCACACAACAGGCACAACAGAAATAGCTCCAATGGATAATTAGGAGTCTCAGACCACTTTGAGGAAACCTACATCCAAAAAGCTCATTCTAAAAACCACACCTTCCCCTTTGAAAGGCAGAGCAAATGTTGTGTATTCAAAAGCATGAAATCAGAGATGATACAACAGAGAGCACGGTGGGGTTGACAAATGTCCACAAATAATAACAAATGGAATAATCTCTGAGGCCTTGCCTAGACTTGCAGTCCTCTTCATGTTACAACACTTTTAAACAGTTTTCCAATTAACATACTCAATAGCAGGACTATATTCAAGTCTAATAGTGTTTCATTGAAAAGCAAATCATACAGCCTACCGACTGAATGCAATGGCCCATGCCAAGTGGCACCTGGATGTGATATGAGTATATAATTACTGCCATTCTGAGTCAGATAGCAGGTTCATGGAGTCCAATAGCCTTCCCTGACATTGGTCAGTACAGCATGTTTAGGAAAAACTATCAGAATAAAGTGCCTCTACAATGACAGTTGCTCTTTCAACCTCCAGCACTCCAGAGTTTATGGAATTCCTAAACCAATCTTGTACATAAAGCACTTTGTTCCTCAAATGAGAAAGTATCCCTAAAGTGAAGGCATTGCTGCTTGGTGGGAAAAAACATTTGTTCTCCCCAAAGAAGCTAAACAAGTATGACAAATTATTGATTCCATCATTTTGTTTCAAAGAAATGCCTGTGGTGTTTTAGGAAAGGGAGCATTTCTACAGTAGAGTTTCTTAGCTCTATAATGTATTGTGCTGTCCTAATGAAATTACACCAGAGGTGGTGTTCTGACTGGGGCGAGCAGTGGATTTTGCCACTTTCTCTGTCTTTTGACTGTTTATTTGGCTACAATACTGGCTTATTAGTAGATTCCAGCAGCAGTCATGGACAACAAGCTAAATGTTGAACTCTCTGTTGAGTTTTTTATAAATAGGAATGAGGTTTTCAGGACATTCCTATTTTGCATTGAGAACTGGCCCATTCAGGAAACTGGAGTCTGTTGGATCATCAATTTGTGTCATTTACTACTGTTCCAAATGTAAAGCGACATGGATTTGGAAACCTTAACTAGATGGGGAACTGTGGGGAAAGGGCCAAGTTTGGCCAGAGCGGGAATTTGTAATGCCTTGGGAAGATGACAGCAAACTGGCTCAGACGATGTCTAAGCAAGACCCAAAAAATGTCCTTTGAAAAGGTGATCTAATGATTTAATACCCCTGTTCCTGGATAGTGGTGTCATGAAGCCCAGAATGGCAATCCTTGCTTTGGCCACACAGCACAGTCTTCCAGGGAGCCAAGACCAGCTCATTAGATGGCAAGAGTTGCACTCCTTGCAAGAAGCTGGTCTCCATCCAGTTCTGACAGTCTCAGCCAGCCTGTGCCATCTGGCTGGGATAGCTCCCCAAACACACAGCAAAGCCTTTCTCAGAGCCCCAGCCACATGCAGGGAATATTTCAGAGGGCAGGAAATGGTGGTCATTGTAAACTGTAGTAGCTTTTGGCTCTAGTGGCCACCTTGTCACAGATGTTGCTGAGGTCCATTGTAATTTCCAGGCACTTCTGGAAAGCAAAAAATGATTCAGTAATCACAAAATAAGAGCAGAAGCAGAAAACTAGAACTGGTAACCACCCCCCTAATGATTAATGTTCTTCCTCCTCCCCTGCCCCTGAATGCAAAACACTCCCCTATATCAGCAGGATGACTTGGACCTGAGTTCCTCTGAAGTGAAGTTAGTTTGGTTCAGTCTTGCAGGAGGCTTTTGGCTCTGACTGATGATGGGAAGTGAGATAATAGGGCCCTCAGCAACTCACCCTCACCTTAGCCTTGTCCACTGGGCTGGTATGGGCTAATGCATTCGGCTCCTATTTCTAAGCAAGTTGGGGTTATAAACATGATTTTCATAATTGGGTTTTAAACATACGTAGAAACCACCCAGCAGTGATAATAGCTTTGCACCAGAAGAGCCTTAAGACAGAGGAGAACAGCTTCTCTGAAGTGTTAAGAATCCCAGCACATTTATCTTAATAAGTTTTATTACAGCCTGCCAGTTTAAACCTAATGACTAATTTATCGTATAAAATACCAGCAATATATTTTTTGATTTTGCTAATTAATTATCTCAAACAAAGGTGATATTTATAAAACTGTCCAGAAATGGTATGTGCATTAAAATTGCCTTGCAGCAGGAGATGAAATTATTACTAATATGGGATCAAATTATTACTGTATTGACTTAGTTACTTTATTACCTCATAATGGATTTCTTCATTATTTTCCCCGGGATTGTAGCATTCATGATTGCATTAAAGTCTGTTAATCTATGCAAATATCATTAGGAGCTACTAATAACCACGGCAACTTTCTTCAATTTCAAGGAATGTGGTAAGTACTCTCAACACATTGTTATGTTCTGTTAGTGTGATGGGATTAACTCATCCCTGGAGTCCTTGGGACAGTGGGTGGGCAGCAGATCCCTTCAGCCCTTTCTTCCTTAAGGATAGATGAAGTGGAAGGTGGGGATTTGTTCTTCTGGTTAGGAGACAGGACAAAGAGCACCATTCTCAACTCCAGTACTCTAACCCTGCCTGATGTCAGCAGAGTCACCTGGTAGTTTGCCAAAGGGCCATGTCATATACCTTTCCCCATTTTTCCAGCCCTGCCATTTATCCTGAAAAGCAATAGCCCACACATGAGCACATGTGATTTCAAACTACAGTGGGAACCAGTTATTTTCTAAAGGTCAGGTGATGGGGTGGTGGATTTTCTGTGTGCAGGACATGGCAGAAGCAAATGGTGTAGGTGAATTTTCAGCACTGGCCACAGTTTTTTAGTATCCCGTGGGTGTCCTAATGTCTTCACACTGACGTTTCAGAGATGCTTAGTGAACCATTTTCAAAAGGGCTGAGTTTGCCGCAGAGCTGTGTGCGTGTGCCTGTGTTTTTATCGCCCACTTAAAAAAAGAAAAAACAGGCAAATATTAAACCTTGAATGCTTCCCTTTCTAGCACCACTAAAAACTGAAACATGCATGCATAAGTAGAAGTAGTAGGTAAGGGGAGTTAGGTATGCAGTAATAAGTACACATCTGTTGAATGGTATAACTATTTATCTCTATTACTGATTAGTCCAATTTCACATTTCCGATTCTTAGATAATAAGGTAATAGACACCTTTGTAGTAAGGCACACAGAATTAAATAGAAGAAAATTAGGTTAAATTGGATTGCTGAGTGACAAGGACGGAATTTCACTTCCTTACCCATATCTGCCTATCTGTCTCTCTAAATGATCTAGATCCATAGCTTATGCACAAGCAAGACAATCCCGAAAGAAACTTTCCAGCAATGATTTCTAACTGATCAGTGCTATATTCTTCCTGCAATATTAGGGCTCACATCGTGTTCTTCTGTCATTTCTGAATGGCACCTGAAGCCTCCTCTTCAAACTGACCTTAGACTGAAGTCAGTTTAGGTCCAATTATAAGAGATACTGAACTCTAGGTGCCCTTGTTTCGCTCCATCGGCATGTGCACCACAGCTGAGAGGAAGACAGGTTTTGAAAATGTTAAAGGCTTCAGTTTTTGATACAAAAGCTGCATTCTGAACTATAAATAATTGAGACAGGGTTGAGATGGTGGTGAACAATCCCACAGCCCCAGGGGTTCCTAAAATCCCTCTTTTCCCCTTTAAACAGTAACAAGAGGCTCCTTCCCAAAATCGCTGGGGTTTTTTTTTTGGGTTGGGTTCATTTATTTTTGTTGGTTTGGTTTTTATGTTAAAAAAGAAAAAGACTACCCCACAACACTGCCGTAGTGCCAGAGCCAACCAGTGTTGGATCAGGCATTTGCACTTCTGTAAATGGATTAACAAAATGTGATGGTTTGGTGTTTGGCTGTCAATCTGCATTTGGCTCAGAGGGGATAATTTTAACTCAGAATGTGTTAAAAAGTAATTCCATAGATGGAAGCAGTCTTGGACCCCATGAAACTTTCAGCTTTCGTGTTGAAGAGCTGATCTTGTTTTGTTAAATAAAAGAGTCCCCAAACAGTGTTCAGGAAGGGAAAATGCAGGGTGAATACAGAAAAAAACCATGTTATTTCTTGTGTATTCTTTCATCTTTTTTTCTCCGGTTTTTTTTTTCTTTTTTAAAGATGAGTGTCTACCCTTCGTGGTGAGAGGGAAAAATAAAGGGGGAAGCAAGCCCAGGAGAAATGCAGGCAGTAAATTAGATGGATTGGTTGAAGCTGTTATGCCTTAATTGCATTTCAGGATCACCTGGGCCCCCTCTTCACCAGGCAGCAAACCCCCTGTCTGCTGGGCACTATACAAGTGCTGAACAAAGGATGGCAACAAAGCAGCATTAAGGGTTGTATGGAGGGTCTCTTCGGCTGGCTTCTTTTCCCAGCGCATTGCAGAATACAAGGTCATTAATTCTCTGAGTTGAGACATGTTCTGTCAGTCAAGAGTCTTTCACAAAACTGCTGAGCAAACCTCCCAACTTGAACTTGTTGGGAGTTTTGAGACTAGAAACAAAGGGGGCTTGTTTGCTTATTTTTTCACCAAAGGGTCTTAACCTGGCAAACAACTTAGGCCAGATCAGCTAAGGCATTACAGATGTGAGGAACCAGACATAATAGGAGGGTAGATATCTACGAGTTGTAACCTGAAGCATTAATTTGGAAGGAGACTGGTCCCAAGCGAGAACAGTTTGGCTCTCCTGTGCTCAGCATCCCTTTTATGCCAGGCAAAGAGTGTAGCAGTTTAACTCAAAATGGGATATAAAAGCATCTGCCTTGGACTGATGAGAAAGTGACAGGCAAGACTTTCTCCTTATTACTTAAATCAGCCTTATTTGGAGCGGCTGACATTGGTTTTGAATAGTTTGATACTTGCTAAAAAAAGGCTTGCTTGGGTTTGTACCTCTCAGTCTAACTGGATGGTTTGAATGTAATTTGGAACTTAGAGAAAGTCTGTGTTCTACTGACGATCCCAATGCTGTCATCTTGAGCCCATCTCAAACAGCAGTCAGGGGACAAAATTATATAGTGTAAATCAGAGTGGTTCCATTGATGGTGCTGATTTTCACCATCTGAGGATCTGGCTTAGCTGTGTTATGGTAGTGATCTGCACTGTGTAACCTCCCTGAATCCCTTGCATGGATTGCACACAGCAGTTAACTTCAGGCAAGACTTTCTCCCATTGTCTGAATGCTAATTGCACTTCTGTGCTGCAGCTTATATTAAAATGAATATATAATTCCAAAAAAATAGAGATAATTGAACTGACCCAAAATATAACCCCTTTCCTTATTTCTTAAGTACTTGAGTTCTAGCACAAATCTCTTTTACTGCAGGGGCTTACTTTGTGCCATGAGCAAATGCAAAGAGCAATTAAACATTTAACATGATCACAAGCAGAAGAGAAAAGCTTCTGTTTAAATGCATCAAGGAAAAAGAAAAAAGAAAAAAAAAAAAAACAGAAAAACAGCCCATTGACTCTAATGTAAGACTAAGAAAAATTTGCAATATGATCAGTTCAATTCAACAGCTTTGTTTATTGGGAAGTTAGTATATTATATTTAACAGCAAAATACCTACTTTACTGAGCTCCTTAGAAGGAATTTCAAACAATCCTGATGCCACAGAGATGCTAGGTAGATGCCAATGCTTTCTAGAGAGTAAGCATTATGATTTTCACCTTCTCTTTGTTGTCCCTACTTGGCAGGGTTACCTGGAGTGTGGAATATCTGCTTCTGGAAAGGACTGTACTACTTTTCTTCAAAAGAAAAAAAGAAATAACAAACTTCAAAGCTCTGCATCCATACTGACATTCTTCATTTTTCTGTTTCACACATTTTCCTATTCTGCTAAAAGCACGTAATCCAATTTATGAGTCATCTTGGTCAGCATTGTTGCCTATACTCAAGGTATTATTAATAAGAGGAATTAGTCCTGTTTGTCAGTCTGTCTGTGAATGAGAGACGTGGGATTAAGTCGCTAGATGATATTTGTTTTCTGTAGCTTATAGAGAATGTTTATTCCGTTGCCATAAGGACATTGGGGTCGTGCAGCCCAGTACGCAACTTGAGCAGACAACTGCATTATACAGTCCATTCATGGGGTTGTTGAGTCCCTTTCACAAAAAAAGAGCCTGTTTTGACATTCTGATTGTCATAGGAACCTGCCTTAAAAACACTCTCAGAGTCTGTTTCACCAGTACAAAGGCATGGATAGCAACACAAACTCAAAGAGGTCTTGCTCCCTGATAGGGGATAGATAGGAAGAACAGGTCAGAGGTGGACTCCAGGACAAATGTCAATCTAAGTCTTAATGAAGATACAGAGGAATTTTGGGGTCCTTAATTTAATAGGATTTTTCAGGTCTTTTCATGGGACACTACCATTTTCAATTAGACTTTTATCAAGACAGTCTCCTCAATTCTGGTAGGAGGTATAGAAGGTGAACCAATGCCAGAAAACCAAATAAACAGGTAGTGAGATTATTCATCCACGTTGTGGGGGTACAGGGTGCTGAGATGATATTTGTGTTAGTGTCCAACACAGGGGAGCTCTTCAGGGGGGTCCTGGTCACCAGGGAGGCCACCAGGTGCCTAGAGCAGGCATTCCCGAGGATGTGAAATGGTGGAAGAGCAATGACCTGAACTCAGTTCCCTACATTTTAGGAGGCCATCTGAATGCCAGAAAAGGGATTCTGTTTCCTCCTTCTCTTAGATTCTCAAGGATTTATGATTTAGAGTGCTGCAATTTTTCATATTCAAATGGAAACAGCTTGAAAAGTTTTTAGGTTGAACTCAGGGAAAGTGGGAAAACTGCTCAAATATCAACCGCTTTCTGCCTGCAAAAGTGTTTTCTTCTCAGCTTTTGCATTAACACCTAGACTCAGGCATGTATGTGACACAGACAGGCTCTCTATTTGCCATCTCAGTTTTTTCTGGAATGCAGTATCAGACACAAAGCAACTTTTTTTCTAGTAGATTGTGCCACTAATACAATAAGGGTCTAATATATTAATGAATAAGGATCTGTAATATGCTAATATTTCCGCATCACATTAATATTCTATTAGACTAATGCATTATTATGGTAATAAGTCTATTAAAAATGCAAAATATAATTATATGTTCTGTATGGCTCCACTGTTGAAATCTGATTCCTGCCCTAGACACATTTGTGTGTGTATTTCTAGAAATTGTATTACCTGCTGTGAAAAGCTAACTTGATCTACACCCAGTGTATTTCATCACACACACCAAGCAGCCCAGCCAGGATTTCCATACCTCCAATACCATTACCACGCAGAACACATGAAGTGCTTCAGCAGGTCTGCATTTCAGCTGTGGGAGTGACAGTGTTACAGCCATGCTTTACACACACCTCTTTCTCTCTTGCTTTAGAGCCTGGTATTTACCTTTCCTTTCCCTGCACCTGATTGAGAGGGGGCCCTCCTCTGGGTGGGCAAAATGTGCAAGTGTCTCATGACCTAAATCCCAGGAAGCTGATCCCCTGACTATGGGTAGTATGTGACACTTGCTGAGGGATTGGGTTTAAGAGGTCCCTTCCTCTGCAGTCTTTCATTTTGGCAAGTTTAGACAGCTCCCTATTTGGTGTGCTGTTTATGCAGTTTATTCTTTAATGCCATCAAGGGAGCCTAAACCATAGGCACAGTTGGCAGTGACTTCCCCTGGACAGCTAGTCCTCACAGCTCCCCCAGGGCACAGTGATGTGTGCATCCCCCCATGGTTCCAGCCCTGGGTATCTTTTTGTGCCTCTGTCACTGTTAAGAGAGAATTTGCAGAGTGCCTCCCACTCTCCATAAACATATCCAGACTCCTGAATAATGGCATTTGGAGAAGAGGTCTCCTGCAGTTCTTTCTACCACAGCTAAATGTTCAGTTGATTGCTTTTAGATGGGCCAATTAAGAACGAAAAGGGAAAGTGAACAGCATGGTTTTGTTTTATTTTAAAAATATCAGGTTTGCCAAGTTTATTAAGTGGGAGCTCGGAATGAATACTGAATTTTTAAAGCCTGGCTCTGGTAAATTTTGGGAAAAGAAAGTGGAAGGACGTGTCCTTCCCCTTGTCCCTGTTGGGATAACTCTCTGCCCTGTATCAATGTCTGCATCTAGTGGCATGTCATTTAACAGATGTTACAATGAACATCTTTAATGAGAGAACAGGGTTGCTGTTTGCCTGAAGGTCTATTCACTTTCTTATTGCCACTGGAAAAAAGGCGGGAAATTGAATGAAGAAAGATTCTGACTAAAAATAATCCTTTCTAATAGTGAGGAAAGAAAAGATATAGAACTGATTGTCTGGAGAGGCTGAGGCTCTCCATCACTAGAGGTGGATTAAGAATGAGAGAAACACAACTGTCAGTAATAGCATAGTCAAAGTTGGTCCTGCATTGTGCTACTTGAGCTAGACAGCTTCTCCAGGATCCTATCAACCCTTTGCTATGGTTCTAACCCTCTTTTCATAGGCAACAGACCCAAGGCCTTGTGAAGAGTTTCCTAACCTCATAGCCTTTGGGGTTTATATGGTATCTAAAGAGCAAAGAGGTTGGGATGGCTTGAAGGAATAGGAGGAACAATTTACAGGTGCTTCATAAGACCAGGAAGTGTGCTCGATTTTATATGATTTAAGGCTACTATAACCATCTACATGCTTCATGTAACCCACTTGTATTGCATTGCCTGTGTGTGAGTAACCTTGTTGTGTGGCAGTTCTTCCTTCACAGTAAAGATCCTGGTATCATTAACTGTGACTGGATTTCCCTTCTAGGGCTAGGGGAAGAAATCCAGGTCTGGGGAATTGAAAATCCAACCATTTCAGCATTCCTTTCTATGGGTATTCAGTATGATAGATGTGCATGGGTAATACTTTATATATGTGACTCCACAACTTCAATTTTTCACAGCAGACTATATGGTGAGTGAGTGTGGGACTCAGTTACACAAGATTTGAAATAGTTTTATTTTTACTGTATCATGTAACTCAGTTCCAAATTTCACTGTTTTCAAAACAGGAGTGGAATGATTATTTACTCAGTAAAGATACAAAAAGCATTGAATTCCCAAGCTCGGTCTACAGAACAGGAAGCTCATATTCAAATCTCTTCTCTCTGGTGACCAATGATAACACCTGAGGGAATTCCTAGATGTGCTTGGGGAGGTTTAGGTTGGGTATTAGGAAAAGGTTCTTCACCCAGAGGGTGGTGGAGCACTGGAACAGGCTGCCCAGGGGGGTAGTCATGGTACCAAGCCTGACGATATTCCAGAAGCACTTGGACAACACTCTCAGAAACATGGTGTGAATTTTGGGGTTGTCCTGTGCAGGGACAGGAGTTAGGCTTGATGATCCTTGTGGGTCCCTTCCAACTCAGGGCATTTTGTGATTCTATGATTCTATGAAATGTTTATACTCTCCACATTTTCAATTTGCTGTTGGTGTGCCAGTGGCCCCATAGCAAATTCCATTTATATAATTTTCATTATTACCATAATTATTTTAATAGATAGCCTTTACATCAACATTTCCTGTGGATTCTCCAAGATGAACATCAGGTGGTTTCAAGCTGCTTCATCAACTTGTCACTCAGTGGAGCTACACTGATACACTGGCGCTGAGAATTTAGCCCAAAGTCCCTATTAAAAGTGACAGAAAGCTTTTTGCTGGGCTGTATCTCCTTTGGAAAGACAACACTTTTTACAGGAAAACTGTTATTTGGTATGTTCTCTTATGTAACAGTGTTATTAGCAAAGTAGAGGGATCAAAAAATATGAGGATGCTAATACGCATGGAAAGGTTCAGGGAGCTGAAGTGATCAGCTGCTCCGCAGCATGATGTGGTGCTGTTATTAAACAAGTCCACACAAATAATGGGTTTTTAGGAAAATGTGTTCTTCAGTTTCTCAAGATATCTTCAGTCTCAGTTTGTTTGGTATGAAGGTTTAAATGTAAATTATGACCCCAGCTATGACTATGCTTGGATTAGTTGGCCTAGCAAAAATCTCCTTTTCCTGCCCCCCACCCATATTTCTGCTTCAATAAGTATCTGAGGTATTCTTTTTTACTCTCTAATCACAATCACACTAGGAGTTAGTCAAGTTGGTTTTCTTCATGTTGAAGTGGCATGTTGGATATTTTATGCCTTTCCTTGACCTCTAGATGGTCAATCCACAAACTTCCATTTGGATATTTTGAAAGTAACTCTACTGTCACGTGCAAGGCTGAAAACCTAGACCTCAGCTCATTCTTGGAGATTAAGGCATATGAAATCTAAACAGTAATTGTGCTTCACGTACCCAGTGATCCCAGGAACTTGTCTAGACATTTTGGTGAAGACAGTGGCTCCCCTTTTTCTAGCCTCTAATTTGCAGTCATGCGCCACTTTTGCACTGCCACTACTCTGTGAAATATCTCAATCATCCTGCTATCTTAGGACCACTCATAGCATTCTGGGTATCATCTTGTGCTGTCTTGTCACAGAGCATGAACACTGCTATGTGCTTCAGGTATAACCATAGATCTGTTGGATTAGTTCAGAGCTGTTTCAGTGTTGTCATTTGTTGAATGACCACTATGTATAAGAAGTGTGTGGGATAAAGAGCAAGAAGAGCCATGTTTGAGGAGTTATGTTCCACACCTCTGTCTTAAAGCCCAGATATTTCTGTGCAAGCCCCTGAAATAAAAGTTTGCTGCAGGAATCCTGAGTTGCAGAAGCCTGGTACCTCACTATTAATCTGTGAGTGGTTTTGTCCTCTTGGGCTTGCTTCACAGCAGGATTATTAAGCAAAGATTGGCCTGTAAAGCTTACACAGATTGCAGTTCCCTCTCCATATAATGCTCTTCCTTTTGACAGAGAAGCATTTTTTCTCCTCTAAGTTTCAGTTTTTCTCTCTCTAGATCTAACTTTTCTGCACAATGAATGCAGGCATGTGTAAAAAATCAGGGTGAGAGGATTTGGTCTCTAGGCAAAGAAAACACTGGAGGTTAATTAAAAACAAAAGGAAGCATAACAAACAACCCCTAATCTTTCCTCCTGTCTACCCACATGGACCCTTCAAACCCAGGGGTTCAGACAGGAGTCAAGTTAGCCAGGACCAGGATGGAGGCAAGAGCCCAGGGGAGAAAATATTTTGTAATCTTTGAACAAAAGAAAGGGTGGGGGGAGACCATCCCATCACTGTAATCCCAGTGGCAATTTCATCCAGGCCTGTTGTTTCTTAATGAGTTTTTATCCATCTTTAATTTGACAGGTGTTCTTTCCCAAATGAGGGCTAAGAAGGCAAGGGGGAGGGGATACAGAATAGTAGGGCAGAAAGCCAGCCCTCTGGCAGTATTTCTTTTTTTTCTTTATTTCATTCTCTCTTAACTGATTGCTAAAATCTCTTTCTCACACATTTCTCTGTCCTTTTACTAATAAGTTTTTGCTTCAAAATATGTGTTCTACACATACACAAGGAAATAAGAACAGCTGCATCAAGTAAGGCTAACTAACCTGGTACCATCTATCCACAGGATCCAACAGCAGTTAGGAATATAAGCATGAGAAAGACATACAACGCTACTTTTCCTATGATATAGGCTCAGGATTTCCTTTTGGTTAGTTTCCCAGGGTGGATTTTTCATCTGTGAATTTCTCTAGTAATTTTTTTTCATCCATGTAAACTTCTAGCATTTGCAGTTCTCTGCAGCAGGAGTTCCAGAGATCAATTACACTTTGGGTGAACAGTGGTTTTGAGGTGTTCATTCATTAGTATGCCCACATGCCACCAGCCATTCGGGTGTTAATTTTTATGTGTCTACAGTTAGTAGGCAATGAGCAATCACAGATATGGTTTAAGCATGGACAGGTGAATTAATAACTATTTTTATGTCACATTGTCACTTTCTCTGCTTTAATCTTTTCTTTGTAGAGTTATCTTGTGGTGTTTTTTTTCCTCTTCCCGCATCTCTCCCATTTGTGTTTGACCTCTCCTATTTCCTATGTGTTGCTCAGACATGGAAGCAGCACACTAGGGTCTTGAATGGCAAGGGACTATTTAGCAGAAGTATCCCAATTCCAAATGAAATTGAGAAAGCAGACTAAGAACATTTGATACAGTGCCCAAAGTCATGTTCTGTGTGTGAGGGAGGCAAGAAACCCAGAGGTGACCAGTCCAGCCCAGGGAGCAAGCAACTTCAAACAACTTGTTTAAGTAAAAATATTAGAAGAAAAAGAAAGAAAGAAATCCTTTCTTTCTATGTCTTTTTAAAATTTATTTCTGGGAGCTGGGAAGCTCAGCAAGAACAGAAAGAACAGAAAGCTATCTTCTTTTTCTGGTTTATATCTCTTGGACTACATCTAAATGGTTACATCAAGTCATAATAGTATTTAAAGAGAAAAGTTACAGAGTTGTTAGATCAAGGAACAGGAATGTCAGGGGCAGGATGAGCCTGGGGAATATCCACTCGTAGTGGCACAGTTTATCTGTGCTCAGACAACGTCTAGCCCTTATGATAAAGAATGGGTGCATCTCTCTACAAAGCATTCATCACATATTGAAGCCCAAGTCAAGCTGAAGAGCAGCCTTGTCCATTTTGTTGCTGAGGTCTCACACCTCTCCTCCACTCCCTCTTTCAATCATACACATGCCTTCCTTTAGCAGAGTAAACTTTGAATGAAATACTTTGTACATCTCTACCACTGCATTACATCCTGCTGGCCATGTCTTGACCATCAGTCAATAACAATGCAATATTAAAGGGTAATGACACAGCCATGGAGAGTAATGAGAGAAAGCAATTTCTCCCGCTCTTTAGCCATTTACCAATCAATGGAATTCAAAACTATCAAGTCAAAAAGCAGGGAGTGGGCTAAGTCCAAGAGGGGCCGACATGTGTCCCTGCAATGTAGTAGTTCTGCTCAGCTGGCTGACAAAAAATGTCTAAGCAAACACATTGAGTTAGATTCTGCTCAGGGTCTGAAGACAGAGCAGAGCAAAGGAAACAGACCTGGACATGGACTTACAAAGTAAAAAAACTTATAAATAAGGAGTAAGGATATGGAAGAAGGTAAGAGAGTGGTGTTTGGATCCATGCAGGGAGCATCAGTTGAAGCACATGTCGTTTCAGTAGAGTAATTAATACAGATGTGTCTATTTCTATAGACTCTGTCTCAAGAATGCAACTCCACTTTTCAGTCCTTCCTCTAAGAATCTCTGCAAGCTCAGAAAACCTCTGTGATTCTCATGAAATGCCCCCAGAGAAGATTAGGACGGACAAACTTCACTTACAATCAGGCATGTTGTGGTTTAGCCAGATAAAAATGAAACCCAGATAAATCCTTAGATTAAGCAGCAGAATGAGAACAGGAGCCTACCTGAATTCCCTCCTTGTGAAAAAGGGGAAGGGCTTGGATCTGCTGCAAGCAAAGCCTGAAGACCACATGTGGCCAGGAAAATGACATTTATAAAAGGTGGGAGACAGATTTTATCCATTCTTTTTAAAATTGGAAATGGGAGTGAAATCTCCAAATTGCTGCTAAAAAAGCAGGGGCAAAAGTTGGTGAGGGCTTCTCAAGGTAGGAAGTGGAGTCTTTCAGCAGTGGGATCACTATTTTGGCTTCTTCTGCTAGGCAACTTCAGGCTGATGTGACAGGACTCTTCTGCACCTTCATTGCTTGTTATTTCCAAATGAGGTATTGATATTCGCTCCTCTAAAAAGCAATGAAGATGTCCTTTTCTAAAACAGCTCCTAGGATCCTGCAATTTTGCAAAGACGTTTACAAAATGTACCTTGAAAAAGGTATATAGACCTTGGAGCAGCCCTTCATAAAGATGGCAAACTCTGTATCTGGCTGATTGTCACATGGTGAAGGGTTTAGATTTTCTAAACCACAGGCATGCTGTACAAGCTGCATCCATGCAGGGAAAAGGCAAATATACACCATAACCCAAGAGCAGGCCTATATGTTGTGCTGTCCTAAAAGACTGTGCTCAAGGAGCTGAGCAAAGCTGTAGGGGAAGGACAGGGTGGAGACAGGAAGGAAAATCACTGGGACTCCAGAGAAGGGTGGCAGCAGGTCCTGGTCCAGGGACATGCAGAAAGCAGAGCATGGAGAAAGGAGAGAGATGAAAAGATGGCATAGTATTTTTTCTTTTCATTTTCTTTTTTTAGAGCTGTTTATAGGTGTAATCCTACAACTACAAAATGTAAATCTTGCACAAGCTGGAGTGATTATTGCAGCTGGAGGGCTCTGGGTGGTTTTGTAACCTCTCTGCTCTGCTTCAGCTGCTGAAAACTGGGAGCGGTGGTGGGAGGAGAGAGGGAAGGGAGGGGAAGGGGGAGTCCTGGCCTCTACCAAAAATCCTGACCCAACAGCCGAATGATTTTCCCAGATTTGGTGCCTCATGAATGCTGTTCAAAATGGGGGGGAAGGAGGCACTGGCTTCCTCCAAAACCAGTTTCCTCTCATGATGTTCCCCCTATACTGGTATGTGTAGGGGAATGAGGTATGCTGTGATCCATCACCCAAAGCTGTTGTAACGGCCGAGCTTGCTGTGAGCTGGACCTGGCTACAGCTTTTAACTCCAGCTGTCCTAGCTCAGAAGCAGGTCAACCGGAGCAGCACATCTGGCTGTAGCTTGGCACCCACAGGCAAGGGTGGGAGCAGCTTGTGCCTTACCATGCAGCAATAAATACTTTGGTGAACTGTCTTAGGGCTCACATGGGGAATTTGCCCAGGGAGATTGACCAGTCTGTCAGATACAGGCGGCCACATTCAAGGGTCAGATGGTCCTTTCTGTCCTGACAGTTCAAGCCTCAGTAAACCCCCAAAATATTATATGCATAGTTAAAAATATTTTACTTCCTTCTTTTTTTTTCATTGAGACCAATTAATGATAGAATAGGGTGGCAATCTGCCCCTTCATTTTGGAGCTAGGGACTTGCTCATAGAGTGTCCCCAAACGCTTGCTCTCTCTTGCTGCTTTGGTGGAGCTTCCAAAAGGAGACACAGGATATGTGAGCAGAGGGAGAGCATTTTTTAGCCCGTGGAGTGTGATGATTTCTTCAAGTGATACAAATGAAGAATGCAGAAGCAGTCTTCTGCCAGCATTGCTGCATGCAGGGCATGGTTTTGTCCATGGAGCGGTGCCAGCTCAGATAGGAGGGGACATGACCGCATCCCCGCAGTCTCCTTAGCAAAACAGGCTGCTCACGCCTTGGGATGCATCTGTGCAGCACCTAACCCAACGGGGCTTCTAACTGCAACCATAATAGAAATAACATACAGTAATAAAGTAAATAGACAGTAAAACTGTCTTCTATAATGTTATTCTCCAGGCTAAATGAGATGCCAAAAATGAACAAACAGCCTCCAAGTGATATTAAAATGTCTTTCACTTTTAATAATTTAAGGGACATACTAGTGAGAAAGATAAGGGAACTTTAAAATATATTATTTTTCAGGCTGACGGTGTCTTCCTCAGACTCTTTCCTGTCTGATCCACTGAGGACTCATTGGTATATCCTAGGCTGAAGCAGATCATTTTGATAAGTTATTGGGACAAAAAGTTGTCCTCTTATTTTATTTTACTTCATTTAGTAAGTTTGCCTTCAGAAAAACTGGTTCTGTTTGGGGGACTTTGCTTCTGTTAGTAAATTTCCTTTCTCTCTCTCCCTCCTTCTTTCCTTTCTGCATCCCTCTCTCCCATCCCTTCCTCAGATCCCTTCCCTCCTTCCCTTTCTCTCTTTCTCCCTATCTCTTTCTTTCTTTCTCTCATTCTTTTTCCTGTTTCGAAAAGCCCTAGACCATCTCCTTGAGTGTTAAGGACAAACTGGCAATAATTTATGTTATAGCGTGATATGAAAAAAATTACATTACACTATAAATTATAATATGAAGGGTGAAATGCCAGGAAGGATGCCAAATGCCGGTGGAAGTCCCATTAGACAACAGAGTTCTATTGCCTACCGGTCCCCACAGAAATTTTAGAAGGTTTGCATGAAACTGTTTGCTGTGAGGGGGGAGAGGTTGGAGAGGAGTGGGGTAGAAGAAATATAACAGATAAAATGTATAATCAGTCAACTGGAGATAGGAAATTTTTACTAATATCTGAAAAGAAAGGTGACTTCTGTATAGAGCTATAGCAATTTCAGATTTGGACACCTGGGATATTGTAATGCTGCCTCAAGCTTGAACGGGGACTGTGAGGAGGAGGAGGATGTGTTGTGTGTGTGTTGTGCTGTTATTTGAGGGGCTCTTGGATTTTATCCTCCCAGAGAAGTCCCTGTGGGAGTCGCAAAGCTCCCTCGGGGTTTCAGGTAGCCCTGCTCATTGCTGTAGACCTAGGGGACTATTTCAGGGTATGCTGGGAGCTGTCTGAAACCATGACATGCTCTGGTGGTTCTTCTCTTGGAACAGGATTAATCAGCGAAATTAAGAGGGGTTCTCAGACGAAAATGGCACCAAGGCATAGATGGGAGTCTGGAATCCCTCTCAGCCTTGTGGTATGGAATGGTGTTCATGAAGTCAAATGGCTGGAGAGGCACAGGAGAAGAGTCATTTCATACTTGCTGCCCACACTTCTCTAAACACTCATCACCAGCCAGCACCTGAGAAAATCCTGTGGATTCATGGGTTGTGAGGCAGACCTGTACAGTCATCCCCATCTACCAGTGAAGGGTCTGATACATTTGTGTTATCTGTCCCCTGACTATTATTTAATTCAGGCTGTCTAAAAATTTTTGCATACTGTCCCTTTCACCCAAGCTCAGCTTATGCGTCCATCTCTTCCTTAGGTATTATTACACCAAAAATAGAAGTTGGGACAAATTAACTATTTTGTGCAACAGGCTATGGGTTGTTGATACAGAAAGGGTCAATTTACCCTGGGGTGGAACAACTGGTGAAGCTGCTCTTTCATTCCTGTCTCGTGCCTGGTGATATAAGTGTTTGAATCCCAAATTTTGAGCCAAATTTTATAACAATGCAATGTTAGTGGAGAAGCTAGAGTCCTTTCTGGATGTCAAGCAATGAAATGGGATGAATTCATTATAAGAAAGAGAATATTTTTGTGGTGGACCAAGAATGAGAATATGTCTATTCTCCCTTAAAGATGAAAGAAATACAAGATAGAAAAATGGATTATTATTTTATTTTCAGAAAAACTAGGAAACCCAAAACCATACCCAACATCCTAATCAATGGAAAGAAAAGCAGCTTTGAGTGCCTTATTGAACTGACCTACAGAAAAAAGCTTCAGAGCTTCAAGCCCAAACAAGTCCCTGATAAGATGTGAAATGCAATGGAAAAATCATTTGGAGAGAACAACAGAGAAGCTGATTTTGCTCTAGTTTTACAGGTTGGTTCAATAAAGGTTCCTGAACTCTCTTTTCTGTGTAACTCTAAAGAAGGGTCATTTAATTAATATATTTATCTGAAGGAAGAAAAAAATAGAGCAAAGGGGGAGGAAAACAAACTTAAAACAAAAATTGTGTTTCACATTGAGCATTGCAGGTCTTGGTTGAATCTGTCTAGCACATGAGCTTTCTGGGTAGCCACAACCCTTTCTTCCACACAGTTGTTCTCTTAGCTTCATCCTTTAATTTGGTGTATAAATTCTCACAAAATTGATGGAATCCAGAGAGAAAAAACACATCGAAACACATTTCTTACTCATGTTTTGCTTCTTTAGCACATTGTGATTCATTTACTGCATTTTCAACCAGCCCTCCTGGTTTTATGAGAAGTTGAAAGACAGTGCAAGCATTTTATTATCTAGCTGCCAACATCCAGAATAGTCTCTGGAAGTGTTCAGGATACCCCCTGCTGTGGGACTTGTGGATGTGAAACTGTGGGGCTTGGTCCTCAGCTCTGCAATATCACTCCCTGTTCCTGCCTTTGCTGTGCATCCCCCTACCCCTGGCATGGCACCACTGCACAAACCTCAGTGCACTGCAGACTCCCGAGTCTGGAGCATCTCCACTGCCTCTGGTGGAGGGGCCTTGGGCCTTGGGCTGTCTCTCCATCTCTTGACAGCTCTATTTGCCATGCAGGCAGGGCAGCTAAGGGGGATATGCAGGAAAAGGGTTCATTTGCCTCTAAGTCTGAGCAGGGGAGACTATGGCCACCTCTCAGTGCCCAGACTGGGACACTGGACAGGTGAGTTTGGTGATAAAGACCTGGTGTCTCTGTGAGATCCTGCTTAACCTAGACACCAAAGCCTTTCCACACCACTATAGGTCTAATCCTGCCTCAGACACAAAAACTTTCTGCAACCCCAAGCAAGCTGAGAAGGTCCCCTGTGCAGTACCCTGCGAGCTATCTACACAACAGTTTAGGAACTACAGTAATAATCATACTAGTAAGGTTTTGTATGCTAGAATAGGGTAAAACCTCTTTAAATATCGTGTGGGCCCTCTGGTGGTGCTCCTCATTTTAAAGCCACACTGGTGAAGGCAACAGTGCACCTGGAGCTGGGCCTCTCATGTTTGTGTGCATGTTATAAAGGGAGTTATTGGCGCCATCTGTGTTCTTATAGCTTTTCCATGTTATTTTTGTATCTCTGAAAGATAGAAACGTTTTCCCCTACCCCTTCCTAGGAGCACTTTTATAAAATGTGTGTTCTTTGCAGAGGGAGGCGAAGGGTTAACAGAAAAACTTTTCAAAGTAAGAGGGAGAGCTACGGCTTCATGCTTTTGTGGAAACTGAACTGTGGTGAAGTGGGGAAAAAGGCTTTCTTCCCTCACCCTGCCACAATGCAGTCTGTCTCAAAAAAAAAAAAACTGAAATATTTTTTTCTCATGTTCTTCCAAATATCACTTCTGCTTGTCACAATATTTATAAAAACCCTCTTGCTATCTCAAGCTGCACAGCCTTTGGCTCAGGTTCCTGCTTATGCAAAACAGGGTCATAAACATGTCACTGTGTATTTGATAAATCCATCTTCCTCTTGTCATTGTCACCAAGAAGCTGAGATGATGGGAGATTACTCCGTCAAATCGCCGTGGAAACGCCTGCAGAGTTTATGAATTTTCATAGGATGTAAGTCCTCTTTAATGGGAAGCGGGACCCAGGAAAAGCTTACTATTTTTAAGGAAAAGTGTGTGCATCTGTGTATGGGAATATACTGTATGGCCAAATCTTTACCTAACATACATTAAGAGTTACGCTAATGCATCCCAGTTAAGAGCATCGCTGTGAGTTTGTGCCCATTTCCTTCTATCTGTTTCTCTCTATGACCCCAATTCACATTTATATTAAGGCTCTCTTAAGCCATACTGGATGTGTAAAAGGGACATTAAATAAGTGCAAATGCCATTAGAGTGTATTTACTGATCTAACACATTTCCTGCGAGCATTTTCATTACCACGTTTTGAAATGCTTGTCTGTGCCCCCACACCCCCATCTCCTTTTTCTGTAATCTAGTGAAGATACCAAACCATCTTCAGTGAGAATTGCCTCTGTGTCAGGGTTCAAAGGCCAGCTGACTTTCTCTTTCTGTAGCAAAGCTTAAAAGCAAACAGGATTCACAGCTTTCCAAATAGGAAAAGTGTCCTTTTCTCACTCCTCACTAGAGTAAAAAATGACTTAAAAGATTATGCTCAAACTTTAGCAAAATAGGAGTAAATAGATAAATATGGGTGTTAACCTTCAGGTATGAAACTCAGCTGTGCCAAGCGCTGAACACTGTTAAGAAACTGAGAGGTGCTTTGGTGATCAGCTCTCAGTGCAGGACTGAGCACCTCTCTGGAGGATGTCAGTGCATCGTAGTGAATGGCCAGTTTGTGGAGACAGGACAGAGCAGATCTGGCCACTGCTTTGCAGTACAAGGAAATATTAGCTAAAATATTGTAGGGAAATCACTGGAGTGTTGATGGGAAAGGATCTCCAATGGTCTTTGGTCCAGCCTCTTCTTCAAAGTAGGCCAGTCATCGACACATCGTCAGGGTAGTGGTGCCTTGGTTTAGCTGTGCCTCAAGAGTACAGGGTTGGGATTTTCAGAGTTTGGGTGTCTTACAGAAATTCAGTAAGGTCAGGTACCTGAGACCTCTTCCTCTTGCCTCCCTTGACAAGCAGGAGATGGGGAACGTGTCTGTTTGCAGGGCCCAGGGGATCTTGAGCCTTAGGGTCATGCAGTGAAGCCCTGCTTAAAGAACCAAACAGGTTGGGTTTAAGGTGAATTGTTGCCTGCAATGCAGCAGTGCAGCTTATGTTGGTACACACATCGTACAGATACTGCTGGCAGCTGAACTCTGCAGAAACATTGAGCCCAAGACAGGCTAACGTCTGACCACATCTTCAGTAGTTCAGTCGGACTTTTTTTCCTTTTTTCACTACCACCCATGTTGCTGCAATTGTACAGCTAACAACCAACCCAGGGAGCTTAGAGCTAGCTCTGCTATGTAGACTCCTCTTCTGGAGTTTAATTTTTGTTTATGATCTGTGGTAATGTGTCCTATGACCCCAAAGCTTTGTCTTCACGTTAAAGTTTTGTTGCCTTCTCTTCCCAACATGTTCAAGTAGTGCAACCTCCTGGTGGGACAAGAGTATGAAAGGATTTTAAGCCAGTAACTTTGTGTCACACTACAGTGCTAACAAAATCAGAACGCTCCCCAAATAGATACCCAAGTATGAAACTGCAGAAAGGGGGAAGACGTAGCTCTTTCTCAGCATCCCAAGATTTAAAGGAAGCTAACCATACAACTTTGATCCCCGTTGCAGCAGTTACTGCAGTATGTACAACCTCTATGTATTTGTGCATTTACCCAAACAGTGAGCTAAGCAGTAATTCTGGCCCAGTCTTAACCAAAGTAAGGACTATTTCTAGCCTGTCTGCACTGTGTGTATCTGTGTATGCATGTAAACCAGTGCAGTGTCCAGGAGAGCTGGACTTCAACGGGATTTTCATCCAAGTGATGTCACATGAGGGAACAGTGCCAGTTCTCCTGTTTGCCTGTCAAGACCTTCAGTAAGTAGTTTTCTCATGCAGTGGTACCAGGGAATGATGTTACCCGTGCTAGGGTCTGTGCTACCACTATCTGGGCTTCTGTGACTAATGCATTTGCTTTCTAACTCCTGCCTGCTTTGTAGTCCCATTGCTTCCAAAAATTTCCTGCCAAAACCAAGAGTAAAGAAGTAAACTCCACTGCACACATTGGATGCGATCCCTTCCCTGGTATCTTAAGATAGTGCCATGCATTTCAGCAGTCCTCGAAGTGTTTTAGAGATCATGCACGCTGAACTGCATTAACAAGCCATTAGGAAGTGGAGCAAGACTAAGAAGGAAAGCAGGAAAAGCTGGCAAAGTATTACCTAATATCACAATTCCATATATTTTCTAGAAGCTTCTGACAGCCTTATATTTTTCATTTGGAATGAGGACATACAACATAAGGAAGTCTAATAAAAGCAGGAATATAGCCTTGATTTAGTAACATAAACTTCTCTAGTTTGCAGGGAAGGCTGGGATTCTGTCTCGTTTTACAAGCAAACAGCAGCTTATCCTTTTCAAACTTACTGTTCTTACTTTTGGAGGATGGAATTAATTTTCAGAGAATTTACAAGATAAACATATTCATTAACTTATAAGTTAAATTAAAATTTTATTCTTTAAGAAATGTAACATCTGTGTTCACTTTCTCTTCCTCCAAATGATGTAAATGAGAGAACAGCTCAGACTTCAAACTTTCTATATAGTTGCACTTAATTGAATTCTTATGCTTGGGGTATTCGTGAGGAAATTAGGAAGTAATTAGGCTATGCTATTAACAATTGTATCTAACTGTTCTGATGGGATAGCCAACAAACAGGCCAAGGTCAACAGCTTATTCAGCTCTTAAGCTAAATATGATGTCAGAGGTGATGCAATGGACTCCTTCACCTGCTCTGTCATGAATTTGCTTGCTGGAGTTCTGCTGGCTGTACTGGGAGTTATGTCACTATCTTTGGGCGAAATCCACCTTCTACCATACAAAGTCCACCACTGCATGCCAGGCGGGCATCTGTGCAGAGGAGACTTTGTATGGCCTCGCATGTCACACAGCTAGGCAGCTCTGTGGCAGCTTCTCGGCTCTGCACACAGTAGGTTATCCCACATCCCCTTTGGGTGGGTCTGAGCCAGGTCTCCACTTGCAGGGCTAAACCAAGTGGGTAAATCTCAATGCACAAATAAACCGTATGAATGTAAAGGGCTGCCACAGACCTTCACCAACCATTAACCCACATTACCCAGTCACTAAAAAGGCAGTCAAAAAGTAAAGGCTAAATTCAACGGTACAGTTTGGCTGCTCACATGGCTGTAGCTCTGAGCAGAAATTACAAATCCAGTTTAACAGGCCAGCACTCTGACTCTTTGCATTGATCCAGCACACCAGTGGATTTGTTCTTAAAGAACGAAGTCAAAACTCCCTTTGGCTTTGCCAGGGTCTGACGTTCACCCTGCAGAGCTACAAATCAATAGAAGCATTGGAAGGCAGAACTCACTGTAAATGCCTCTGAAGGGGGAGGTACGGAAAATGTAATTACCCAGAGAAGGAAATAACAAGACAAGCTTTTTTTTTTTTCTCCCTGTGTTTTTTTCTTTTCCTCTCCTGATGGAGAGTAGTAACCCAGGAATAAACAAGAAAAAACATTTGGAGCATTTTATAATTCTTCCAAACTGAAGTAGTAACAATGCAGAAATTTTCTTACAGGCAGAATTACAAAGATGTAGATGTGTGACACCTTAGTATTTTTCAGTCTGTTCAGCAATGCCATCATTAGAAAAAAACACATACCTGTAAAAGCTGTCATAATGTGGGATTAGAGGAACATGACTTGATTATTTCATGGTGTCACTGATAACCAAGCATCAGTGTTAGTCATGTCAGTAGTGGGTGTGGCACAATATTTGTCTTCAGGTGCCTTAAAAATGAACTGCTATTAGGATTATGATGGAACCCCTTTAAGAATAGTAACATTTAGTTTCTGGTATATATTCTTAACGTTTAACATTATTTTAATAGGGTACTTGGTTTCTTGGATGCTGTTCTGTTTTGCCTTTGTATGCACATTGCAGTGAGCAGCTTTGGTGTTGCTCTTCTTCACCTAGACGTAGCTCCACTTTTGTCCCTCTGGAAAAGGAAAGAGCATGAGACATCATTTTCTGTACATACATAGCTCAGTTCCTGTGTTTAAATGCAGCTACCTCTGGGGTTAAACACGACAGCTTTTTAACAACTTTCAGTAGTGAAGGATAGCTCCTGCAGGTCAAACTGATTGAAGGCTATCTGACAAGGGGAAGGGGGAAGCAAACACCATGAATTATAGATGGCAGTCTGTCTATTTTACATTACATATCCAGAGTTGAAGCGGATTCATTCCTCTTGCAACTCCCATTGTGCAGTCATCCCCATTGTACATTCATTTTCATTGTTTCTCTTTCCATGTATTGTACAGTCAGTCCCTGTCTCAACTGTACATTCAGGCTCCGTTTGCAGGAGATCCATCCATGGGCTCAGCTGTTTCACAAACAGATCTAATAGCTGTAGTGTGCTCAGATAAGCATGATGGGTAATAGCAGAGCAGATTGAACTATATTGTCCCAGGAGTTCATATATTTTTATACACTCATAGGGTACACATCATCTTGCTATGACAATGAGGCTAAGTCAAGCATCTCGGGAATGCAATAAAGCAGATTACAATACCGTTCTTTCACTCATTTTCAGTACACTTCCCCTCCCACTTTCTTTTAACCATGTTAATCAATGCCAGGCTACTTTACACCCAATTCCCAAATGGTGGCTTGCTCTGTGCTTTCCCCCCACATCCCCCTCCACACTCTTAGCTCTTATCCCTCCTGAAATAGGCTTCCATGGAGATAAAACTAGGAATTTGTTAAATATCAAAGAAAGTTAAGGACATGAATTTCAGCAGAAAAACTCCCAGCAATTCAGGCTTCAAAACGGCAAGGTTAATAATTTTTCCCTCCCCAAGCCATGTCACATTATTAAGTGAAATAAAGCTGACAAAGGATGTCATATTCAAATAGCCAGCTTTCTCATTTACTGCATTATTATTACCATACACCTTTCTCGTACAGCCATGCTAGGCAATTAAGAGCCCAATTCTCCCCTCAGACACAGGTGAGGGGCTCCCCAGCATCTCAGTATGATCTATGGATGTTCCTCCAGAGAGTGAAGGTATGACCCCAGATGGGTGAAACACAGACTTAGCTAAAAGCTGGAAGGGAGAACTTGTGTCCTCTCTGCAGTCTGTGCCTGCTTAACCAAGTGATAGCTGAATTCATCTCTTGTCATCCGATGCTTTGTGCAGCTTGTCTGCTTCCAGTTTGGGCAGAGTAATACCCAGTTCTCATGTGCATCAAGCAGGTAAATTGGCCCATGTTTCTCTTTGCTGGTTCCCACTGTAGTATTCCTGATCCCAAACATCTGAGATTAGGAGTCAAGCTTTACAGAAGCACAAAAGCTGCTTAAAAACTTGATGTGTTTTTTAACAAATATGGCATTCTTTGAGTTTGCATTGTATGTTGCCTTATCTGGTCATTTTTTAATTTCTTCAGGAGCTGAGGAATAGGAGGAGAGGGAGGTCCAATGATTATGACGTTTTGAAACTTACTAGAAAAGTAAGCCTATAATGCTCACTTCATTATAGGACTGCAGGTGCTAGTTTTAAAAAATTTCACTAAAAGTGATAAAATTTAGGACAAGGTAAAATTTACTACTGCAAACAACACACTGTACAATGGCAAATTCAATGAAAATCTGAGATCCTTTTTTCCTGGAGTGCTCAGCCGCTCCGGGCTACACACCTGCAAACTTTTGTCCAGAACAACAAAGTTATAGCTGATCCTGTCTTCTCACAAGAAAAATTAGTTCTTCCTAGGTGTCTTCTAGCCCAACAGTTGTGACAGTCTGTGCACTCAATTCCACTTTGCATTCAGAGAGTCTTTCCCACCTTGAAAGATCCCACTGAGTGCGGCAAACCATATATAAGGAAACACATCTTCCCAACACTGACATCCGCCCGTCCCGAGGTAGCCACAAGCATCTATCTTAATGACCCACAACACCATCAGACAACAAATATCAGAGAGAGTGTAAGATTATGGGCTGGTGTAAAATGAGCTGGAGTAGGCTCTGTATATATTTACACCAGTGGAAAGCTGGGACCAGGGACAGAAAATCATTACTACGTGCTACGGAAAGTAAACATGTACCTTGGAAGGCTGAATACTGGATTGGAATTGGAGATTAATTGAAATACAGATGGAGCTTTAGAAAATATATCATAACATACAATCATCCTTAATGATATTGACTCCTCTCACAAGGGTGCTGTGAAGCTTTGTGCAGTCATATCAGTGAGACATTCAGAGATGCTCCACAAGTAGGAGCCATAGGAGTGCAGCTCAGAAAGGGCACTGCCTTTGTCTTAATGTCCCTAGTAATAAAGAAAAAGAAAGAAAAAGATAAATCTGAGAATGATGGAGACACAGGCTAGTTTGACAAATTGGTTGTGATTTCCTCTCTTTCTTTTCTACCCTCTCTATACTCCAACACTCATCTTTTCCCTCTGGACTCAACAGGACAAACACAGAAGTACCAATTCCCTCGTTACTTCTGTCTTTTCCTCCTTTTATTGAAAATAGGTTGTTGTGTTTAAGGTAAAACATATGTAAAATACATACCAGGTAGGAATTAAACTGTTTCCAGATTCAGGAGGACTCAGAGTCAAAGTTGACCCTGAACTTAGCAAATATACTCCTTAGAAGGACACCACATTGCCAAAATCTTATAAATCAGGCTCCTAAGTGACAGAAACTTCCCAAAATCATGACGGCAATCAGATAAGGTTAGTATTTTTTGTGAGATATTCTACCTGGTACAGGGCAAGTGGGTATAAATCAACAGACCATTGCTCCTTTACACATCTCTGATTCAGGCCACATATATTTAACACTCACAGTGGACTTGGAGTGCTTCTTTATCCCAACCAACAGAATGAGTCGCTTTGAGGTATATAAATGGAAATACTTTTCAGTCCCATGTCCCTCTCTTTCCCCTCCCTTTAGTGAACCCTCCCCACATGTTATTATAGTGTATTGGATTAGCGACAAGAGATACATCAGAGGTCTGGAAAAAAGATCTTCATTCATTTAGTGGTAGATTCAGTGTATGCTCAAGAAGACCTGCATTGCCTAATCCCTTGAGCCTCCCTCAGCTATGCCAGTCCTGAATCCTAGCCCCTTCATTACACTCTATACACCAGATTTTTGACTCCAGTTCTGTAACTCACCAGCTTCCCTGTAATCAGGCTAAGTCTATCTTACCAACACCAAGGTATTTAGACTTCTTGTATCTATTGGCCATGGATTTCCATTTGGTCTGATGTGCCCAAGATGGATGTGCTGGTTGCACTTCTTCAATACTGTCCTCTGATTGTTGATGTTTCAGTTCCAATACAGAAGCACTGGTTATGCTTATTTTTCTTTTTTTTTTTTTTTTTCTTTGTAAGACCATCTGACTTTGTTTGCTAAATCAGATGTGACAGGCAGGGATTGCATCACGGTTTTACAATCGCTTGTTCATTCACTCGTTGTGCTGTTGAATGTTTAGTTAGGTTGCAGCAGAGGCAACACTGAATATATCTAAGTCCCACAGTTCCTCTAAGCAAAGAATCCATCTCTTTTCAAATCCATTTCCAGGCACCTAGTAAGAAATTACATAGTGCATGTTGGCTGGGTTTTGGGAAGGAGGGAAGATAGAGGAAATAAATAAGAAAATGAACTGCAAGATACAGAAGAGTCACAGTGAGCTGTTAGCAGGACTGAGGAAGATGCTGTTATCTTCAAACTTTCACATCTCGCTGTCCCGTTATCATTACCACACGATGCAATCTTAAAACATATATCTACACTAGTAAATTAAACCAACCAAGGCCCATTTTCTGGCCCAAGGAACAAGTGACACGGTACAGCTTTTATCCACCTACCTAAAATCTCTTCCACCCAGAACATGGTGAATAAATCTAAATTTCTTCCTGGAAAGGACGCCTGACCCACGGCACAGAGTCTGGGTCCATGCCTTGACTGGGTTTAGCTAATAGAGGTAGTTAAATCCACAGTGTTAAGCCTTTGTCCCAATTTAAAATTTTAAGGAAGGAGGAAAAGCCCGTCCAACTACCTTTCATATCTGTGAACTCCCCTCCAATTTATACTCCAGTACCTAGCTGTAAAGGCAAGAAAAACCCAGTCTTCATAGGAAGAAAGTTCCAAGAGGATGAGATTCTTATGGAAGGAAAGGATTCATATTGTGCTTGAATCCAGATTATTCCAGAGCGAAGACTAAGTCATATCCAGATACAGATTTGAAGTCCCTACATGTGGGTATCCTAGGTTTTATGGTTTTCCTGTTATAAAGAACTGAGTGTAGAACGGGACTCCAGCCCAGAAATATACATATACATATACATATACATATACATATACATATACATATACATATACATATACATATACATATACATATACAATATACAATATACAATATACAACATACAATATACATCTAGTGAAGATCAGAGATGTTTGAGTCTGAAAAATGGCTCCAGATTCATCTCTTATCCAGATCACCCTGGATAAAAAACACTGCATGTGAATTTCAGGCTATGTCTGGGCAAAAGAGTGTTAAAAAAGGGCAGATAACCGCAAATCTGTCAATGTGCAGCAAAGAATGAATGTAGTGAGGGGCTGAGGTAACTAAATTCATAGCAAGGGAAAACATTATTATGGTAAAAACAATTTAGACAATGGAGTGAAATTCATGGGAATGGGGGAACCTCTTGGCAGTGGTGCTCCTCAAGGCTGGACAAGACACTAGCTTATCAGCAGGGGCTGGTCATGTCAAAGTAAATCCTGCCACTGCAGAGAAGTGAAGTACTCTGCTACTGCCTAACCCTACAAGCACTGAACTTTGGCTACGTCCCTCCCAGGTGCTGGATCTTTGCATCTTTGTGAAGCTGTCCATTTCCAAAAAAAGTGCAGGATTTACTACAGGGAGAAAAAAAATGGAGCCCAACTGCCATTAATAGGATCTATGGCAGCATTCTGTAATACATCAGTCCTACTTATAACATAATAGCCGTATAACTCATACAAGGCTCTGGTTCATGTGAGGCATGGAAGTCTACGTTACACAGGGGAGGAATAAGCAACACTGTCACATATCCTGTAGCTGTGTAAGATTACAACACAAGCAGCAAGATTTCCAGGCCTTAAATGCTGGAGGAAAGGACAAGGCATAGGAACAGCTTGATCTCTGATTTTTATGAAAGCTAGAGCATTTTCTTTTCAGAAATGCAGTGATTCTCCACAAAACTCTGTGTATGTGTATGTGATCAGCAATAATTGTTAGTTGCCTTTGCAGTGAAAGCAAGGGATGAATCGGTGATGGGAATTAAGTTTGCTTTTTTATTCTCTCAAGAGGTGATGCCATCAGTGAATGGAGAGGTAAAATGAGACATATTCTCAGATGTGGTAAATTGCTACCACAACTCAGCTGAAGTTAAGGGAGCTGTGTTCCTTTATACCAGCTGAGGATATATTAAAGAATAAAAATATGAGGAAAACTTTTTTGCTACAGACCAGGTCTCTTTAATGAAATAGAGAGCTCCAAACTTGCAGTACGACAGCTTTTTTGCAGCCCTCAATTCACATGGTTAGGCATAGCAGGGCGACCAACTTCAGATCAGCCACAAAACACATACAGTCTGAATCCAGTCCTTGATTTTTTTTTTTTCCTTAAGACCTGAATTGAAAGCTTTGGGCTTCCACTACAGCAGGTGATCAACATTACAAGTAGCTACAAGTGAACCTTTAAAGGCTTGAGCCTTTCAGAGGAAGCATCCTTTGCCGTGGAGATTCAGAATCAGACTTCAATAATTCACATATTTTAAGCCCAGAAGAGACTGATGTGACAATCTAAACTAGCCTGCTACATAAAACAGGCCTTCAGACTTCTCTGAATTATTTCCCATTTCAAGTCCAAGAGCAATTGTCAAAGTAAAATATATGTTTTAGAAAAACATCCGATCCCCTTTTAAAGTAGCTAGTGACAGGCTGTCTTCTATAGTCCTTGGTAAAGACTTCTCATAGTTAATTACTCTTAAAAAGAGGCACCTTATTCCCTCTTTGCATGTCAGGCTTCATCATCTAGGATCAGTTCTTTCTGCATCCCATATGCAAAAATAGAAAGCCCTGTATTTTCACATTTCTGTTCCACAGAAAATTATTAAATCAGCTCTTAATTTTCTCTTTGAGGAGATAACTGGTACCTTTAGTCTCTCATGATAAAACTGGCATATGACAGATATATGTAAAATTGAGTGACTCAGGGAAGATGAACAGAAAATAGTCATTCACTGTTTCTCCCAGTGTAACAGCTGGGGTCCATCAAACAAAATTGTTAGGAAGCACACTTAAAATGGATATAAATATCTGAAGATATAAATAGGCCCAAAAAGTCATTACATGTGTTCTCCTTGCCCTCTTTTCTTCCGATGGCAGTCACATGTGCCTCCATTTGTCTGTAAGTTTGGATGTTTTGTGGGTCAGGTTCAAGCTTCAAATTGGGAAATGCTTCAATAATAGATAATGAAGAAAAGGGTATGTGTCTTTACCAGGATTAGTTCTAGTATTTTCCAAACAACCAAAGCAGCAGAAATAGCAATGAGAAGGCTCCTTCCCATGCACAGAATTTCATGGCTCATGTCCAGCCCCCGAGAGCTGAGTAAAGGCTACACCTTCAGCGGGAACTTTGAGGTCCTGAATAGCAGGTGAGGATTATGTGCTTTCATGGATGTGAGCTGCAAAGCCTATCCAAAAAGAGAGTGCTCATGGGTTGTCTTCTGCAGCATGGGGCTTCCCCTGAGTGTCCTCACTGGCAGCCTGGATCTGTGCGAGTGGAAGCAGGTGTGAATGCGCATGTATTGCAGCTGGCCAGAGTGAACTTACACAAAAGTCTCCATCCAGAGCCTCCATCCCCAGCCTGGATCATGGGGAGAGTGGCTTAGAGCAACGGAGTTTTAAAAACAGAAAGCCTACCCTGGAATTAAGCCATAAGGTCTGGCTGGACAGGGAAAGGAAGATAGGGGTATGGATAATTGCACCCATAGGGCAATTAGAGTTACAAGTAGCAGCAGAGCTCCTCTTCAGTCCCAAGAGTGTGATTAATTGGTAATAAGAACCCCCTGTAGTTCCTTTATTGCTATTATGAAGCCAAGTCTTTATTTTTTATTTTATTATTTTTTATTTATAAATGAAATATTTAAGTGCATGACTTTGATCGCCAGGATCTGCTAGTTAATGGCAGCTTCAGCCACAAGGTGCCAAGATTAAAGATTCATCAAAGGCAAAGGATTAACCCACCCTGCTGGAATGCCAAGTAGCTTGTTGGGGAGAGGACGCTGCACTAAAGGCCTGAGTCACAGTCCCTCTTTGCTTAGCTTGTTCTCTAGGGCTGTGGATTTGGTGTCCCCCCCTTCAATCCACCACTGCTTAGCTCATCTACCCTTCTGTACCTGTATCTTGCCTAGGAAGAAAAGGCTGACACCAACACTAAAAATACAAATACTCTGCTAGCATGGAGTGTTATCCTCTTAAAGAGACATAATTGACAGCTCCAGCATCGAGGGCTGGTGACACAACCTCCCGTGTCTCACAGTGTCTTATGGTGAACAGGCTCATATGCCACCTTGTGCATAGACCACACAGGTCCAGGTTTCTGAAGGGAGTGAGGCTCCTAATGAGGAGCATAAATGTCTCATGGTCTTTTTAAAAGCAACCAAAAAAAAAGAAAGCAGCAACCCCGTCATCCCTTTTTAGGCAGGATCACCATACATCCACATTTTCCCTTAGAAATCTTTGGTTTTGTGTGAAAATAGAATTTGAAGCTGATAGACATTTGCCTGAGATTTCTGGTTGCTTGGTAGCATGGACATGTGCAATTATATGGTCTCACCGGTTGCTCCTGTGTGGATCAATGATGAGGTTACACCCAAGCTCCATGGCTGTCGAGCAATTGATGACAGGGGAACAGTTATCTCTTCAGCAGTCTAAATTTATTTGAAATCCCTCTTCCTAACATAGGACCAATGTTTTACAGAACACACATTCATATGCCAAGATTTACAAAAGTGTTTGGTAGCTTTTTAGTCCTTCTTTTTATTCTCAGGCATATTAAAGTTGCAGTACTATTAGGGGAGTATGTTTTGTGGCTTTTGGAAGTCCAAAACCATCACCAGAGTCTTAAGATGCAAACCTGAAATTGTCTTCCCTCCACCTGCTAAATCCTTGCAAACACTAAATTGTTTCAACACCCTGCCCCCACTTCTGTCCCAGAAGGGACCACAGGAAAGCAGAGCTATGTAAGCATCCACTCCCTTGCAACAGCCCACAGGGCTCTGCAAACCAGTTAGCTCACTGTTCAGCTTAATGGGATCTGTCAAGAGATGGAACAAATGGGGCAGAAGAGGAGCTGCCTTAGACGTACATGAGTTCATTCCAATAAGCTCTGTATGTCTGACTACTGCCTGCCTGTCTCTCTGCACCACTGGGGTTCATTTCAGGAGGAGGATAAATGCATCTGCCCTTCACTTCTCACATGGCAGTGCTTTTCCTTTCCTTTCCTTTCCTTTCCTTTCCTTTCCTTTCCTTTCCTTTCCTTTCCTTTCCTTTCCTTTCCTTTCCTTTCCTTTCCTTTCCTTTCCTTTCCTTTCCTTTCCTTTCCTTTCCTTTCCTTTCCTTTCCTTTCCTTTCCTTTCCTTTCCTTTCCTTTCCTTTCCTTTCCTTTCCTTTCCTTTCCTTTCCTTTCCTTTCCTTTCCTTTCCTTTCCTTTCCTTTCCTTTCCTTTCCTTTCCTTTCCTTTCCTTTCCTTTCCTTTCCTTTCCTTTCCTTTCCTTTCCTTTTCCTTTCCTTTCCTTTCCTTTCCTTTCCTTTCCTTTCCTTTCCTTTCCTTTCCTTCCCTTCCCTTCCTTCCCTTCCCTTCCCTTCCCTTCCCTTCCCTTCCCTTCCCTTCCCTTCCCTTCCCTTCCCTTCCCTTCTCTTTCCCCTTCCTTTTCCTTTCCCCTTTCCTTTCCCCTCTTCTCTCCTCTTCTTTCTTCTCTTCTCTTCTCTTCTCTTCTCTTCTCTTCTCTTCTCTTCTCTTCTCTTCTCTTCTCTTCTCTTCTCTTCTCTTCTCTTCTCTTCTCTTCTCTTCTCTTCTCTTCTCTTCTCTTCTCTTCTCTTCTTCTCTTCTCATTTTCTGTCTTTGTTGTTGCCAAAATAAAACAACTAGCAGGGGTTTGGAAAGGCTTGAAATTTTGCTGGCATCTGGTTGGGTAAGGTTTTCTTCTCTGTTGCTCTTCCCATGTCTCTTCTATGATATAGCTAAGGAGCCAACGGTCTGCCTTCCCTACCAGATACCATCATGCAATTTTAAATACTATTGTTTTCTTTAAGCAGATGGTGATTCTCATCCTTTGATCCTTTCACTAAACTCATTAGAAAACCTGGCCTCAGATCAAACCTTAAAAAGAAGAAAAAATCAGAGAGAGAAATGAATGCCACAATGATGAAGGTAGCACGTAAGATGCTGGATAGAACAGGGTAGAAATACCTATTTTCTCTCTGCTTTTGGAACAGGGCATTTTACTTTCTAAGGTCTGCAACTTCTAATATTAATCAGATTGCACTGGTCTTCGTACACACATGCACACACAGATATGTGCGTGAGAACCTGCGTGTGTGTTTATGCATGTAAAAGTAATCAAAGGCATCTCCACTTGCTTCAGCCCGTGCATGGAATATGAGATCCTGGTATGTGACTGCCTGCACTGAAGTGTGTGCTCCTCTGGTACACTTTGCTGTATGTTGATAAAGGCTCTGCTGTATTTCTCGTTTTGAAACTAAAGGGTACTTTCAGTGTTTGGGGCCATAAAAAGTAGGATGAATTGCAGCAAAGTGATGGCTGACATGGCCTCTCTGCTTATCAACCTGAGTCCAACCCTTCTACATTTGGCAATGCAAAGTGAGCACAAAGAGCGTGGCCAGCCATGAGTTATCAGCATAGCTCAATGCCCCTCCCTTGTGTAGAGGCAGATTTATCATGTTGTGCAGGGAAAGGTCCCAGGTTTGTATCTGAGAGAGGAGGACAGATGCAAAAGGAGGTCAAGCAGCACACTCCTGCTCTCCATTTTGTCTGCTGGAACAAACCCAACGATCCACCTATAAAACAGGGCTGTTGTGGGGTGGCAGCAATGCACAACAGTCTTCCTCTAGTGCCCAGATCAAGGTGGCATAAAGGGCCGCAGATATGTCCAAGGAACAGAGCCCATAGGCACAAAGCTAAAAGTGGATTTGTGAGACTTAAAACATACAAGATATGTGAGAGTGGTGGTCTCCACACCCACGCTTTTCTGCTGAGGTAGGGGGAGGAATTTGGACGAATATCCTCAGATACCCTAAGAGCAAACAAATCTATCCCTCCCAGAGGCAATGAGCAGGTGCCTGTATGGAACTCCACCTCTCAGGCTGAATTAGGAGGTGCTGGACACCCCCAGATCCCATCAGAGGGGCACAGGTGTGTCATTCATCTCAAACACTAACCTAGTGCAGTTTTCACTGTGGCACAGGGTTGGAGTCAAATACTGTGACTGGACTTTCTCTTTTAATGGATTGTATAATTTTATGACTGTCAAGATGAACAAATAATTTGCAATGAATAATTTATCCAACAGATTTTGATTCTTTTGCAGCTTACTGAATATCCATGAGCAGACCTCGATTTCAGCTGGCTTATTTATTGTTTGAATTTATTTGACGTGTTCCCCCTTCTTTCTTTTTTTTTTTTTAAACATTATCAACTGATCAAAGACAGCTCCTGAAAAAGTTTGATAGTCTGCAGTTGAAATTAGTTGTAGCAGCCATGAATCAGTGGGTGGACAGTCCAACGTGTAGAACTTTTACTTGAGCAATTTGGAGTTAGTTCTCAGACCTTTTACAGGCTTCTATTGTGACCTTGGTCAAGGAAGTTGGGAACAATGCTGTCACTAAAAAGTTATCCCTAAGTGACTAATCCAGGGTCTGAGATAGGGAGGAACTCAAGAATGGCAAGGCTGGAACAGCCCAAACATCTGCCTTGGCTGGTATTCTGCTTTGACTATGCTCAAAAGTATATGCCTATGCAAGCAGACTGTGATTCTTCCCTAAAATATTCATTCTGTCTGCAATGATCTGTAGTTCAAAAGATCCCTGAGCCAAAGGTGGTGTCTTTCTATCTGGTAGCCCTTGATGTATTTTTATTTCACATTAGGAGCATGAACCTGAGGCTGGGAAGGACATTGGCCTCTAGTGTAAATTCTGTGTTTTATTCTATCACAGAATACCTGGGTTACCTTGATCCAGTCAATTAGGATGAGATTTGTTTACCACACCTAACACTAGCTATTTAAAAGAGAGAGCTCAATGTGAGCTAGCCGGCTAACTAAAGGTGGGGAGGGGTTCAGATTCTGTGGTTAGAGGACCACCAGGAACCCATTAGCCAGATGAGCCTGATGACTGCCTAGGAGCATCAGGGTGCAGGCAGAGTGCCACGCATTACAGCAGGAAGGATGCTCCCCTCCCTCAGAGACTTTGATTATCCTCATGTCAGGGGTACAGAACAAGTAAGTGGAACAAACAAACAAGGTGAGATAACAAACTGAACAGTACTGGGAGGGAACACTGAGTCCAGGATTATGTCTGGCTTTGCCCGTGAGAGGCAGCAGTGTTTTGAAGGCACTGAAGCAAAAGGTAGATTTTAATTCAGGTTCTTTCCATACTCAGGCTCTCTGCTGAGATGAAGGAGGCATTTTAATCCCCTGGGAGCAGAGCTATCAAATTGGCTGGATGGCTCCTTCTGTCACAAACAGCATATTTTATGCCATATACCCACACTCTGATCTGTTATGGTAAATCAGCTTTTCCTTCTCTGACGGTGTGTGCTGTTTTGCATAGTTGGTTGAAGGGAAGGAGGGAAGAATGGCCCAAGTGGACACAGATGTAAAATGCTTCCTTGTCCAAAAGAGGGGAAGAACTGCTTGTGAACAGGTGGAGTTGAGTAACACTTGATGTTAGATGTCTACACTGGCTGTTAAGGGTAGCCCTGAGAGCTCAGGACCAGGAAATCACCCTCTGTGCAGATAATGAGCCTCCAAGAATGGCCTAAGGTGTGTCACGTATACTCTGCTCACACTGCACAAGACCTCACATGCCCAGGGATACCTGGAGGGTTAGTGCACTACCAGGCAGGCCCAAACAAACTCTCCACAGGCAGGCAGTCAGCAGGAGGTGGAGTGTGCCATGTTTCCTGCTGATCCAGATGATGCCCTTTCAGAGTAATGTAGATGTAGCCACCGAAGTCCTGCCGAGAGACAGCCCTCTCCTGCTGGGCAGTTATACATAAGATCAGCAGTGCTTTCCAAAGAGCTTGCATGCTGGCCAGTCTGTCCTTGCTCCAGTCAGGAGGGAGTGTTATCAGCCCCCTCCCTGGGAGCAGGATCAGGTCAGTGTAGGGTGCTTTTGGGAAAGAAAATGGTCCTGCAGGTCTCAAAGCCTGAGGTCCTGTCCTTCAGGAGGTGTGTTTTCACAAGGTCACTCCTCCCTCTCTGCAGAGGGGAGGGAAATAGCAGATTTTATTGTTGTCTTGGGACAGAAAGGTTGGGGGGATTTTTTGAGGAGTAAATGCAGGGGTGGAAATACCAGCTATAGTTTTTTTCTGTCCTTCCTCCGCTGATGGCAAGGGGAAACCATCTGCACCAGAGTCACAGCTGGAGATCTCCAGCCTGAGGTCATTTTCAGGCTCACTGCAAGCTGAGCTGAGATCAGAGATGACAAACTCACTGTGTCTTCTGCTCAGTTCCCTCATCTTTTTGGAGTTTTCATTTAACATCTCAACAGGATAGAATAACTCAACTGTCCTCAGCACTTCCCTCTATACCCTTCTTCTTCCTAGGCCACATAAGATCTCCCTGGTTATCCTTCCTCTTATATGTTTCTATCTATAATGAGTACTGTTATGCTCTGTGACCCAATCATCCCTCCAGTACAACAAGGCTCTTTTCTTCCAGTCTAGTGTTTTTGTTTGGGAGGTTGTCTTGATTCAGGTGAAAGTGTTTGTGGCCTGAATCTATCAGCTGCTCAGTGTTGCTCAAATTACTTCCAAAAAGTAATTTGTTGCTGATTCCCACATCCAAAAACTTATTGTCAATCTCATGTTCTTGGTGACCGTCTCAGAAAAAGATAGTCACGTATCCAAAATTAGAACCCGGCTGTTGCAAACTCTGGGGAAATAAACCTGAGGTGCAAATGAAAAAGAGGTTTTTAGAGACAAATATAGTCTGTTTCCAGTGCTCTCTTTGATGACTTGGTAGAAAGCGGTCTCCAAACTTTCTGGCCTTTCAGCAGCACTTCAGCAGCAAGTTAAACTCTGCAGGTGACATCCTATGGATTTCCTCCCTACTGCTCTGATTTAAAGACATGGTCACATTTGCCCATGAACAATGTCCAGGAGTCGATGGATACTGGGGGATCAGACACAGGGATGATTATAGGTGTGCTAATAACAGGGTTAGGTGGTGTTTTCTGCCAGTCCAGTTGGGGCAGGTTTCATCTTCCCTGATTTAGGTAAAAGACAGATGTCTAATTTGGGTTAGTCATGCCAGGCTTTCCTTACAATCAGTACAGAAGAATAGGCACCTCCAGAGGTTGTTTCATTGCAGCCAAAGATGAGTGTTTAAGAAAAGCCAGGAGAATTGCCCTCTGGAAATGTTTATATATCCAAAATAACAATAAAGGAACCCAAGGATGACCAGCTTAGACATCTAACTTTCAAACGTCTGCAGTTGGAGAACATGGATCCCACACTTTGTTATAAAAGCTAGTTGTCAAAACCAAAGCAGTTCAAACCAAAAATGTTGGTTTCAGCGCATCTCCCAATGTCAAGAGATACCTTGGTGGAAATTGTGCAAATTTCTTGTTTTAGTATTTAAATATATATATTTATGTTTGAATTGGCTTTGATTGTTGAAGAAAGCACTAGGCTGTTGCACTAAAGATGTACTAGAAACATATGAAATGCAAGCAAAGTTGCAGGGAATAAAGGGTTACCATAAAAAAGGGAAAAAATATGAAAGGTCGAAATCATAGCACAGCATTCTGGTATTCACATAATTATGGAGATGGAAAGTCTCAGTTAGCCTACGCTGAGAAAGGGCTTTTTCTTGTTCCCCAGTTTGGTTCTCAGCAGTTTAGCAAAAATATTGAACCTTTGACCCCAATTCAGAAAAGGGGAAAAAATTTTGTAATTTCTAGAATTTACCTCATTCCTAATTTTCCTGAATTTCCTTGAAAGTTTTCTATATTCACACAAGGTAGCAGAATCACTGTCTTACAGATCATTTCTGGATAGATAGTGTAAGTAAGCATTACAGATAGATGATGACTATTATACTTTCCATTGGTAATACAAGTTTTCAATTAAAATTACAGATTTTGACAGCACAGGATTAAGAAGGTTTTCTGAAAAATCACGCTTATTTTCTGGAGGAAAAGAAATGTCTCTTCAACAACATTTAGACACTTTGCTGGGAAACCTTGCCCATTAAAAGGCTGGGCTTCAATTGGAAAAACATGAGTGAAAATGGCAAAAACCTGTACATGGATTCTGAGCTGAGGGAATTGCAACAGTGAACTAGACCTGAAGCAACATGGGTCCAAGCTTCCTCACTTATGCTTACCTCATGATGGCAACACGCTGGAGGCATTTAAGTGTATCACAGGGGCCAATACAGAGGTGGGAAAAATACCTTCCCTTCTACTTTCATCTTAAAACCCAACAGGTCGTTATTGCCCCACTGTTGTCAGTGCGGGGAGGAGGCAGACAGAAGAGCCCGCTCAGGGGCTAAGCTCAGCACTCTCTGACACTGCTGAAGCCTGGCTCTGTCTGTCCTCCCAGTGAGGATCCTCATCACCATTTAAAAATCACAAGTATTAAAATACACCCATGGCATTTACACTGCCATATCTATCCATCGCAGGGAGTCAGGGGCCATTCATAGTACTGATTGGCTTAATCTCTCTCATAATGCAGATCAGAGCTGTGGGATGGTACCAGAAATAAAGGTGGTGTTCATTTACAGACAAGCAGTTAAATTTGCAAGGTAAAAAGTGTATTGGGTGAAAAGCAGAGCAGACTTTTCTGTGAGGAATCATCCAGTTTGTCGTCAGCTAGGCCTGCTCTTTTGCAGGTGAAGGAGGTGCTGAGGCGAATGGTGGTCCCTGTTAGCAGCTGCGCATCTGCAGCTCCTGTAAATGTCAATGGGCCCTGCAGAAAACAATCACAGGACTAGGCCCTCCAGGAGAGATATCAACAAATCTCTTTGCCCCACATATCAGGATACTGAATATAGGCAGAATATGCCATGGGTTTTGCCCTAATCCAACTGATTGACCCAAACTTATTGTTGCTATTTTCATCTGCTGTAGGTTTTTACCCCACAAGAAGCCCCACTCCCTATACCCCTTGCTCCATGGTTGCACATTTTTGCTGCCAGCCTGTGTTCAACCAGGCAAGCAAGGAGGTATAACATCAGGGGGAACCAAGGTAGCTTTGAGGCCAAACAGGATTTATGTCAGTCAAAATAAAAGGCAGTAGGAAACTGTGCCACCTCCCAATCCCTTACAAACTCTGTCCCATAGCAAAAGCTGTTCCTGGTTTTCTTCTTACTGATCAGAAAAAGTGGTATCTTTCTCAGACAGGGCAATTATGGTCAGCCTCACAAGAAAACCGCTATTCCTCTGAGTTGTAATTTTGCACGCTTAAGGAAACATGCTATTTATGTTTCCAAAACTGTGGAAGTGTCAACATGTATGTACCTTGCCCAGTATCATCTCCCCTGTATAGGAAGAAGCATAAGATTGGCCTTGTTCCAAATCATGTAGAACACGCCACCTGGAAGGAACAGAGACATCTGGAAAATCATTCCACAATCTCTGAGGAAATTACAGGAGAAATACCGGATGATTGGAAGAACAGCCCTTTGTGGGATTCTTACTTTATCAGCCAATTTCACTTAGGTTTTTTTTTCTTAAGTAGCATATGTTCAGAACTTTAATAAGAAATCTTTGAGTTCTGGGGGTTTATTTATTTGTTTATTTAATTTTCCTCATAAACAAAAAAAGTTTTGAAATTTCACAGGTGGCAGGACAGGGGGTGGTGAAAAGGAAAAAAAAGAAATATCTGATAGTTCACACATTTCAGTGCAGTAGTGGGAAGGATTGCTCCCTCACCTGGTGTGTGGAGCAGATTCACTGAGCCCACACCAAAGCTCAACATGCCCGGAATGCCATGATCTGGCTGCAGAGGGAAGACTCCTTTGTCAGTGCCTCCCAAAGTCCTTCTGGAGTCAAGCAGGGTTGTTTCAGAAACCACAGAGATACTTCTGGTAGGAACAAAGGTGTAGGTAAAGCTGAATCTCTGTGCACCCATGCAGGGCATTAACTGTAGTGCCCTCTGTATATGGGGTAGTAAGTGAACTGTACTTCTAGCTTCCGTGCAATGCCTCTGATGTAGAGCTGCTTTAACCTCTTCTGTTGTGTTGCAGTTCTCATACCTTGGGTTATAACCCCAGCATTGGAGTTATATACTCCTACTGGCTCAATTTCCCCTCTAAACCCCCTTCTAAAACACAAAAAATGCCACAAGGTACACATGGACAGCACAGGAGGAGACCCCAGACTTTGTCATCCCAAACTGCTCTCTCATGTCGCTAGACTTGATAGCATAGCAGGAGGTAAGGAGGGACAAATCCAGACCTCCAGCTTCATCTGAATGCACTTACTATTCAGTGTTTTATGTTTTCGTAATTAGAGGAGGCATGCCAGAGTGTAGAGGATGGAGGATGACAAGAGACAGATCCCAGTTCACAAGCATCTTGAACTTTTGGAAGCTTTTAAGCAGCTGCTATGCTGGCAAAGTATTTCTGAACCAGCCACCTGCATATGTTTTCTGTTTTTATTAAACTAAGCTCTGAAGATGAGAAGATACAGGTGGAAGCTTTGAGCTCTATGCTTTTCCCCACCTCCCCTTCTGTGTTTTAATCCTAACCTGTATCAACAAAGATGAGTCGCTTCTTTAACACATGCAGAAATTACATTAAGGCCCATTGAGGACAAATGACGAGCTTTGATTCCATAATCAATCACTAAGAAATTCATTAGTGCCAGCACAGATCTGTCATGCGGGAGGAGCTCTCCCTATCGACCTGCCTGCATCAGAAGAGCTTGTGAGCAGCCATTCTCTTCCATTACACTGGGCTCATTCCCATGCCAGGGAACAGGCCCTTGCCCACCTTCATTTCAAGAAAGAAAAGCTCCAGAGCTCAAAGACTGAAAACTTGTCTTCACTACTGACTGCCCTTCACAGCTGCTCTCTCTCTTGCTGTCTTTCAGCTTGAACATGAACAGACATCCTGAGTGCTCTGGGGTCATTAGAGTCTTGTAAAACAAGCGTAGGGATGATGCTCAGGAATAAGTGCCCTTATGGATGAAGTATTCAAAAGGAAATACCTACTTTTCTCAATTTGTGCTTTGGGCCAAAATAAATTATCAAATTTTCAGATTGTGTTAAGAACCCATCAGTTTCCAGGGATTTCTTTGAAAATAGATAAGGATGCAGCACTGTTAATAATCAGGGACAAATATTTCAAAAATAATTCTAATTTAATTATATGCACCCTGGGTCCATCTGTAAAATCTATGTTCTTTTTTTTGTTTGCAATCCCCCTTTGGTTATGTGGATTTTGTACTAAAAGGAACCAAACAAACCAAAAACAGAGAAAGAGAGAGAGAGAGAGAGAGCGCGCATCCCACCAAAACTACCCAGCACTTACCTACTTAAATCGCTTAAGCACTTCATCCTAAATACCTCTAATGGAATTAGGTACCCTCTCTGCTAAGATATTAGTTGAGATAGACATGTCAGCCCTTCCTAGCTGCTTAGTTAAATATAGGGAATTGTACAGTATTTACCTTAAACGTCCCCTGGCAATAACAGTTAAACTCTACTCTTTCCATTGCTGTTGTGTCATGAATAACAGAGGAAATATTAGCTGGGCTCATGGAGACATCTAAGGAAGACAAGCCATATAAAATGTAATAAATTCCCTGGGATGTCTACCTGAGAGACCTTATTTTAGATTTCATTCTGCACTTAACAGTAATATTTACAATTTAGCAGACTTTCTGCATTGTGTCTATTCAGCTTGCCTCAAGTTTTAAATGAATATTCTGGTATCTGCAGAAACAGTACGTTTCTGCTAGATTCATACTGATATTCCAGTTTCTGTATCTTTACTCAAGTAAACTGAATAAATTTATAGCATGAAATTCATGTTATACCTCTGTTTCTGGGGCAGGAGTCACTTTATGGAGTGAGAAGTCTGGATCTTTCCACTGGTAATGGAGAGAGTTTGCATGGTTCAATCTGACTTTACTCCAAATTTTCAGGTATTTGGTGCTAGGTGAAATGAGTCCCAGAGATCCTCACCTAAAGAGTTTGGAGATTCTTTTAAAACTGTCCAGTGAGGACAAGGGAAAGACCCTATTAACTGTATCAGACCTTGATCTAAGCTGTCAGCAAATTCAAGCTTCAGTTACCTTTTCCAAGTTGTCCATCACTTTCACAAACACCTCCTTAAACCTGAACCATGCTCACAGCACACCAAAGCAACCAGGTACCATATCCAACCCCAGTGTTTCCAGGGTGCACATTTTGTACCAACAGCAAGCACAGACACTGATTCCAAGAAGAGACAGGATTCCTTGGTTTGCAGCTCTGTTCAGTGATGTACTCATGCATTCTTTGCAAACTCTGAAATGTAGAAGAGCAGTGTTTAGACAAATGTTAATCCCTATGTGTTGTATACGTGACCACACACAGCCTTGGAGAGGGGAATCTGCTTTTCAGAGTTAGGAAATGATGGCACAGCAGTTGGACTAAGTCCTTTTGGACAAGGAAAATGCACTGGGATCCTTTATCCTCTGTCTGGAAAGCCAAGAGAAGCAAGAGAAAGGATGCTAGCTGAACAGCTCATCCAAAGGACAGGCTTTCAGTACACAGGGACTCCCCCATTGCAGTAGGTGTGAGCCCATACGAGATAATCCTGGTCAGTGAGGTACACCCTCCTTTTAACAAAGCTCTTTTCTTCCTTTCCTCTTCCTTGACCTTGTCATTCAGTTCCTTGTGAAATAATGTGAAAGCATCTGTTGCCTTTTTTGTTTAATTTGTAAATACACTCCCAGAGGGCTGGCAAAGCACATGCAAGCCTGAGAGGCTACCCACGGTGTCAGTCATCACTACCAAAGGCAGAAACACAGGCTCCTGTCCTCTGGGAGATGCCTTCCATCCTCACAGGAGCCTGCTCACTGTACATCTGCTGGAAAGACATTTAGAAAGGGGCTTGGGAGATTTCTCCATGTACCTGGTATGTGTGTGTGGCCAAGGGGCAGCAGGGAGCTGTACGCATGCCTCAGATACCCCTTGCATAGCTGGACATGGCGGATAAAATGGATCTCTACTGTGCTCAAATGCATTACATCAGGGACATATTTGGCCCAACAAACTTTTATGTTTTCTATAAAGCACAGTCACATCTGTGTTTTAGATAAGGTTAGTAAGCAAAAAAACCCCACCCATCTGTTTTTATTAGACTGCAAGCTAAATATTGCTGCATACGGAAAGAGGGGTGAAGAAAAAATTTGGGTGCGCAGAAGCCTTTCCTCAGGTGTATTAGATAAAGCAAGGAGGGTCTTTGCATTGCCTTTGCTGTATTATTACTGAGATAGTCCTTGGACTGACGTTCAGTCATTTACTCAGTCCTTGAGACAGCAAACTTGTCACCAGCTTATGTGGTCGTTCTGCCCCACAAAAGACTATTAAAGGCCTCAAGGTTTCACACGTGATTGTTATGATTACTATAAATTATCTTTTTATTGCACATTCAAATCCTCAGACACTGAGCACCTACAAAATCATGTTTCTTTCAGCAGCAGGTGCAGGCTTTCAGTTCCTGAACCGCCTGTTACAGCTGTGGAGACAGCTGAGACAGCCATCCAGAGACGCGGGAAGGAGCGTACCTGGTTCCCCAGCTCCTCGGCTCTCTCACTGTCTTCATGCCTGACAGAAACAAGTCTTTCCTCTGCCTGGGAGCACACAGACTTTGTGGGTGATGTGGCTTGTTCTGCTGGGTGCATCCTCCACCAGAAATCCACAGGCAGCATCTTTCCTGCACACATGAACTGATCAAAAATGGGGCCAGAAGTCTGTTTTCTCAGTCTTATGCTGACAAGTGGGTAACACTAATTAGCATATGCTTGGAAAATGTGTCTCTTTCTTTGGAAGTGGGCAAAATATCAAATCAGTATAGGCTCTGTCAGTTAGCTCTTGATCATTTTTCCTGGCTATAATTGCATTTAATTGAGAGTATGTAGTGCTGATGGGGCATTTTAAAAGAACCGTGTTCATCCCCTGTGTGACAGTGCTGTAGTATGTTTCATATCATCTTGATGTGTTTGGTCTGCTCTGGGATTGATCTTCATTCCTCAGTCCTAGCACTGCCTTCTCCTCCCAGTCTTACAGAGGGGAAGATTGAGGTGCAGAAGCATGGTGCAATTTGACCAAGCTAAGCCAGCAGGAAGGTGGCAAAGCCAGTTTTAAAAATCAGGAGTGCAAAACCCTCAGCTTGGTCAAACATTTTGGCCTCCCCAGCTCTCACTTTCCAGTGTTTATTTTAGTCTCTCTCCAGATGCAACCCACCCGCCAGTCCCACCAAAGCCAGTAGCCCAGTGGGGTAGGGGGAAACTCTTGCAAGCAGCAGCACATTCACTATTTACACCTGCCAAATATATTGTAATCAATACATAGATACAATTGGCACCTTTACAGATGACCCTCCATACCAAGAGGGATTTTATCCTTGCTTGCCACTCTAGATTGGGCTGACTGGCAAAGGCAGATAAATCCGTATCCTTTGTTTAACAAGATGGGGAGAATGATGAGGAAAGCAAGAAACGCCCACAGCCCTCCCAGGTACGAATGCTCAGGCTGATTCAAGCCCTTTCAAGTGGTTTTGTCTCTAGCAATTTGCACTGTCCTGCCTCCCAGCCCTTCCCCGTGTTCCCATTCCTGCCCCCAACTCCATCTTGCCAAGTCCTTCCACCACTGTTATTATTTGTGAAGCATGAGGACAGTTATGACAAGGGAGGGATGTCATTAAACCACACTGGGAGGAGATGTCAGCCGCCATGCAAACATCTTCCTGACACTCCACTTTCAAACGATTTCAGAAACTGCACTCAGATGATTTCAGGTTGGGTAGGCCTGTCAACTCGCATGGACGCCACGTGTTGCTTTGGTGCCAGAGACAGCTCCGCAGCACCTCAGCCAGCTGTTGCGCGCACAAGTACGCAGCTCCGTCCTCACACACATAACTGCACATCATTATTTTTATGCCACTCCAAGACAGATACCCTTGAATGCTGTTGGAAGCGTCAAACTTTCACTGCAAGTGAAAGCTTTAACATTTAGAGGGTTCTTGTGTAATGCAAATGAACCGGAAAGGTAGGAAGGCATCCCAAATGCCACTCAATGCATTTATAAAAAGATAAGGTGACTGTGTCCTACCCTACATATCACTTCATTACCGAGTGTCAGCGAAGAGCCTGGCAGCTCGATTGGTTGATGAAATCACATGACCTAAGTGTTATCTTGCAAAAACACATGAAACTACTAAGCTTCAACAACAACAAATTATAAATATCCACACAGTTTATTCTCATCAACCAATCAAAGATTACATATCTCTTTATTTCCTTTCTTTTTTTCCTCCCAGTGGGGGAAAAAGGGAATTTCCCCATCTAATTTATAATTCAAGGCATTTTGCTATCTAATATATTATTTTATTCAATATCTAATTGAAGTATTTTGTTTATACATTATTCATTTAATCTTTGTTTTCCATGCTCATTGTTAACTTCCAATGCAATTTTAATAGGCTCACGGTCAGAGATCAGGGTGGCAGACACTTTGATGCCATGTTAATTCACTGAAAAAAGGGCAGGAGGAAAGTGTAAGTAAGCCTCTAGAGCCATTGTTTCTGATCCAGGTCTGAGCTGTCCCATGTTAGTATGTGCCTAATTTTCACAGGGGCAGATTTCCTGGCTTTGCTGTGGTAGTCAGTTAGGTGTTTAGGTGTCATGCTAAGAGCAAGCAAGAAGAAAAATGTAATTGCCTGAGCTTCTGCAGATGTGGGACATTAGCCTGTGCCTGCTGAGGTTTGTGGAAATAACACAGTCTGCTGCTCTTCATCCTTTCAACATCTCTGCTGAACTGCTCACACAAGTAAACAGGTGAATGTAATGGATGTGGCATGTTAGACAGGAGAATGAGTTGGTTTTCAAGATTTTCTAGTACCTAGGGCAGCGCTACGCAACCAGGGGTGTATCTATACTTGGGTAACACATTGCTCTCTAAGCTGTGACTCAGGCACTAGATAATACAGTCTGCCATGTGCCTAATGAGGAAACAGGTATGGTCTTTCAAGTCAAGGCGCTGGGGTCTCAGATGGGTCTCCACCTCTTAAATATCTTATAGGCATGAACTTTGTTATGCAGTCACTCACTGACTCACTGCTAAGCTGTATTCCATGAGTAAAAATTCAGAACTTCTCTTTTCGCTGAAATATTGCAGCCCAGCCCAGCTGAGATGAACAATTCAGGTTCAGTGCTCTCTCCTGCCAAAAGCTTAGTTTCAGTTTTATTCTTTTCTTCCCAGCAGATCTCAACAAAGACATTTTACAGTAACCAAAGAGTTAATAACAGTGTAGGAGCTATAATTCAGCCTAGGAAAATAATTTATGGATATTCTTGGCATTTCTGGATATCAGCACAGCTGTAGCTCTGTCTTACCCATGAACAAATATTCTTGGCCAAGACACCAGCTCACACAGCCCATTAAAGGCAGCTTCTGTAGGAAGGAGTGCACACAGCAAGCAATGCTAACTTGAGTTTACAACTGCTGCCCATTGAAAGCTGGCATGGACAGGTAGTGGAAGTATTAAGTGATAAAAGGCATAGAGCATTGAAAGTGACAGGCAGCAGATGTAAATAGAGGTAATTTTGTGCAATAACCCACCAAATTCCATTTTAATGAACTTAGCTCTCCAGTCTCCATGAGACGAGACATTGCTAGACAAGAGAGAATGAGAGGGAGGTCCAAGAATAGTGTCATGAAGACAGAGGCTGCTAAGAAGTTGCAGCAGCAATCCCGCAGAGTGCACACTCTTATAAGTAAACCCAGCAGCCAGCTTCAGTTTGCACCAGTAACAGGAATGGCAGCAACACCACGGATGCCTATGGAAGAATCTGTACTCACAGGATGACAAAAGGAAAGACATGACGAGTAAATTATGCATTGCACATTCTAGCAAGAAACCTGGCAGCGGATGGTGGAAATAAGGGAGATTTGTGGGAGCGGTGTTTGTTTGGTACCAGTGTGCCTTTGCCTGCCTTCTTTCCTTTGTTTTGCACATTTATTCTCCTCAAATTAACTCATGGAAGGGGAACAGATGCCGTCAGGATTTAAAACAACATTTTCAGTAGCTTGAAACTACTGCTTGAATGGAGGATGTCAGCACTTCCTCTGAATTGTACAAATCAGGGGCATTGTAACAGGGCTATTGTTTACAGATGATGCTTTTCTTTTTTAGAGATTGTTTAGGTCAGTTTCTTACAAATATTTTTCAGAAGAATCTGGGACCAGTTTTAGGAATACTCTATGTCTAACGATATATTATTTGCAAAAATTGGAAATAAGATACTCCAGGTGTTCTGGAGTTTCTCACTGAAATAAAGCTCTATGTTTTCTGGAGCAGAAATTTCTGACTCTATTCCTTTTTCCTCCTGCTTGACTGACAGCTATTGCACACAGTTGTGAATGAAGATTCACTGTCTATCTGAACTCAATGACCTCAGATTTTCCCCTAGATGAATATTCAAATGATCAGAAATCTATAAATCTCAGAATGGAAAAGTGCAGAAATGGCACCTTCATTATTCTTCTGGTTCTTTTTTCTCATCAAGAGTATAAGTGTCAGATTTTCCTATGTAGTTGCTGTTTCAGACTCAGCATTCTCATAATCAGTGTTTGAAATTACTTTACTTCAGTCTTTGCATGTGGTTAGAAAAAAAGGACCATGAAATCTCTGTTAGAAACTATTTTTGTACAAAATGCATCAAATTCACATAAAACATTCTCACATAAGCTATTGCTACATCCTTCAGACCCACGTTGGCAAGTCTGGTTCTGAACACAGGAAGGAAGCACAGTGTGGCTATTGGGCTTACTGTGGTGAAAAAGGAAACAAAATTAAAACATCAGTGAAAATATTACCCTTCTCTGTGGAAAATGTAATTTGTACTCAACTCCCCTCATCTGCTCTCTGTTGTAATATCAACTGCTTTAATAAGGCCACATCTTTCCAAAACCTAGACAGCACTGGAAATTTAATTTTCTATCTCAAAAAGTTTTCATGGGAAATTTTCAACCTGGCCTGAAATAGCAAGTGTGTTGCGACAGCTGTCTTAGTCAAGCCCCTGCTTGTGCTTGGTCATTCTTAAATGCCGATAATGGGAATGCAGAACAGTCATACACTTGATGTGTAAAAAGGGAAAAATCTTCAGAGACTTCGTGTGTGAACAGAAAAGCTATTGTCTCCCTTTCCCTATGGATCTGGTCCTTTCCCAGGGTTCAAAAGAATTTGACTGCATAGTGGAGAACTATATTTCTAGCATGAGAGAAGGAGTAAAACAGGGAACAAAAAGAGAAAGGAAAGGAAAAGAAAATTCCACTTGATTAGCTTCTTAGCATCGGTTGGATGTGACAACTCTTTGAATATGGATGAAGTCTACAAGAGGGATCATCTGCCAGCAGTAGTTGTTACCAAGGAAGTAAGTGATGCTAGAGGTTGGAGGGCACCTGTCTCGCCAGCTAATGAAAGAATTGTGGGAGACAGAGCTTTTCTATCTGATTAATATAAGGGCTGTAATTCCTGCCCTTCCCACCCCCACACCTTCTCTGCTCTCTCTTTTAAAATGATACTCAGGCTATTGTTGTTATTGTAAGTGGGATGTGAAAGAGACTGTCCTAGGAAGAGCTTTGCCACTCATAAGTGATATTTTGGCCAATAACTTGTGCCAATCTCATCCTCCCACACAGATTCTGGAAGGGAAAAGCAACTCTTTGCTTTATTCTCTGCCAGACTTTTTTTCCAATCATGCTGGGAGCTGAAAGTCACCTTGATTTTCAAGGGGGAGAAATTCAGTGGTTAGAATGGGCTTATTAAGTGGGAATGTATATATGGGGGTGGAAGATTTAGAAGAAATAACTCAGGAATGCTTTATCCTTAAAGGTGACAAAGGCATTTTAGGATATAAATGTTACAGTGCCTCTGATCAAAGAGAAGGGTAGACCAGTACCCTTTTGATGCACTGGCCAGAAGTAGATGTTTAGCAAAAATATATAAAAATCAGGAAAAATATAGTGAGTGTTCTGAGGTATGTCTTCTCTCTTTAGAGAGTTTTTAATATGGATAAAGCACCCATACAACAGAGAATGTTTGAGTCCCTAGCTAATATATATCGATGTAGGCAAGAACTACATCCATATTACTGTAGACACATTCCCTGTACATAAGGAGAAACAGTTGTATGCGCACACTTACAGTGCTAAACTTTCCTTCAACATAAAAAAGCGTGCCCATATCCATACTGCAGATTAGGAACAGTTTCTGGTCTGTGCTGTCTCCCAAACCATACCAAACAATCCCAATCCCTGGGAAATCCACACAGGCAAAAGCAGAAGCGTGGGCACAGGCCAAGAATGGCAATTTGAGCATAAAGTGTCTGAAAGGCTGACTTGAAAGCAATTTTAGGCATGTAGCACTATCCACCATCCAGTGCATGCTAAACACTGCCACAGGAAGACAGAACACATAAAGAAAAAGGTGCAGAGATCAACATGGACCTAGGACCCATAGGGATCAGTCCACGTTTTCCAAAGCAAGGCATAAATCAGAGCCTTCTGCTCCCCAGGGAGAAGGTGCCTCTGGTTAGCGCAATAGTAGTGACTCTCCAGTGCAGACTTTCTCTTAGCTGCAAACCAAGCTCATCCTTTCATAGTGTAAATCAGTAAGCTTCAGTAACAGTTCTGGTGGTTTTCAAGAGCAGAGGACTTGGCCCGTGTATTTCACAGACAGACCAAAGATTTTGCTTGACCTCCTCTCTACAGTAGTGCTGGGTTGATACTCTTATTTATTTACCTAGTAAAAGCCAGTCAGTGAATTTAAGATGCTGTCAGAGAGTTTGAATCTACACACAGTTCTTCCATAGCAGGTTCAAGTTTCACAGAGTTTAATTAATGCCGAGGATAAGAAATTTTTCCCTCCACTGACAGAGGAAGAGAGAGAGAGAAAGTCTGGAACTTCTCCATTGTTGAGCTATCACTCAAAAACTCTGTTACACCATCAATCGATACCATGCAATTGAGAAAAGATGCATATGGCAAGGCAGCTACTCCCATGATAACACCCAAACATGGATAGTTATAAGGGACTGTAGTGAAAGATACACCTATCCCAAGGTACTGTGACTGAAGTGTCCTTCTTCAGCTGACTTTGAAAGGTACAGATAGATTTTTAAAAACCCCTTACCCTAACCCAGGTCCACCAGAAAGATGTCACTGCTCTTTTACTGAGGTTGGATATAATTAAATCACCAGGTAGAACATTCTATTGGCGCACGCTTTCAAAGATATTGTAGCAGAATTTGATAACAGAATTTACACTCCACTGGTGTGAAAGTCTTTACTTGCCACCTGATAAATGCAAAAGCTGGAACAGGTTTACAGATTGCATTTTTAAGTGGATTTTATCTTTTGCGCATATATATATAGTTTACCTCTTTTAAATGTGTGTGCTTACGTAAGTGTGGGTGGTGGGGGAAGGGGAGCTGTTTATATCACACTCCTAATTTTTCTATGCATTTTAAGATTTGATAATATTAAGAAAAAGAAGAAGGGTTCAGTAGAGAAGGGATACAGCTAATAGTTTTTCATCTACAGAGTGAGTATTTGCACTTGCAAATAATAAATTGTGCACTGTTGTGCACATTTGGTGCCTCTGCCCAAAGGCATTTGATCTGAAATTAGAAGCATTTATTTCCATGTGCTGTTGCACAGCCAGCTTTAGGGAAACCACAGGCCTGTTAGATTCTGCATAATCCTGTTAGTGTCCTGAACAGCTTTAAAGAAGGAACTCACTTTTAAACTAGTTGGGCAGGTTTAATATTCTCTAAATTTACACACATCTAAGACATGTAATTAAAATGTAGATCCTTCCATCTGAGCAAGTCAGTCAAGACTTGCAATAGAGAACATGGACAAAAAAATGCTTTTTTTAGGAGAAGCGTGATTTGTCTTAAAGTAGATATCTGTCTTAGGATGAGAGTCATGCCCTCGACTCTGCAGGCCAGATCCCTGTTTACTCCAGAAGAAAGCTGAGGGTGATTACTTCAGATGGAGGTATGCCTTGTTGTAAGCACATAAGTTTCTCCAAATGGATCCCATCTTTTCAAAAGCAAATCTCTACACCTGCAGATTCTTGAAGTCAATGTTTAGTTTTCTTTGTAGGCATAACTGAAGATGCTATTCCAGATTACAAGTGAGGAAGGATTTTGGTCAAATATCTTATTCATTGGGGAAAAAAAAAAAGTAGTTAAGCATTGAATGGAAATACATACATGCCCCTATCACATAAAGATACCACAATCAATTCACTTGGGTGAAAATGTGACAATTCTATTTTGCTGTTGAGGTATTTTTTTAACAAAGTTTTTCTTTTCCTCAATTTCCTTTACTAATATGCTTGCTTTCAATGAAAAAGGATCAAAACATAACAAAATGGAAAAAAAACCCACATTTTGGGTCAGGATAGTCACTCTTGCAAACTGGAGATTATTTTTATTATTATTTTGTTGATTTGCATTTTGGTCTGTGAGGTAAGCAGGGAGGTATTCATCCACATCTCTCAATCGTGTATGGCTGCCAGCACTGACCCACAGACCTGGGGAAGAGCTGCACACCCAGGGCAGCCTTTAAGATCAGTGAAGGTGAAGGCAGAGGTGGGAAGTCAGGCTCAAACACGTTTATGGATCTATGTGGATACATATAAGATGAAAAGAAAAAGCACTCCCAGGGCAGTTTAACTATGAGTTTCCTTCCACATACAAAGGTATAGTTTGCCATAGCAGATGGGACCAGCGATCCATCCAGTCAGGTACCATGCCTCCAGCAGTTGTCTGTGCTTGGTGCAGCACCTGGCCGATGGCATGGTGGGGGACAGAAAGGACAGATTTGTCCCCAGGCTGTGAAGCACTGATCTTATGTCCTATTGACACACAGGAAGACAAATGCTCTGGCCAAGTCTTTGGCTGATGCAGGTCACCTTTGCACCTGGACAGTCAAGATAGACCCTTAGGGTATGTGTAGGCATAGTCCATGAATGCAGGCAGAGAGTCCCCTACTTTAGATCTGGGGATGATTGAAACAGCTGGGTATTGCTGGTGGTTTTCGGCAAATGAACACCCATCTCTATGCACTTGGCTGAATTTGAAGAGTGAAAGACCAGGGACCCTTGTAGACATCAGGCAGAGCACTGCTGAGGGAGAGGAGATGGACCATGTGCCCTGTCCTGCCCGGTCCACAAAGCCCAGTGCTAGGTCCCACTGCTGCATGCTTGGAGAAAACATGTTTCTTTTGGACATTCATTATGAAACCTCATTGGGAACCCTTTGACCTTGCGTGTAACCAGAGCCATTGAGGGAGGGTTTGAAGGAAAGAGGCAGGAAACTGGAGGTTCAGATATGCAGGGTGAAGAAGGGCAAACTCTTTAGGAGTTGACTTTCTTGATCATTTTATCAGAGCCTTAAATTGGTGTTTTCTTCTAGGGATAAAAAAAAAGAAGAGAGATTTTAAAAAGAAAAGAAAAGCTAAACATTCAGCAGTTCAGCTCCAGATCTCCATAACAATTTCAAATGAAGGGGTTTCCACAGAGCATATTTTATTCCCAGAGACACTCTTGAGCTTGAGGAGAGGGGATTTGCATCTGTAAAAAGGAGAGAGAGAAGGGGACAGCAAGGCTTAGCCTTTGTATCTATTACCAGAGCCGGAGGAGGGGAAAGCCAGAAGAAGGGGGTGTTTGGCCCTCACCTGGGTAGAAAAGAGATTGGAGGCAAAACAAAACCATTTTCCTCTGAGAGGCCTACCTCCTTTCTGTTGCCCCAAGTCTAACAGGGAAATCAGAGCTGCAGACTCTTATTGTCAGGGGCTAATAAATAAATAAATAAAGGCCCAGATTAGATAACAACAGCCACAACAACAACAAAACATGTAGCAGCATCAGGGGCAGGAAAGATCAGCATCTGCTTTAATTAAAAAATCTGCCTCCATTGATTTTGTTTTAAAAGGAACACATTTGTAGGGAGATGAAGAAAATGTTTCCCCCCCACCATCTCAGTTCAATGAATGCTGTATGTCCGCTGTTAGCTACAAATAAGCCTTTGATCATTTTATTGCTGTCTGTAAAACGAAAATAATTTTGCTGTGTATTTTCCTTTTTTTTTCTTCTTTAAATTGGGAGTGTTAGGAAGGGAGTGGCAATAGACAAATCTACTTGGGAAACATCCAAATGAAGGTGGGGGAGAGACAAGGGAAAGAAGAAATGAGAATAAATACACAGTACTGCAGCTTGCGAGGTGGGATCAGACTGCCAACACCAGAGGCTGAAAAAACCAACTGTACCAGCCCCAGCTAAGAAAACCCAAAATACTCTGTCTACTGTCTCAGCTGCTGACACTCCTCTCCAAGCATTTATAACAATTAGAAGGAAGTCAGTGTATTAAAATTGCAGAGAATCATGCATTTTAGCCCAAATTCAGCTGGAGTGCTACATCATGCTCATCCTTACAGGAGGACCAGGGGATGAGGGAGGCGGTGTGAAAACGACAGGTCCCGGAGGAAAGGGGACAGGGAGGACAGAGTTTTCCTTGCACAAGGTGGCACATGACAGTGCAAAGACAAGCACAGAGAGATGGAGGTGGGAGGCAGAGAGCTACCCTCCTGCCCAGAGCAAGAGCCTAGGTAGGTGCAATGTGGATCCCACCTCTACTGCCAACTTGTCAGTATTTGTATGGAAATCATTTGTGTTTCCTGCTGTAAAATGAGCTTAACACCACTTTGCCTGCCTCCCAGGGCCTCCTGAGGGTAAGCAGATTAAAGGTTTGGAAGCGTGTGGGTGCTACAGCAGTGGAGGCCAGAGGCCAGCACAGCACAGCCTGGGCATAGGGCAGAGTGGGAGGACACTACGGTTATTGCAGCAATGAAGCTTTGGGTCCTGCTGCCCCAAAAGTGGCCACGTTTCAGAACAGCATGAGAAGTGCTTTGCAAGGGGTGGTACTGAGGCAAGGTATGCTGCTGCCTGGCCAAGAAGGGGATTTTAATACAGCCTCCATCTATCTCCCTCCCACCCCAGCACTGGCAGCTGGCTTGGCATGCTGGCGCTGTCTCTGCTGCTCTGTGCAAAATCCTGCCCCATCCTCCTGACAGCATCAGTGACCCATCACAGGGCTGGGGCCACTCCGTTATCTTAAGGGGAGGGCAGAAGAAAAATCAGTTTCTCCTACAGTGCTGGGTCTGGAGCTGGCCTTAGTAGGAAGGCACGGGGAGCAGTAAGAAAGCAGGAGGGACCAAAGGCAGACATCTCTGCTGGGGACTACTGTGGGGTGGCACAAACTGCTCCGAGATCACCAGGAGTAGATGTCTTGTGCCCCTTTTGGCTGTGGGTGTCCTCTTGGACAGCCTCTGAGAGGTTTTTTCCGTGGACATACATCATCATGACTTCCAAGTGGCTTGGGAGGTGGACAGAGTAGGACATGTGCCACCAGTTACAGCTTCCTAACTCAAAATACCCAACAACACTAGCCTTACCCTGTGCATCTCACAGATTCTGTGATTCTGTGATTCTGTGTCTCAAAGCACAGGTTTTCCTAGTGGTTCCTGCCAGCAAGAGGAGCAGGGAGGCTTTTGATTCCATGGCATGGGACATACAACACAGGGTCAGAGCACTGGAGCTTGCTTCTATGTGGCCTCCTCTCCATTAGCTCCACATCTCCCATTCGTAGGCAGCAAGGACAGCGTGAGAGGGTGCATTCATGTGCATGTGTACCCACTGTATTAATACATATGTATGTGTATTTTTACATATCAGTTCTATAGGGCTCAGCAACATCAAAAGGAACCTGGATAATCAGAGCAGAAGATATAAAAGATCAAACAGAATATCTTTTAAACAGATCTGAGAAGCTTAATTTTCATCCAATGTTACTGCAGGAGCTTTTCCTTCTCTTTTTTTTTTTCTCCCTCTCTCTGGTTTTTTCCCACTTCCATGAGTTTCTTTGATCTGTTTTGATGTCTTTTTCAGCTCCTCTTTCAAAAATATTCTTTTAAAACCATTTTTTTTCTTTTCCTTTCCCCCAAAGTCATGAAGGCTTCTAAGAGTAAGAAACTAGCTACATGCAGCATCTCCCCACACACTTTCCTCCCCACAATGCACATGCACTCCACAGTCCCTGTTCTTCTCAGAAACCTCTGACTCCAGGGCAGAGGGATGAAATTAAAACTGCACCAAATGAAATGTTATTTCCTTCATGTCAAGGGTTTTCAACTCAGTCACTTTTGAGTCCTGTTCAGGGTTTGAATTGGACTACATTTGTGGCAAAAGCTGTTCCTTCAGTTGTATGTCTAGCAAAAGGCCAACTTCACAGAGAGAAACCCGGCAGGCTTCATTTCAGACCTGTGCTATCAGTTCGCATTGACAAGGATGTGAGCATAGGGTCAGGTCACCTGGGTTTTTCCTTTGATTTCCTTAAGGCCTGGATGAGGTTACTTAACTTCCAAGCCTAACTGCTGAAGAAGTTACTAACTTCTGCAAATCTGCTATGCCTATAGGCAACATGGAAAAATTAAATTTCACCCATGGATGAAAGTCACTGGAGAGGAAACGCTCTTTCTTCACAGCAATGTGTCACATTTTCTGCTCTGATTGGGGGCACCCCAGATTTTCTCCCCTTGATTCTCTCAGTGGGCTTGAGGTCCAGGGTTACTCTTATCTCACATCCCCCTGACACCCTGCAGTGCCAAGCTCCCACGTACAGAATTGTCCCATGCCACACTCAGATGTACCACTTCAACACTGATGCCCTGGCATTGCCTCCCAGCATGTCTCTATGTGTCCCCCAGCTACATGTGGGGGAGCTGTCACTCCCCACATGCTCCTGACAGCCTCCCCTCTCCCAGCTGCCCTTCCCATTCCTGCTTTTCTCCCCTCACTATAGCAGACATGCTTGAAAAAGCCCTTGCCCAGTGAAGGGAGTGCTTACCAGCACTTCAGCGCAAGCTCTCCACAGCATGCACAAAGAACAGGCAAGAGCTAAACAATATCAGTCGAGTGAAGCCAGGTTGAATTTAAGTGGCAAGACCTGTAGGAGATGGCCATCTGCTGAAGACAGGGCAGATAAAGCCAAAACCCTTTTATGCTGGCCCTAACCAGGCTGCAAGCAGTGTCTCCTGGATGCCAAGGCTCACACTTCAGCACTAAGGCTCTGCCTCTCTCAACAGATAGTGCCAGAGCGGTAGGAGTGCTGGTCCTGTGCTTCTAATTAATATGATTTCGGTCTCCCAGAGTATCCTCAGAGCCCAGATAAATGTGGAAAGTGTAAATACTGTACACAGACACACAGGCCCACCAGACTGCCTCGTCTTTCAAGCCGAGTTAGTCTTTCTTGCAGCAAGCAGATGAGCTCAGAGGAACTGGAAAAAAAGACTAAGCTATTACAGCACAAGTTTTGTGTGAAACCAAAACTGCCCTGCAGATTGGAAATCTATTTTCAGTCATTCCAGTTCCTTCCAAAATACTACTAATAATAATTGAAGTTCTGAGGCTTTTCAAGTAATTTTTATCCACCAGCCTCCTCTGAAGTACAAAGCCAACTCATGCCTGTCAGGCCAGCTGGGCTGAACTCAATCCGAGACACAGGGTGCCAGAAATTTAATCCTGAATTTCCCAAATCTAATCGAAACAGCACAAGCCATGATTAATAATTCACTACTTTATTACTGATACGATGCCTCGGACTATCACAGCGTCTGAATAATTGATTTGCCAAGAGGGGCGACATGTCCTTTCCTAAAGCAGAGAAAGTTTGACCGAAGAGTTGCCGTGTAAAGCTGGCTAAATGCTTTTAAATAGTTTTAGTCTAGATCTCTGACATTCACTTGGTGTCTAAGGACAAGCTGGGAAGGAACAGCCAGGAAAGTTTTATACCTTCTGCTACGGTACAGGTCATATGTCTAGAAACATAGTCAAAGAGATAGTGTATAAAGCACCACTTTGTACATGGGGGGAAAAAAAATGAGAAAAGACTAAAAGAGAAAGGAAGCGAAGTTACCAGAAGGAAAAAACCTTTACCTTTACAAACCTATGCAGAGTAGGAATATTAACTACCTTTAGACTTGATTCATTAGGTCTAAGTCCCCTTCCTCCCACCTTGATCCCTACTTTGACTCATGCTGGCTCAGATGTGCTGAATCTGATGGATGGTGAACACCAGTAGAAGACCTGAGCAAAACTTGCTATAACATAGCCAGACGTTGTATTTTCTCAGTCTGGAAAGTTGACAAAAATGTGCATGGCAGTCCTATTGTGCCTTTGGATTACAGGCAAATTTGGGCTAGAAATGGTGTTTTGAAATTCTCCAGAACTGACAGCCGCAGATCTGAGCCTTAAGAAACCCTAGAGGTGAACAGTCAATATTTCAGCTTGAACAGTGAACAAATTTTCCATCTCCTAGCAAAACTGGACCTCAGTTTTGACAAGTTTCCCCATTTGTAAAATCGAGATATTGAGAGCTGGTGCACTGATTTCCACCCATTCCTCTGAATGGAGAAGACAGCAGAGTACTTTAAAGCACTGCTATCATCCTGATTGGTGTGGGACGATGACAAACCTGTGGAGGCAGATTTCTAAAGCATCAGAGAGACCTTGGTAAGTGCCCCATCTGGGCACACTATGGTACTACATTTAGAAAAGTAGGATTTTAACAGTTTATCACCTAACAAATATGCAAGGTGATAGCTCTACCGGGAACCAGTACCACCTCCGTGCAGTTCTACTGAAATTTTCAGAGCAAAATGGCAGCCTCTGGCACTTTCAGGGAGCAAACCACAACAAAACAAAGCATTTTAGCTGCTAGCTGAATAAGCATTCCTCTGCCTTTGTTCTCAGTTTATTTTAGCGTGGAAGTTTGTACCTATAAAGCAAGTCACTTACTGAGCTAGTAGTGAAGGGGTTAACATAATTGGAGCTGTCTTCTCCCCCTCTCCACTTTGCCTTTGGTAGTTAAATCGAAAGCAAGTGGTACTCCCTTATTACTATCATTGTGCTGAGATATTGCATTAAAGGAGTTTAGGGTTTCAAATTGAATGTCAAATATAATATCACAGTGGAAACTTGAAGTGCGCAGCTGAGCTGCTCAGCTCCGGAGGGTTAACACTGCCAGCCTATCTGCCCAATAGCATGCCCGAGCAAGTGATCTCCATTTCAGCCCACTGAGCTATCTTCAGATGCTCACCAGGACTTGCAGGCAGGAGAATGGGGCCCTGACGGATGTCAGGCAGCTGCAGATGGAGGGAAAGAGAGTTTGGTGTAACAAATTGATTGCTAGGGAATTGATTGGAGTTCTGTATCACCTCAGCTGTAGCAGCCGATCATAACTAATCAACCCTTTGTCACTTCAAACTGGAGCAGCATCATGCATGGACCAGGGAGGGAGAGAATGTCTTTCATTTTCCTTGGTAGAAAAGTTCCTCACTGGGAAAGAACCGTGGCCATTGCCATATGATTTTTCTACCTCAGCACTCAGAAGTGGAATAGTTTCAGGTCTAGAGTAATTTTCTAGTGGCATAGACACAATATTGTCAATGTCTTCCCCCAGTTCATTTTTTTCCTTTCTTGGTCTGATTTATCCTTTTTCTGCAGAGAACATTAATGATATATCCTAGATGAGGGGAAAAGTGCATAGTACCACATACAGGTTTAATATGGCACACGTTTTTATCCTCTTGTAAATGTGAACTACTGTGTATTAAATTAAATCACTGAGAAAAGCAGATTAGGCCTATTCGAAGTTTGGAGGAATCTATAGAAAGCTCAGAGAACAAATTCCCGTTGAAGCAAATTTTTGTTCAGTGCAACGAGTTGTCACAGTAAAGAGTTCCTGGGGTAAATTCTTTATTCTGGTACCTTTTCTTAAGTGGTTGGAGGACTGCCAGTGTTGTTCATCTTCCCCAGCCTCACTGACATCAGTGCAGTTTTGTCCTCCTTAAACCAAAACTAGAGTTGTTTAGAAATCTCACCTGACACAGCAAAACTGTCCTTCAAGTGCTGTGATAATCCTAGGCTTAACCTATGCTTTTAGTCTGCTGAAATGGTTTGAAAGTGCCCTAGAAATGTTCATAGTCTCTGAGTATGATCAATTTGAGGATCAAGAAAACTCTCTTCTCACCCCCTTCTCTCCCTTCTTTCCTCATAAATCCTCCCTGAATATAGACCAAGTAGGAATAAAGGTTGCTTCACCTTCTCCATTCACCAAAGCACTGTGTTCTGGGATGTCAGGGCCAGTCTCAAACTGCCACCTCAAACTGCCCAGAGGGACTAGTCCACCATTTAGTGTAGGTAGGAGCTCATCAGCTATCTTGTCCTGATAGCTGAGACCATTACGCAGGATACACCCCACAAAGCACATCCATCCACCATATAATTCTGGTGTATGATAACTGCCTGCTGTGCCTGGCCACCAGTTTGCAGACAGGACAGAGGAGACTTAACCTCTCTAAATTCACTATTCAGCAGAGAAATTGCATGTGTTGCTATGACCATCTCTGCTCCACAGAGAACTTTAACACAGGCTGGACATAAAGCATATGCTACGTCACACTGAACTTTAAGACAGGACTCAAGTCACCCATGTGTCTCAATGTTTTGCTGAACAGGAATGACTAAGTCAGGCTTCCCCTGGGAAGAAACACTGTTAATTACTAAAGAGTACTTGTGCACTTGGTATCATCTTTTGATTATAAAAACACCTATAACGAGTAATTATCAAAATAAAGTCCACTCATCACATGCGTTGTGGTATATACACTGTTAACCAATTGCAAATGAAAATATTATTAATGCAAACATCTGAAAGAGATACACCATACCCAAAGCAGGTGGGCATGAATAGATATAGCTTAGTGCAAGTCTTCTGAGAGTGAGAACACCTCAACTAGGAAAGTCTTGGATCAATTCCACAAGCGTGATACCATTTTTCCCTTTTTCTGCTCCATGTCCTTGGAGTACGATGAAGAAAGACGGTAACTTTAGTTGACGCTGTGTCTTTGTGTTTGTTTACCATGTTGCACATTATATTGTAAAAGATTAAAAACAAAAGGAACCTAAAAACCTGTGGGGTTAAGTTAGAATTTTATAGCCCTGTTGGGAAAAAACATGGCAGGAGCAGCAGGCTCATCCTACAGATGCATTATATTTTGTGACAAACTCTGGTGCATGCAGAACATCCATCAATCATTGAGATAATTTTCCATCTCATCAATTATGCAAATTAAACCACAAAAACTATGTTCAAATAACACTAAGGGCCTGACATAAACCCAGGAAAGCGAGGCAACTTGGAACGAAGGTTGGAATCCTACCCTCCCTCCGTCCTGCCGTGCATTGGCATTTCAGGAGACACGCTGTGCACGACTGCCATGGTGAAGCAGTCTTTTTGTTCCTGCCAGCAGCTCAAGTACCAGCAAACAATTGGATGACTGCTAACAGGAGCCTGAGGGACAGAGCTTGGGATTTCTTTGACTGATATTCAATGTCCACTCTTCCCAGCCTGATTAAGGCCAGGACCTACCTCACATGTTTGTGAGGGCGCACCACAGCCTTTAGCACCATGACCCTAAATACTTTGATGCAGATGAACAAACTGAGCTATGACCCACTTACTGGGTGTGTGAGGTCAGAGTATGGCAGCAGAAGGCTCAGCTCTCAGTAGCTGAGGTTATTCCCCAGATTAGCCCCACTAGAATAAAACTCCTCTTAGTGTGGTAGTCCCCAACCTCTCGTATGACTTACTCCTGCTTTTCTTCTTTTCATATACCATGGCATGACTTAATGAATGGAGTCACATCTAGGGAGAGAAAATTAATCCATTTTGAAACAGTTGTGCATGTCTCTCACAGGTGGCAGCTGTTGCCCTTGTGAAGATATTGCCATTCTTTTAGAAAATCTTCTGCAAAGGCAGAGCAGCATAGGGGGAGTTAAATAACTCAGAGCACAAAGCCCAAAGTGACAAGAATGACAGTGGATAAGATGTTTGTTAGCTTTTGAGGGCTTTGGAGCAGTTTTGCAATCAAAGCTGCTGTCTTCTCACTAATGCCATGTTGTCACCATGAGGCCTAGAGGAACAACACCAATGTGGATAACTGTAAAGTAACTGCTGAGTCATAGAATAAGGAAGACTCCCCGTTATGCTAGCTATTGAATACAAATAATAAGGACTGCATAATAAGGCTTCATCTTCCTCAAGTTTGTTCACCTCAAGATCAAGGTGGTCATTCATTTGACTGTATATATGTGTCCACAGCATCTGCATCTTTATCTGAGCAAATCTCTCTTGGCTGCCTCTATACGTAGCAGTGAGTTAGGCAATGAGGTCAGTGGAGTTTGATAAAGATTCTTTTCAGCTCAAAGTAGGTTCAGTCATTTGGTCACAAGAATTGTATCCTAAATAATACTGACTGTATTGATGAAACATCTGGACACCTGGCTCAAATGTTCACACTTACACTGTAAAATTTGCTGCTAGCTGGGATCCATTTAATGATTTTGTCACACCTGGAGCATACAGTTCACATACCTAAAGGACAGGATGCCATCCAGAGGGACCTGGACAAGCTCAAGAAGTGGGCCTATGTGAACTTTATAAGGTTCAACAAGGCGAAGTGCAAGGTCCCGCACCTGGGTCAGGGCAATCCCCGGTATCAGTACAGGCTGGGGCATGAAGGGATTGAGAGTGGCCCTGTGGAGAAGGATGTAGGGGTACTGCTGGGTGAAAAGCTGGGCATGAGCCAACAATGTGCATTCACAGCCCAGAAAACATCCTGGCCTGTATTAGGAATAGTGTGTCCAACAGGAGCAGGGCAGTGATAGTGCTCGTGTACTGGTGAGGTCACACCTCAAATGTTGTGTTCAGTTTTGGGCCGCTCGCCCCTCACTACAAGACGGACATTGATGTGCTGGAGTGTGTCCAGAGAAGACCATGAAGCTGGTGAAGGGTCTGGAGAACAAGTCTTATGAGGAGCAGCTGAGGGAGCTGGGGTTGTTTAGTCTGGAGAAGAGGAGGCTGAGGGGAGACCTTATTGCTCTCCATAAATACATGAAAGGAGGTTGTAGTGCGGTGGGTGTTGGTCTCTTCTCCCAAGTAGGTAGCAATAGAACAAGAGGGAATGCCCTCAAGTTGTGGCAGGGGAGATTTAGGTTGGATATTAGGAAAATTTTCTTCACTGAAAGAGTTGTCAGGCACTGGAACAGGCTGCCCAGGGTGGTGTTGGAGTCACCATACCTGGAGGTGTTCAAAAAACATGTAGACATGGCACTTCAGGGCATGGTTAAGGAGGCACGGGGGTTTGGGTTGACAGCTGGATTTTATGATCCTAGAGGTCTTTTCCAGCCTTAATGATTAATGATAATGATAGTGTCAACTGAATCCTGGGCTGCATCAAAAGCGTGGCCAGCAGGTCAAGGGAGGCGATTTTGTCCCTCTGCTCCACTCTGGTGAGACCCCACCTGCAGTGCTGCATCCAGCTCTGGAGCCCTCAGCACAGGAAAGACAGGGACTTGGTCAAGCAGGTCCAGAGGAGGGCCACAAAAATGGTCAGAGGGATGCAAAATCTCTCCTGTGAAGAAAGGCTGAGGGAAGGCTCTGGGGAGACCTTATTGCTGCTTTTCAGTAGTTAAAGGGGGCTTAAAAGAAAGACAGGGACAAACTTTTTAGTTGGGCTTGCAAGGGCTAATGGTTTTAAACTAAAAGATGGTAGATATAGACTAGATATAACGAAGAAAGTTTTTACAATGAGGGTGGTGAAACACCAGCCCAGGTTGCCCAGAGAGGTAGTGGAGGTCCCATTCCTGGAAACATTCAAGGTCAGGTCGGATGGGGCTCTGAGCAACCTGATCTTGTTGAAGATGTCCCTGCTCACCACAGGGGTGTTGGACTAGATGACCTTTAACAGTTTCTTCTAACCCAAAATCTATGATCTAGATTTATGCACTCTCAGAGTTATTTCAAAGTACAGAGAGAGCAAGGCAGTGACTATAGGATTCCTTTGGTTCTGCAGCTCTCTGCTCTTGGAAATTTGAAATTTCTTCTAGTTTCCAGAGAACTTAGCAGTTTTCATCAACAGTAGAATGATACTATCTTAGCCAGTATGCAGAGCAGTTTCACTGCAAAAGTACTCCAAAGAAAATGTACAGGGAATGACATGTTACCCAGACAAAAACAAAAGGTTTGCATACAGCAAGAAAAAACAACATACTTCTCTTGCCAAAGGAGAAGGTGATCTTTAATTCCAAATGCAAACATCGTAAGGTAAAAGTCCCATTTAAAAAAAAATATCTATGTATCCATCTATTTATTTATCATCCATCTATCGATCCTCTATCTATCAATGCACCAGAAAGTTTGTGAGAAAATACAGACATTCAGAAAGATTGCTTTTATCAGTACATGCACACAACAAAACTGATTTTCCCCTCCAAATTGTTACTGGTGAAGCTGTTTTGTTGTTTTTCGCTTCTGCCCCTCCAAATTATTACTGGTGAAGCTGCTTTGTTGTTTTTTTCCTTCTGCCCCTCCAGTTCTGATCACAAATGCATTGCTTTTATTCCCTGTTGGTCAAACGCCACATTTAGTATGAGACCACAAGATCTTAAATGTAAGTGAAAAACTATACTCCACTGATTTGTGTCAGTGAAGCTGTATTTTGGAGATAATTGTTCACTGGGTTTATTTATTATAGTCACTCTCACAGGATCTGCATCACAGTATGGTCACAGCATGTCTCTGGAAATAAAGCAAAATGAATTGTATAAATAAATCGGGTACATTAACTCAACATGAGCTTTGAAAGCAGCAATATAGTCAATAGAACATACTAGTGAAAGTGACAGGACATTATATATTCAATGACACATGCTAACGAAGGTAACAAGAAGTATTTATTTCATAAAGCATACAAATATCATGTAGAGACAGAGGAAGTTTGAGTCACCTCCAACTAAAATGGCTTGTTCCTGGCAGGTGAACTGCACTTGACAGATGTCCTCATATGCAGCAGCACCTTGCAATGATCTTTGTACGCAGCCCAACTCATCTCTCATTAGCAAGGCATTTCATTACCAGTCTGTGGGACCATCCTCTCAGCACTGCTGATTTCTGTCTGCCCAGCAGAAATACTGTCTTAGCCAAGAGCTTCCTGTAGGTGACTGTCTAGCCAGAGAGGGAACTTGGCACTCAGTAAAACCCACCAACTCAGGAGACACCTGCGGCACTTCCAGTTATGTTTCCTGAATGTTGCTCACTACTCTCTTTTCTGAGAAAATAATTCTACTTTGTAAGAGAATTATTTTTCTTATCTATTCTTCAGCTTTTGTCCCTCCTGTCCCTGCTCTTCACCTCAGTGAAACCTCCTAGCAACACTCAGATATCTATTTCTCCTTGCAGGGAATATCCACTGATGGTGAGATCTTCTGGGTTGACTGGAGAGCCTGGAAATAGGGAGAGAAAGATATTATAGAAGTTCTGCTCCTCTCTCTGGGAAACAATCCCTCTCCTACTCTGTCCAGTTATATAAGGAGTTACTAGGGGAACAAGGGGAACTTCTCAAGTGTTGTTCTGCAAGGCAGAAATGAACATTACCCCAGCAGTGACTTGTGACTATGTTTGAAAATACAGGCAGTTCCATACTAGATTTTGCCTTTAATCTGGGTATTCTGACCTTCAGTCCATTGCTGGTCTGTCATACAATGTCATACTTCACACTGTGCTGGCATCTGGGTAAACTCTGCCATGCCATTTGACTTGGCTTTTACTGCTCAACATGTTTGGGACAACCACCTTCAAGACTACTTGACAGAGTATCTTCTGCATTATATAAATATCTTCTATTTTTCTTCTCAAGCTCCAATGACGCAAAGTCCAGTGAAATTTATGGGCATCCTCCCACAGACCAATCCTAAACATCAGTGAAACATCACTTGCATAAAATCTTAACCCACCTTCTTAACCCACAGTCTGGATTCCAGCATTAGCACAAGCCATCTGGGAGTGTCCTCATCAAGACACTGCAACATGCAGAACCATTCTACTTGTGAAATGAGTTTGACAAGGCTCAGGCAAGGGAAGAGTTAGGAGAGGTCCACAACTTAGAGAATATTTTGAACTGACACTTGTGCCTGTCTCAGGAAAGAGATTAGTGTCTAAATGGTCATGGAAAAAGATGACATTTCTTCACATTCATATTCTTACATATCAAGAACAGAACAGTCAATTTATTTACCTCTTTCCCCCTCTGTTCTTGGCCTCTGACTCTAGTCTATGTTCATGCACTAAACTTGACACCATGGCATAATGAGATGGTTCTCTGCCTCTGCAGGACTTACTCAGGGAACTTAGTCCTGGGAGAATTGCCAGTGACCACAGTAGCCCCCCACATGCACCAGTAAGTTAAATAAGAAAAGAGCTGATTTGTGCATTGATTTTGCCAGAATGCTGAAGGGACAGTGTAGTTTAGTTAGTAGACCATAAAAGGTACTTTAAAATTCTTTCATTCTCTTTCTTCATACTCAGCTTGATTCTCTCAGCCAAAGGTTTTAATTAGACAAAAACTATGTTTTGACTGTTTTCAGGCCATGAAAGTCTTGCAGAGGTAGAACAGAAGTGGTTATGGGCTCAGTGAAGGAACGGGTGGTTGTACAAAAAAGGAAGCATGTGTGTGGATGTACATGTGTACTAATGTAGCTGACATAACTCAGAAACGAAAAGCATCAGAAACATCTTGCTGCCGCTCCAAACTACTGGGAAAAAGCATAATTTTATGTCATTGAGCAAACACACAAATTATATATAGCAAGGTTTAATAGCACTAACCCCCTTCCTTCCCTTTTCTCATACTTATTGTTCCTTTTAAGAAGTGGTTTACCTTTGAACCATTTTCTCTTCAAGATCAACAGACTGATGAACAAAGGCATGAGTTCAATTATTACATTTACATTGTTATTTAATGTAAACGATAGAGTTAAGCCCAGGGAAATCTTTATCCCATCAATTATCAAAGGGCTTAGTGAGGCACGTTGTAGGTAGATGATCATGACTATGCCAGATGCAGTTCAGCTCATTCTGGCCAAAATAGACTGAAATCCATGCATTCAAAGCTCCCAAAATCAAAGGCAGTTCCTAACACTTTTATTACTTCTTGCCTTCATCCTGTTCTGTCCCAAGTCCCTGCTACCCTTCTTCCTCAGCTCAGCACATTGCCCATTCAGCATCACTGTTTCCTCCATCACTCTTCCCTCACCCATCCACTCCAGCTCAGACCAGAGGCACCTGCTCATCAGCACACTATGAAGGAAGAAGCTTGATTCCTGTTTCTATGTCCTCTGAACTAAATGATACCAAAAGTACAGCACATCCCTTTAGCTAATGAGAACTCTCCCAGAGCCACTACGGTTGGCCAAATCACCCTGTGATTTATGTTCATTAACATCATGAACATTACAGTGAAATTTTTCACCCTGGCACTGTCTTCTTCAAGCAATAAAAAGTGAATGACTTCCACCAAAAACTCTTTTGTCACAGCAACAGGAAAGCCATTTTTTGAAAATGTGGTTACTCTGCCTCAGCTTGGAGCAGAAGTCAATGGATGCAGCTCTCTAGATTGATAAACATTTCTTAGAATTAATTTATCTGTGAAGTCTAACATCTTCCATGCAGTTGTACTTGTCAGATACAAATGATTCAGCTATGCAAGATGAAATCCCAATATGTCGATATGATCTACTGTAGAAACAGGTAATTTTTCTTTCCCCTTTTTCCAATATTAGATAACTAAGTCTTCATCCAGAAACAAAGAAACAAAAGAAACCACACGATTTACCCAATAGCATTCAAATGCAATGTTTAATAGTAGGCTAACCAATGGGATGAGAAATTCATGATGAAAGCAATGCTGTTTTACAGAATCTCAGCTCTGCATGTTTTTCCAGTCATCTATAAACTTCTTCATTTCTGCCGCAGTTTTTTTTCCAGAGATTATTGTCCTGGTGAAGTCTGTATCTCTCTGGCCCAAACTGAGATAAGTTCATCCTGGGGTTCTGCTCCTTTGCCACACATTTCACTTGGTTTTTTTTTACACAGTACAGTTGTGGTTACTGGAGGATTATAGCAGATATGGCTGGACCTTACAAGGCTTTTTTATCACTTTACAGTAGCAAAATTAAGATCTCATATTCCAATTTGTGGGAGGTAATCTTCAAAAACGAAATTTGTTGAATGTTCCTTTTGTATCCCTCTTATGTCAGATGCAAGAAGGAGATGAAGCACTTTGTTTCCACTTGTGTAAGAGTCTAAGATTAGAAGGAAAAGATACTGCTTATATTTAATTTTCCTGTGGTCCAGCCTTTGAGGTCAGTTTGTATTCTGTCATTCCAGAAACATATCAGCTGTGAAATACAGAGCAATGAAATGATTTTGAAAAATCTGTCCCCAGATTTTAACATCTCCATACTGAATATGTGGCATATGCAGAATAAGGGTCCAGCTTTGTGTAGCTGTGATATTACTCAGCGCGTAGAAGATTGTTGTCTTTTGGGGGCCAAAAAAAAGAACTGTAACTGAACAGACAAGTCAGAGAAAAGCATAGCAAAAATATTCAAGGAGAGGTACTTATCACTTCAAGCAGGGAAGGCATGATAACCCTATATGAATGTGAGGGGGCGAATTGAAGCTGTGGCATTCTTGTGAGGTCCAGACAAATTGCAATTAAGAGAAGGCTGAAAACAAAGAAAACCTCATAGAGTATGAGAATAATGAGGGGGTTTTGATGGTGGAAGTATGGTCCTTTTCCTTTCAGTGAAGTGGCAGAGGCTCTTAAGATTATGTTGCCCAATTTCAAATTGAATCAGACAAAATAGCTAATTTCCAGTAACAACAAGCCGTGCTGAAACTTGAGGTGTGTTCAATTATTCTAATGAGCTTTGGGAACAGAAAGAAGGAAGAGTCTACTGTGATGATCAAAGAGTTTTAGTTTGGGCATCACTGTGCAACAAATTGTTCATTAAAACAGCAATAACTTCTATCTAATGATTATACTTAAATATTTCTGAGCACCAACCAGAAAAATTCCTGTTAGCAGCATTAGCCTACCCCTGTCCTTTGCATTTTACACCCCGACCACCTACAATGGAAAGTGAACTCTGACCTCAATAGCTACATTATCCACCCTAAAATTAGCCCTTCCTGCTCACTCTCAGTGTTTACACTATCATACCCTGTCTGACAAAAGTCTGGTGCTATCACCAGCTCATCACTTACTGTGTAAATAATTAGGAAAGTGAGGGAAAAACACATGGTTAGTGAAGTTGAAACCGTAATAATAATAAGTCAATTCCCTTGCACATATTTTTAAGATCAAAAAGTACTTTACAAACATTCAACTATTAAAGTCTGCACAGGCTTTGATAACATGTGTTCCCAGGATCTGCGTTCTGTACTGCTTATTACTAAGACTATTAATAATACTGTTTTGCATTAGAGAAGCAAATAGAGATCTTAATCAGATCCCACAAACCCATATAATTAAAACAATGACTAGTTTCAGACCTACAGCTTTACAGGGTTTGGATGGGATTTATCTCACTTAACTTTCACTATCTGAAAGCAGGGATCACAAGGTTGTAAAATGAGCATGACTGGCATAGAAAGCAGCAGACAAGCTGTGTTTCAGTCAGCCACAATTTACTGGGCTTCTACAAGGACATGCGCTTGGAGTTTGGGATATCCATGGAGTGAGATAATATGCTCTTATGGGTCTATGGTTTTTAAATGTTGTAAATCCTTGAAATGCAGAAGTGTGATTTTTGTGTGTGAGTGTGTGTGTGTACTTCAAATGGTTTGTGTGTCCGTCTGCACACACAGAGAAACATATAAACAGATAGATGGATATTTTTATATGACTCATTCCTATATTGCCATTCCTTAATGGATACTATTTGCTTCCTTTGAAACCATCCTTGACTAGCGTATCAATCCATATTATGTAGACATCATTGAGAGAGGCATAACAAGAAGCAATGGCTTGAATCCTAAAAAGGAAACATTTAGCTTAGACATTAGTTAAAAAAAAATCTTAATGATAAGGCCAATTAGGCACCAGAATGAGGCACTAGAGGTGTTTTCAGAGGAGGTTAAAAAAAGGACTTGTATCAGGGGTAAGGAAAAAGATTATGCTTGTAATAGAAGAGTTTCAGGGAGATAGATGATAGGTAGATAGATAGATAGATAGATAGATAGATAGATAGATAGATAGATAGATAGATAGATAGATAGATGGATGGATGTGTGTGTCTGTGCATATGTATGTGTAATATGCATAAATGTAGTTCTATTCTTTGTATATGTGTTTATATACAGATGTGCATAGAGGATACGCTCTGTGTGTAAATGTGTAATTACAAAGGTGAAAATGCATCTATATGAAGACATCACAGACAAGAATTGGCCCACTAAATATTTATAAAATGCAGCGTACAGAATCAAGTAAAGTAGAAGGTTTTATTTGTCTGCCAATCTGACTGTTCCAGAGCTTTTTTATACTCAATGAAAAGCAAAGTGTGTGGAGTTCAAATGAAGTATGGTGAAGCAACATCTGTTCCTCTTGCCTCCCAGATGACTTCTTCAGTGGTTAATGTCTCTAAGGCCACTCATAGTCCATATCTACCAATCAACTTTGTTAGAAATCCCTCAGCTTGACCTTCAGCAGTTGTCCACTCTGATGCTGTAAGCCCTGCTTGGTTGCCCACTCTGAGATAGCCCTCTTGTTCCTTGACTTCCTAGTCCAGATACTATTTGTGTTTGCCCTCTTCAAGAACTGTGTAATTTTCAAGAATTACGTTCTCTTTCTTCTCTACCCTCTTTCCTCTATCTTGGATAGAGACAAGGGTAGACAGAGAAATATTTTTTCTGCAATTCAGAATCACTTATTGGATGTCTAGCTCGGGAAGTGTGATGAAGCACACTACACTGCTTGACTTTACAGTAGAAAGCAATTTCCATATAGGTTTTAGGTATCTGTGAAGACCATAACCTTTTAGATGCAAGTTTCACTGTGGTCTTTAGGAAACAATTTTGTTAATCTTGGCATGTTTAATGATACCAAGATGCAGAAAAAAGATGTTGCAAGGTTTGAAGGAGATGCTTTTGTGCACCGATTTCAGCACAACTTCAATCTCAAAGTTACACCCAAATGGGGTCTACTCCAAAATCACCTTCTTCTATCTCAGCTTAGAAGCTACAGGATGCTGGCCAAATCTCCTCTGGCCTAGCCAAGCATGTGTGCACACGCTTCACTTCAGGGATAGAGTAAATCCTGTGGATTTCCAAGGAAAAGTAAGTAAAGCTGGTCACAAAAATGTTATTGCTGAAGCAAAAGTGCCTTGCCCCAGGCGACAGAAATTTGTGACAGAGCCAGAGACTAAATCAAGACCTCTCAGATCCCAGAGTATTACCATAACTGCTGGAAAGCACAAATTATATAACAAGAAAGGGCCATGTTGTTTGACTTCAACCAACATTGAGCATATATAAAAGTTCCAGCCTGTGATAACAGAGGGGGAAGGTGGAGGAAGAAAGGTATGTTCTGCTCACTCTAAATCAACCCCTTTCCCTGAAAATGAGATGGGCTATGTAGATGCTTATGGCATTCCTAGACATCTTTCCCAAATATCCAGCCCTTCCTTGCCAGGGGAATCTGACCCCAGCACTGGCACACTGCCTCGCTCTGGTTTTCTTGGAAAGAGAGAACCAAAAGAAATCTCTGGATGTCAGCCTCTGGCACTCAGCTCTTCATATTTCTCTCACTTACTCTTCCCACCTCTCTTTTCTCTTTTTTATCTCTTTTGGACTTGTAAGTTTCATTCCAGCTGGAAAGGACCAAAATATAACTGTTGGATATGCACAGAAAAAGCTGCCATTGTGAAGGACAAAACCATACAGAAATAGAGACACACCTTTGGACTCTGCCAAACTAAACACTGGGGGTGTTTCTGCATGAATTTGCATACAGAACATGCATACTCATGTGCATGTGTGCACAGATGCCATTTAATTTTCCAAAGCAGAAACAAACATGCTTCAAATTGCCCTTTTCTTTTGTGGGAAATAGCCAGGTCATGAACACCCAGCCCCAGCAGACGTGTGTCCTCCATCAGTACACTGAATGAGTAGTGACAGAGTGGCTCCTTTACATTATTTGCCACCAATTTGCCTGAACTTCTTGGTCCACAGGAATAAGAAGAGAATGTGGACAAAGCCAAATGTTAGCTCTTGGCCTCTTTGCTGGGACTGTCAAAAAAAAAAAAAAGGATGTTAAAATGGTGGGAAAGTCTTGGAGAACTAATCCTCTTAAGACTAAGTGCTTGGAGTTATAGGTATGCAAGCCTAGTGCCATCTTTGGATTAACACAAGTTCTCCATCAGGCCAGTACTTTGTGCCACCTAGTCCAAGCAGTGGGTGCTCCACCAGAGAACAAAACTGTGTAGTCTTGGTCCTTGAACTTCCCCAGATCAAGGCAGCCCGAGAACCTGGTAGATCCCTCCACCCTGAGCAGTTATCCCTCTCGTCTCATTGACTAGGCAACACGATGGAAAATTTTATTTTAGGCAGCATAAAAGTGCATCTGAAAGTTATGTTCTTCCTTGAATACTTTGTTTAGGCTGGTTTAGATCCAGCCCAGCTATCCTGAAATCAGTTCTGTTGTTTCAGATTTACACCAGTGTAATTCCCAGCAGCCACTGGTCCTGTCATGGGAAATTAAATTTGGGATGGGCTTTGAATAGTGTGTGGGTAGCCTAGGAAGCTTTAGAAAGGATGGATTTGGTCAGGCTGAGAGGTTTGTCTGTGCATCCTCATTACCTGTAATACCTAGACAGCAAACCCATTTCGAAGGGAAACTGTAGGATTAATTTAATTTAATTTAATTTCTATGACTCCCTGACAGGGGCTGAACAGTTCTATATATATGAGTAAAAGTGGTGGAGACAAGTGACTTTGGGGCAGTGTGAAAGCTAGGGGCTGAGGTATGACACACCTTTGAATAGTAAGACCATTGCATGGTTTGCTCCTGCAAACCACTCCTCAGGTTCAAGAAGTCCCAACTTACAAGGCACTACCTTTGCTGCAGTGACACTCGAACCCACAGGAGGCCAGCTCCAGCAAGACACTTCTTTTTTTCTTTCTGCCGAAATCATATAGTGTAAAACCCATGAGAAATCACAGTGAAAGCTGCAAAACTGCCCAGTGCTTTGCTATGCAGGCAGCAGTTCAACCTAAAATTTCTCTTTTCAGCACAAAGTGAGACTTCTTAGTCACCTAAACCTAAAATTACCTAAAAAAATTTTCTTCCACTCTCTGCCCATTTAGGTTTCTGTGGGCTCAAAAGAGGCACACTTCTCTCTGATGGAGCTTTGCCATTAAGTAATTACAACCCATTGCCTAGCACTGTAGTCCTTCTGGTGCAGGACTATTTTCATAAGTGGAGATTAATAGGCAAGCCCTGTCTCAGTTGGGCTCTTTGCTTTGGCTTCCTTTCCTTCTGTCTTTAGTGTTATTTTCTGTAATAGATGTTTTAAATGATTTGGGGACTTGGTAAATTAGCTTCATTTCTAGTGTCATTTAAAATAGCTAAATAAATGTGCTTAAGACTGCTTGAGAAAGAGCTAGACCGTGTCTTCCTGAACTCTGACAGTGCTAAGCTCTGTGAAACTCAGATGAGCTCATGCTTCAGTTAATGGCAGAGCTGGGGTTTCTAGATACAGATTTTTTCAAATAATAGTTACATTTGCCTAGTCCTTTCCACTCCAGCATTCCCCACAGCACATCCCAAATGTCTTGTCAACCTCCAAAGCACAGATTCTTTATTCCTGTCTAGCTAAATCTTTCTTCCCTGGCAGGGCTTTTGCTTGAGTTAGGACTTCAAACCATGCTCCTATGTACACTCTGGTTTTGCTTTATAAGGTACTCAAAGGCAATTTCCTCTGGGGTGAAATACATCAGCTGTTTCAGCAAGGGAAAGCCACATATCTGCCCCGGGGTCTGCTCTCCAGCTGCTATAAGTCAATGGAGATGCTCCACTGGGCAGAAAAGGAATCCCTTAAACATGATGTGAAGAACAAAGCAGGGAAGCCTTTGCAGCCTGCATAGTAAGGGCATTTTCATGTTACTTTTTTTTTGCCTGGCCAGCGAGCCACCTGCTTAGCAGACCACTCAATAGGCCTGAGGGCATTTATATGATTCAGATTGGACAGTATTTTCCCCCTTGCCTAGAGCTGGTAGGAAAACTTTCACAATTCTGATTATTTTTTTTTCCCATCACAAAAGCTTGTCTTCCAGTTAGAAATTGTAGAAACATTCACACAGAAGCTCTCATAAGCATAAACTTGGCTCATTTTTTGATCTCCTTGCTCACAGCCTGAGAAACAGTCTCACTCAGTCTGTCTTTCTCCCTCAGCCAGCTTAAGACCCTTTGTTTAAGGGCAAGTGTCCTCCAAGGAGAGAGTGCAAAACCCAAGAAGACTGACAAGCAGTATTTGCTGTTTGCAGAGCAGTGTCAGGCATCAGTAGGATCTGCAAGGGGGAACAGGGAAGAGTGGTGCTGAAAGAAACCTGCTTTCTTCCTCGCTCTCCAACGTCTCACTTTTCTCCCTCCAGCTTTCACCCATCTCTCAGTAAAGCCTCTTTTTTAACACAAATTAATTGTTGCTGCAGAAAGCACTGATCAAGACAGTTAGTTGACCCCAGTGTGCAAATCAGCCTCACTGGGATGGAAAGGGAATTAAAAAATAAAAGCCTTGGTAGAGTGTTCTTACACAGTGTCTGCCAGCAAGTCCCTGGGACAACGGCTTTTTGGCCCACCTCTGTTGCACCAAGGGCCTGCACCAATTTGGAAAGGAGGGCAGGTTGTGCTGTGTGCTCATCTGCACGGTGAGCTGGTGAGGATGTGACACTGTGGGTGGAAGAACAAAGTAAAATTCTGTTTCTTGTCTTCCTTTCACTATCCTCACTCTCACAGACAACAAGGAAACCCTGTGACACGTCCAATAGAAATTCTTCCCTCCATCTTTTTCAGGTGTAAGGTTGCGTATCTTTTTCTAGAAATATCCCCTCAATGGGTCAGTCCGTTGACCCCATAAGAGATGTCACATTGCCTGTCCTGTCCACAGTTTCTTAAGGGCCAATATGGCTACAAACATTTCCTGCTGTCATGTCATCTCAAATTGTCACTCTGCTTAGTTCAGAAATGCAAATCACTGCAAACCGAAGTGCTGACCTGTCATTCCCCTGATATGCTGGGGAGCAAATGGCATGGACATCTACATTCTTGTCTGCTGCTGCCTCTGCCACAGTTTGCTGCAGAGGGGAAAAAATAGATATATATCTTGTTTATAACCCTCCTTCTAACCCTCCTTTCATCTTGCAGCTTGGGTGAATCTGGAGCCTCTCAGAAGCTCTCTGGTTACTAATTGAACTGAGCAAACTTCAGAGGTAATAAAAAGGGTTGTGCAGGATTTCAAAAGTTTCTCCAAACCTTTACTGAACCAAATCTCACCCCTCCCACTATACCTTGGATCCTGGATTTTGATGAAGCTTTGCACATACAGCCAAGCAATTTAGTCTCAGAGTCAAAGTTTAGGGCATTTCTGAGGGTATAAGAAACCAGCAGAGGAACTTAAATACACAGACAGATAGACCCTTGTGCGAATAAAACTAGCTTACAGCTAGTGAAATAATACCTCTGACTGCCTGTTCTTCCCTTAGGTTTCCTTTGTGCTGCTGGGAATATGTAACATATTAGTTATGTTCTCATTAGTGTAGCTCAGAAATGTATTTGTGTTCTCCATTTAGCTTAGTCTTTTTTATCTGCTCTTCTGTAGCTCCACACTCATGCTGAGCAGGCTCAAACGCTTCATTGTTGGGCAGGAATGGGGGAGAGGAATTACAACTGTCTTTTGAAGGAGCTCGGCTGTCCTCATCAGGAATCCCCATGCTGGGGAAGTGAATGAAAGGAGTGGGTATACACTCCACTTGAATATGTCTTTGACCTCACTTGCCCTTTCCCATGTGCTGATGGGGTACTATCTCAATGGGCTTTGGAAACAGGACTCAGAGGACAAGTGATGTGAGCAGATGCCCAGTATGCTGAAGGATAAGGAATGCATTTCTTTCATTACTATTTTTGGGTTTTTTAAAATGAAACCCAGGTTGGGAAACCAGCAATGCTTGTTTCTAATCCAGGGCCCAACCAAAGTGCTCGAGTCTCATTTCTCCAAAACATAGCTTGAAGCTTCTGATCTGTTCACATCTTATCAGCAAAGCAGTGTTAAATGTGTCCAAGACAGGACTGGAAGAGCTCCAGGGGGAGAATCAGAGTTGGTGAATGACTGAACACCACTTCCTTGGCACACTTCTCCCATGCAGTGCTGGGAACATTGCTGGGGTATAAAACAGAAGTCCTCGGTAGTTCTCAAATGCTTCTTTTTTCACATGTACTGGCTATTCTTTACTATCTGACCTATATTCCAGCTTGGGCTATTGTGTTTTGCCAATCATAGGTCCAATGGGGTTCAATATTTTTCTTTACTTTCCTGCAAAACCGTACAGAACTGCAATGCTCTTTAGAGGATCCTCTGATGCCCTGCCATAGAAGCAGCCACATTTTGCAGGAGGTGGTAAAACAATTCCCCTGAGTAAGGGACCATAGTCAGAAGGAAAGAAGAAGTTCAGGGACTGCCTTGACCCATGTAATACATGAATGCAGCTACAAGTAACTCTTGCACCTCAGAAACCCTGCAAGCTGGATCCATGCCAGGAGTGTGTGCATCTGTCTCTGCTAACAAACATTTTGAGGTTTGGGAGTTTATTTCTGTTCCAAAGATGTTTGCTTACAGCTCCATGTGGGAAGCCTGCATACCACCCATGCCCTAACACCATGCTACAAACACAGGGAAAGAGAGAACCCAACACTAGAGGTCAGTAGGACAAAGTGGCCCATTTTCTTCCCTTTTCTGAGCACTTGGAAGCCTAATATGCCATCCTGTTTGACAATGGTTATCTTGAGAACAACCTGTGTGGGTGCTCCATTTTTTTCTGTGTAGCAAAGAAAACAGTGGGAAATGATGTCCAAGGGTAAGTCCCTCTTATCAATGCAGGAGTGGCAGAAGGACTTGCTCCTTCTGAGCACTGTGCAAAAAAACCCACACTAAGAAGCGTAAACTTCTTTCTCTCCAACATCAAGGTGGCAACTACAAGGTCTAAGCATTTATTTATCAAAATCACTGTAGATATTTTCTTCACTGGAAGGCTCAGTACTTTAGGCTGAAATCATCCATCACAACTGGGGAAAGAGAAAAAGAGGCTCTTCACCTTCATGGATTTTCCCCCTCCCTTCATCTCACCTTATTCATGTTTAAACGGGTAGAAATTCATCTTTTTCTGCAAAGATCCAGCTGGCTGCAACACGTTCTGTGCTTAAACAAGCCGCCTGCATTTGAAGCATTTTTCAGGCTCTCTGTCTCCACCTCCCCGACCCCGTGGGCCCCAATTGACATCTCATCTCATTTTTATGTTTGACACCTCAGAAAACAGCATAAATGAATAGCCTTATTTGTAAAAGAAAAGCAACTTTTCTCAAGGCAAAATAAGCTTCTCACTAGGAGGTATGCAAACTCCTTGGAAAATGGTCTTTGCTACCAGCTTTGGCAAGGTGGACTGTGCATGTATGTATGTGTGTGTGGAGCTAGTTTTGCATGCAGCTTGTGTGTGTTTGAGCATGCCTCTACTTTTGCAGCCTGTGTAGTGGTTAATTTTGCTTTTCCTTAAAGCTGACATGGAAAAGCAAACATGCAGCAAAGTCACATGACAGAATGCTTTGCAGCTCTGAAGTGGGATGTCTCTTACGGGGTAACAGCTTTGATAGAACTGCCAGCAGCTTCTCCTGTAGTGGCCATGAATGCACCTGTGTTCTTAGAGCAGGACATGTTGGTTTCAGGACAGGTAATCCCAAATATGCTCACATTGTCTGGGAAAACCACTCTGAACTAGGAAACATTAGTGTTTTTCAGCTTGCTTCAGTTATAAAGTGAGCAGAAACCACAGAGGGATGAAGTTTTATGCTGACAAGCTTGATGGTGCGATGGGACCAACGCGGTTTCAGCTGTCTCTGGGGGAGAGTGGGGCAGAGTAATGTCACTGGTTTTACTTCAGCAGCCATGAAATTCAGCCTGTAGACTTCATCAGTTATGAAAAGTGATTGCATCCACATTTATTGCACTGAGAGGAAAATTACCGCTCAGCAAGGGAAAAGGAGAAGAAAAGGGTTGACATCCTTCTCCCAGGGAACATGGGATGAACATTCAGAAGTGATTCAGAATGATTGCAAAGCAGCTCTGTTCCCACCTTTCCATATGCCTGTTTCTGTTTTGAAGGATTAGTCAGCTTGGGGTGAGATTGTCTTCCTAATGTTTGTATAGGTCCTGGGGAAAGGAGTCCTGGGAGCCTCACAGCACCTCACAGCAAACATGTTCTTTGTTAAGGATCTGGGAGCAGTTGGTTTTTTAAAGCCATGGATGGAGCAGGGAGGCTTTGATTCCCATGGATCCATGTAAACAAGTGTTGTATCTCCTCTTCTATCCCCAATCCACTATCTGCAAGAGACATGCTGGGGCTGGAATAATGATATTCAGGCACACTGGGCTTTCTCATCCTGACAGAAGTTCCCTGTATCATCCCTTCATTCATTTACGGAGTGTAGTACTGGTTCTGATGAGCTATTTGCACATTAGCAGAGACAGACAAATCAGCCTAACTGAATAAAATGCCAGGACTCTCCAAGACAACAAGAAGCAACAAAAGCCCATCTTCCCTGTCTTTGATCTCAGATGATTACAAACAATGAAGCTTTGAACTTAGTAGAAAGCAGTTTTCATAGCTCCAGTGAAACAATGCAGTGCCTAATTTTTTGGCTCAGCCTACAGCCTATAGCTATAAGTGTGTGGCCATTATAGATAACATGGCACTTTGGGGAAGGCTACAATAGTTAACGCCTTTTCCAGAGCCAAATTCGAATTTGAAGGGTCCATTATGCCTGCCTACATACCCATTCAGCACCCCACAACCACAGCAACTGGCTACGAAATCACTCTGCATCCTGCCCTAAACACTTGGTTGTGCTGCTGCGAAGCATTGCCACAGCTGCCCCTGAATGAACTGAGCTTTTAGGCAAGAGTAATTAATCATAGAAAAAAGAATAGACCATCCACTGGATAGATAGCAAAGCTACCTACAGCTTTTTGGGGCATAGACATCTTCTTTGCTTTCCTCCAGTGCAATTCTGCACAAATTCATGTGATCCCAGCAGCCCGTTTGGGGAGCATCACATTAGATGTAGCTAATAAAGAGGAGAAGAGGTGGAACCTCAGACATCCATATACTAATCACTATCAAATATAGTCTTTAATAGGGTATTTCAGGGGATTTTACACTTTTCTTTGAGGCATTGATCTCTGCTGGATACATAATAATGCTAGATCAGATGGCCTGAAAGTCTTTGTGGTTTACATCTCTCTACTTATTTCTGCTAAAATTATATGAATCTGCTGAACATTAGAGAGTGCTCTCTAGAGCGAGTCTGTCTTTTTCTCTTTTTCTTTTTTTTTCTTTTTTTTAATCTTGGGTCAACCCCAAATACACTTTTCACATGAGATATACACTTGTGTTTAATGTGGGGGTTATTTAATTGCTTTATGCCCTTTTAGAAGTCAGGTCAAGATTTAGATAAAAATTTAAATATTACTTTCAAAGTAATATTTCAACAAATATTTCAAACAAAAATTTACCAACTATTGCACTTTGACCCAGGATCAAACATTTGCTCCAAGAAGGGCAATATTTTTAGCTAAAACTAGTCAGAGTTCCTTGATCCAAAATCACACATAATTTAAATTTTCACACAAAGTTCTTCCTTTCATTGAATGTAGTAACTGACCAAAAAAAATAACAAAACTCCACAAACTCTCAGCCAGCTCTGTTCCATGTATTCTTGAGTTTCTGTATCTTATAAGTGCTCTTATGGTATGATGACAGAGAAAATCGAGACCAACTTCATAATGTTCTCAGATCCAGGTCTTCTTCTACATTTGAACGTCCTGGTAAACCATGTGCACTGAGGTATGCTGGCTGTTTTGTGTGAAGATCTGAGGATATATGCAGCAATCATGGTGAATGTTTTGCAGTAACTCAGTTTAATAACTTAATATTAGAGTGTAATTTTCTGTTGGTGTAATTCTTCACGTAACCTTTAAGTGTGCCAGATTTCTACCCATTCAAATCAGATGCAGATCTTGACTCTGAATCTGGTTTAACTGCTTGTTCATTAAATTAGAAGGTTTCCAACCTGGATGCAACTTCTATATGCAGTACTAATTCCTCTTCATTCATATAGGCCATCTGAGCTCTCTGACTTCAAAAAGATCCTCACGAAAACAGCACTGTGAAATGGCCGAATGGCACTATGTAAATTGTGTAAACTGAGAGCAAATGTCTTAAGTCCATGAGGAAGTGCAAGAAAATCCTATTTACCGACGTGCAAAGGCTTTGTAAGGCAGAGCCCCCAGCCTGAAATCGCTTGATTTGTGGATCCTTGCGATTAAGTTGAACTGAATGACATGCAAAGCTGGCAATTGAGATAAAGAATCACTCCAGGCCAGGGAATAGAGGCAGCTAAGATCTGAAAACAAAGGCTGTTAATCTCATGCTCATCGTCTTTAAAGAGCACACGTTAAAAGTGCAGGTAAGACTCAGCCGATGCCTTCACATTACTGGACGGGATGTTGTCTTTTGTCTTCGCAAAACTCATTTTGAATCGGATGCTGACAACCCGCCCCCCGCCTTCCTCCCCCACTTCCATCCCCTCAGGCAGAACATCTCATCCCAGCGGAGCCTCTGCCTCTGCTCCCCGGCTCACAGGCTGGAGAGGAAGCCTATCCGCTTCGCGGAAAGTTTTCTCACGGTTCCAGCCTCTCCCAGCAGTGCTGCTTCTTTGTCTTTCTGTCCCTTCCCTTTGCCACCGCACTGTCTGACTGGGCTCAGGGGGTCCTGTCCAGACAGCAGTTTGCAGACGAACATGACACCTTGCTGTAGGACATGTGGCTAATCTGTCTGTCAAAACCTGGAGACAGCGGCATAAAAACAAAGAGATTTGTCCGAAGTAGATGTGCATAGGCTGGAGCTGAATCCCATTCCAGAGTTAGGTGAGATAAGTTTTATTTCTGAGAGTCAAAGCCCTGGAATTGTGTTGCAGGTTCACACTTCAGCATCCCTATCAAATACCTGGGCTGTCAGGGTCCAGCGCTTAGTATAGGTTGCCACAGGTGGTCCCAGACGTCTGTGGACAAGAAGTGTTGTCCTTGTGAAAATTAACACCGTGGTAGGCTTTGGCAGCATCCAGCCACAGCAGGGTAATCTTCAGAGGGAGATACATTTAAGTAGTATTGGAAACATTAGAAACATTCCATTGCTGCAGGTTAAAAACTGCTCCAGGTTTGCAAGTTCGGCATTTTAGGGATCAGTGGGAGATTTCTCTGGAGATTAAGAGCAATTGAAAAGATCGACTTCCTCTCTATAGAGAAGTTTTAATAAGGCTGAAAATAAAATGCTGTCTCCCTCAGCCTTCCTGGCAGAAGAGATCCAAAGAGCCCCCCTGTTGTTTCAATAATTCAAACTTCAGCTTTAGCCAGCCAAATAGGCCTGAAATTCACCTGTGAAAGTTCACAAGGCTAAGTGGGATTCAGAACAAACTCCTCTTGTTTCCAAACTCATGTATAATGCAGTGAGGAACTTTGCTCAAAAGCAGGTCCAGCTTGCTGTTATATTTACGATGCTCCAAAAGAAAGAACAGGCAGCAAACTGATAACACCACATCACAAGCAGCAGAGTGGGAGGGAAACCAACTTATTATAAGTTGACATTCCTCTGTAGCTGGGCAGCACCTAAATCTGCCTCTTCTCCCTCCTCAAATTGAGATTGCGGCATTGCCCAAATATATAGAAGAAGCCTGTGTCCTCCAGCAGAAAACAAAATAAATGGAAAAAGCAAGCACCTAAGGAAGAAGGAACACAACAAGGAGCGTTGTTTCATTACCCAGTTGGAAGGGAAAACTGAACCCGAAAATGTGCATTGCAAGCCTGTAATTTTTGTCTGAAACATTTTTGTTTACGCAGATGTAGACTCAAAGGTGTGTTGAAGACAAGCTCCCCATCTGTCAATACTGTTGGTCTGCTGGAAAGTCCCAGGGCTGTCTCTGGGGTGACCCAGTTATCCCTGGCAGAAGGCAAATGCAGAGTGTGCCTGTCGAGCACCACTGGCAGATGGTGCTGGGCTGGCAATGCCACTGGACACCCAGGCAAGGTGGAAATTTCAACTTCAGCAGGCTCCATTGGTTTGTTTCACAAAGAGCTATTCAGATAGTCCAACATGTACCTCACTGTTCTTTTTCTGCCACAGACCCCGTGCAGTTGACCTGGAGCAGGAGCTCTGCCAGCTGTCTGTAGCTCAAGACCAACCAGTTGGCCACTGTGGTCTAGGGATCACCCAAGTTCACTGGAGGCTTTGAAAGCTTTTCTGTTGACATCAGCAGCCATGCATTCAGAGCTGTGACATTTTAAAATGTTCACAGCAGGTTGCCACAGCTACCTACCTTAGAAAAGCAGCTTTCTTACAACATTAGCTATGCTTTGCTTCTTTGCACAAAAAGGTCACATCTAAATTCACTTCTCTGTTGGCTAGCGTGGGTGGCTCACCCTGTTTGTTTTAAAACCCTATCCTCAGATTGTAAATAGATTTCTGGAAACCTACAGCTATTGCCTATAGACAGAATAGACATGTCAGTTTTAGGTAGCGGGTGTTAAGTGAGCTAAATCCATGACAGGGTATTAGGAATCAGGTTCTCACATCTATTTGGGTTATCATTGTTTCACTGAGTAAATATATAAAATGGTTATGTCTAATCATGAATTCCAGTGCTGATCTAAGGTCTTTCTTCTTTCCTTCCTTCCCTTCTCTCTTTAATTACCTCACTAACGTAGTAAGATGTTTGTTGTTGTTGTTTTCTTTCAAGTATATGATTTTTGCAGTTTTCTGGGGCTGGAATAACTAAAGTGCAAAGAGTGATTCATTTGAAATAGTAAATATTTAACAACTAAATGGCACTCTTTTTTGCTGGATCCTTAGGTTCTTTCTAGCTCTATTCATACTATATATAATACTAGGTTCTCTGTATGTATACACTATGTTGTACATAGGCTGGACTGTATATTTATACTTGTCTTAGACGTACAAAGTTACATTAAAAGAAGGTAAATATTACAAAATTTTCTCTGAAGGTATTTGGCAATGCCAATATCAGGCAAATTTAATTCTCCTCAACTGTATTTCTGTTTCATGATTTCATGACTCACTTTTTAGTTGCATAATCACACAGGTATTTTTGAGGGTTACTAAATTTGAGAGTACAAAAGCCAAAGCCAGAGTGAATCAACTTGGTGTGCTCATTCTGAAGAGCACAGTCATCTCAGGTTGTGCTGGAAACCCTTCTTCCAAATAAAAACAGCAATCAGTTTTCAAAATTACGCTATTACTGGTGCCTTGTAGGCTGCAGTACATCAGCGCAACAACCTCTGCAGGTCTAGGGACCTGATCAGCTGATGGGCTTGGGGGTATGTTTGCCTCCTTTGCACTAGGCTGTTTGTTGCTACTTAAGGATTTGTCTGGGTGTTTTGAATGCTGATCATATTTGCACATTTGTTATCAGGAAAAGGGAGCGAAAAACTATACTTCATAATTTATAGGAGCTAAAAGCTGAAGACATACTGCAGAATTAGCTTTGGTGTAAACTTGTGAGAAGTAGGAATGTTGCATTTATGTTTCTTGATGAAACATTGTTTCCTGCAACATTTGCTGCATTACAGTTAATGGAATTTATGAGAACGGCTTGTAATTCTCCAAAACTGCCTGGTGCGGTCATTTCAGCCAGTGCAATGTGAATTATGCAATAAGCCATCGCCTTAATTAAAACAAATTGCGTTTAGTGTATCAGTCCATACTATAAATCACTCCCTAGGGCCCCTCTTCAAGGTTTGCGCTTGGCCTATTCTTGAGAAATGTTGACAGCAGCCTCCATTACCAAAAATATTTTTGAGCATTTTGTTCTAATATCCTTCTCCACAAGCCAGTCTTTGAGCTCACTGCCCTGATATACAAAACAAATCTTATCCAAAAAGCAAGACAGAAATCACATGAAAAAGACAGAATGCCTCAATCTCTTTTCTCTCCTGTTTTTGCAGTGTGCAATTCAGTAGACTGCAGTAGTGGAAGATGAAGTTTATTAATTGTAATAATTATAATGATAAAAGTCAAAAAAGAAACCTGCAGACTAATTGTTTCCATCCAAAGTTAGGAGGCACATGGGATTCCTCACACTCCCTACTATAATTAGACTGAACAACAAGACAACCAGATTATTAGTCCTTTGTGTAGCTCCAGTTTAATAAAAAGAATGACCATTGGGTATTTATAATCATTTGAGCTCAAAGCAGCTTAAAATGAAGCGTTAAATACAGCATATCATGAAAAATGAAGTAACTCGCCTTTTAAAGAGAAACTGTCATCTTATTTGTGACCTCTGATGTGGGGGGAAAGATTTTTGCTTCGTTTGGTTTGGACCTGGCTGCTGAGACCATTCAGCTCTACCTAATATTTGAGTGTGTTTGCTCAGGTTGCTTTGCATTGAAAGTTAAAATTAAGTAGTTACGTACTTTGTTCAGAAGGAGTACAGTTAACACTTCCCTGAATTAAAATACTAGACTCAAATTGTGATTTCTAGGTTTACTTGTATTAGAAAGATACAGTCCTGCACAGGTTAAATGCACAATGGAACCCTAACAGAAGGCTAACGCAAATTTAAAAAGTTCTAGCAAGCCTTCATAGCCCCTTTTGCATGAGTTGCTTAACTCCCACTAATTTTGGGTATCCTGTAGGTGGAGCAGCTTTTGCAAAATTTATGAGGGAAGTGAACCGTTTGTGTCTAAAACTATTTGGCAACTTCAGTCACTTTGAAATTGCTGAAACCTCATCATGAACAACCAGGTCATTGAACACAAAATCAGACCCTAGAGTCTGATTGGAAAGCCATTAAAGCCAATGAAAAAGGATCCACTGGCTGGAGCCAACATTGGAGGAGATCCACGGAGAATAATCTAAACTGAATCTGTCTCCATATTTATTTTCCTCTTGATATATACCTAAAAGAAGCCCAGGTAGATTTGCAGTGGCCATAACAATATCTACCTGTTTGTTGTGAAGATTATTTCAATTTATATCAAAGCAGGTGTCCACTTTGTCCAGCAGCTTCATTCTGATGGTGTTTAGGTCTTCAGATAAAAGCCTCTGTCACACAAACAACATATCCAAAGAACAGGTTTAAGCACTGAGAAGGAAACAAGACAATATGCATTTTCTTTTCCTGAAAAGGAAAGTAGACACAATTGGAAACAGCATATGCCCAGACTGTGACTACTGTTCTTCAGCCAAAATAAAGTCTGAAAATAATTGGCATCAACAAGTATTATCAAGGACCAGCTGGAACACACATGTAGTGAAATGTGAGCAAATACCTTCAGAAGAGTGGATAAATGCCTAGTTGCATTTGCCTATATATTTGTTGAGTGGCTATGACTGTTTGGCTTATGAATTTAAAAGGCGTTTATTGATGCTGTAGCAAGGGCCCACTGCTCAAAGCTCAGGAAACTCAAAATGCTGAAGTGGGCAAAATAGGTCCTTCAATGTCCAATAGCCATAAATATATTTTCCATCTCTTACTGTTAGGATTGCACTGTACCTGAGTGGTTTACAATTTCTTTTTGTGTTTAATTTTTTTTATTTGCCCACATTTAATCACAATAAATAGGTGTTTCATGCAGTCTGCATTCACTGTAGGTTTCTGTGTTACAGGAGGCTGAAATTACATGCCCACTTCTGCTTTTTAATGATCAAAAATAGGATTTTTTAATTTTTATTTGGTTTCTTTCCCTAAGTTTTGGTAACTCCAAAATAGCTGCAGAGATTATCTTCCAACTTTCTAAATAAATTCACTGCTGGCTTGTGAATAAGAAAGCGTGAGAAAATTTCAACCCCCAAAGGTAATTTTGGGGAAAAGATATAAACCACTGAAAACAGCAGCTTATAATGAAAGTGTCATCTCAACCATAAAAGGTACCTCAATGCACTGAACAGGCACCGTAAAACATGATTGAAAGGGAGTTTAGAGATATGGCTAATGGCTCCGACATAAGGCGTGTAGCTATAAAAGATGAAAAGATGCATGGCTAAAACTGCCCACTGCAAATCTTTGAAGAGCGTCTAACTACCCAGGCGTGCCAGAGATGCGCGATTGCTAACAGAACTGGTCATGCAAATCTGCTCAGACAGAAAGACCTTCAAACTCTTCATGCTTTTACTTCCTCTGAAAGTAGTGCAATTGTTCAGCAGAGAGACAGTTCGTGTCCCCAAGCGTGTTGGGGGCACTGTCTGGCATTTGAACGATGGGGATGGCCGACAGCGAGGCAGGACTATGGCGCTCAACCTCTAGCTCTCTAGGAATAATGTGGCCTGTGGTTAGAAATTTCCAATGTCTCTTTCTGTGTCAGCAACTGACTTTCCAGGTTACAATAGTTTTGTGCCATTTTCATGAAATAGTGTAATTTTGGTAGGAATGGACCTCTGGGGGACATGCAGTCCAGCCTCCTGCTCACAGCAGGCAAACTTCAAAGTTAGTTTTGAAGTAGTTCTGCTGTTCTGATTTAAGGAAGGTGATCTAAAGTTTAATTAATACGTGCAAAATACTTCAACAAGCTGAAAGTCATTTCATGGACTTTCAGAGTTTGCATTTGGCCATGATTACTTTACAACACGGTCCTTATGATATCTGTAGTGAAACGGGTGTTGGTCTGTGTTGAGACTCAGTCAGGAGGACTGCTTGGTTAAATTTATGCTACCCTTCAGGGAGTAAATTCTGACTAGGAGATATATTTTGAACATCTGTAGGTCAAGGTTATATATTACTATGACTATGTATTTTATTTACGTCATTTCAGAAAGTGGATTACAAGCTAGAGCAGTGTTGAAGACTATGAGGAAGAATTTTTTTTCACTACTGGTCAACAGCTGAAACAACAGGAGAGCTGTGTGTTGGGGAAAAGCTACTCTCTTATTTCAAAGCAAAGTTTCTGTCTGAGACTCCTCTGTTTCTCTTTCTGACTGACTCCACATTAGAGATACGAAAAACAATATGTGCTCCTAAGCCTGACTTTGGAAAACCCTTCCTATGTACAAGCTTGCCCAAGGTTGAAAAATGTAGACAATTTTACAAAGTCTACAATTGTTCAAGAGGATATTTCTGAATATTTTCCCAAGTACTATCAGAGCTGAGGATCAAAGTTCCAGCCATTTGCTTGGTGTTTATTAGCAACTTCAAGGACTCAGAAAATGTAAGTCAGACCTAAAGATGTCATGAGGTTTTACTTATTTAATAATAGATTTGAGGTTCCTTTATTTACCTCCTGCTGAGCCTTTAGCTTGAACTTGGGTCACTTTCAAACTTTGGTACACTCCTGAGGTCTAGAAAACCAGGGATTTATTGAACAAAAAAAAAAACCAACAACTCAAGCGTGCACATGACAGCAGAGGGCAAGGCCTTAAACAGCTTGAAATCGCTGTGAAAATCCTGATTGGTTTCTAAGCCACAACCCTCATAGCCGGTTGTGTTCCTCGTGGGAGGCTGCAGAGCATGCAGCCTTTCCCCAGGGCCAAGTGGCAAGTGTCTCAGGGAAGATGCTAGCTTGACCTTTTCTTAGAACAAGTTAATAAAAATTCTTTAAAAACAAAAAGGAATAAAGAAGACTGACTAAATACAAAGCTAATTCTCTCTACTTTTCAAAAAATCTCTTGAGTTTACCCTAGCTCCCCATCTTTGCAGTTAGCATGTCCTCCTCTCCCTCTCTCTCTCGGGTGAGGATCGTGGAAGGTGATCAATACTATTTCCCTCCAGCCTAGTGAGGGAGATGGAGGAGTAGGGCAGGGAGAAGATTCTTGCTTTAGTAACAAAAGCACCTCTGAATAACTGTAGAAGTGTTTTCATTTTTTAGGTGGTGGTGTGCTTCTCAGGTTGTGCTGGGTGTTTCTGAGAGCCGTTCCAGGACACAAGGGTATCTTAAGGCTGCATGTGCCTTGGCATGATCATGCCCATTAAGGGGTGCTCAGCTGTTAGGCACCACCTACTCCCCTCCCAGCTATTTCCCATCTCCTCTGCAGCAGCAAGGGGTGTTTGGGGGTGGAAAATTATCTTCTGCCTAGCTCCACAACAGGAACCTGGTGAACCTTAGCTCAGAAAGCATCGCCCAAATGTTGGAGCAGGATAACTGGGAGATGATACTTTCCTGCAGACCTTGGGAAAATGCTTTTCACTGTGATAGGGTCACCTTCTCTTCAGACCTAGGGCTGAGCTGTTCACAGAGGTGACCTCGTCATTGCCACAGCCATGCTCCAGCCTGCACTGAGTTATCCACAGTTACTGGGGTGAGGTGACATGGAGGTGAGAAACACTCTGCCCTTCCAGCATCACTTCCTGTCAGTGATGCCCTTCACCCCTCGGTGTTGTCCCCAAGTTCTTCTGCTGGGAGAACTCACTGCAAAGGTGTGGGGATGGATTTTGCATGTATTCAACCATTTTGTGTCTGTATGACCAGTGTGAAGAGTAGTGATGCACTCTGTGTTCTTCCATCAGACAAGGGAGAGTAGCAGAACCATTGACTGTTTGCCAGGTGCTTGGAGGTGCTCAGGAGAAACAGGCAGCTCAGTGCAACTCCTTTTTATATGTGTTAAGGCTCAAAAGAAAACCCACACATCCTCCTTGAAAGCCTCCTCTGCAAACCCATGTGTCTCTCTAATTGAAACAGGGCAGGGTCTGAAACCATAGGGGTCCACAGCTGCTATTTCTATTGTGCATGTTTGAGTCAAGGTGAAGAGAAAAGTCAGCAAAATATCCCACAGGGTGAATCCTCCATGTGCCAAGAAAGCTGACTCCACATTAAAGGTGAGAGCCAGAGCTTGCAAAGCAGTGATGACCTGGGAAGACGGAGGCCTTGATTCCCTCCAGCAGCCTCCAAGTGTTATTCCCATTAACATGGACACTAGCCATCACCCTGAATACCCCACGCACCAAAGGACGAGTGAGAGAGAGCAGGAGGGAGGGATGTGATAAAGTTGTCAGGCTGTAGGCAAGTCTACAGCCACTGAGGACTGGCAGGGACTGCATCATTTAGAGATATGTGCTGGGACGTATTTTAAGGGCAAATCTGAGACATTCAGAATAGGGTGGGTTTTCTGATCTTGCAGAGACTTTATCTTGGGTCATCTTCATCTTCATCTTCAGTTCACAGTGCCAGATAATCAGGGCTCTGTATTTCTTTTCTCCTTTGTCTGCATTACCAGGGGAAGAGAAGCTCTATGTGAAACAAAGGCTTTTGAGATGGCAGAGCCACTTACATTAACTTCCCACACGTGACAAATTGCAGCACTCAGTGATTGCTGCTAACTCTGCAGCTGTCCTGCATGCCACCATGGGTCAACAACATTTTCAGGCCCCCTCCAGCAAACAAAATGTGCTTTGGGAGCACAACCCCCAGTTAGGCCGTGCCACGGGGAGACAGAGGGGAGTGTCCCTTTTACACTGGACCTCTGCTCTGGCATTGAAAGAGCAGCACTTAAATAAACCCCGAAGCAGCAGACAGGACCATGTGTTTCTCCTGCAAACAAGTCTGCAAACCACACAAAAATCAAAAGGATCCTTGTTAGCAGAACCAAGATCAGACCTCTTTTAAGAGCAGTGTGGCCTTTCTGCAGAAAATCTAGCAGCTGATGCAGAATCATCATTTATGAAGTGAGTCATTCCTCCTTTTTCTTCTCTTCCTCCTGCCTTGGCACTGAAGTGCATTGAGAAAGCAAGATGTCTGGAAGACATCTCCTGTGTCACTGCTGCTCCTGCAGCATCTTGTCTGCCTTCAGGCTCTGGCATCAAGTAATTATCAGCTTCCTTCCTTCAGCCCCCTGTCCTGAAGTAGCAGTTTTTAGACATGACCTTCCACCTCTTTACGGCTCCCTGTGTCTCTGAAATGTGCAGAGGTGAGCCCCTCACTGCCTCCACAAGGAGACCTGTTATGGAGATTCCTGCCTCGCATCAGCCCCATCCCATTTCCCTGTCATCTCCCATCTTGTTACCAAACTGAAGGGGATACCAGGAGTTTAGACGGTGTCCTCTGCCGTGACATGGGCTGATCATTTCACTATTTGCTGGGGAATGGCAGCTGTGCACTGCTTGTGGAAAGGTAGTCTTGACTGACTAGCTAAAAATCGGAGGTGACCTAGCTGTACAACCTACTGCTCAGGAACAATGTGACAAACTTCATCTTTCTTCACTGCCAACCTCTAAGGTTAGAGAGGGCCATTACCTGTCATGGTGGGGAGGAGAGAGACAGGTCTATGGATGTGTCTGTCTGTGCATGTGGAGGGGGGAGATGAGTCAGTATGCTCTTATTCTTTCTTTCCTACTTCGTTATATTGATTTTCAGTGGCTTGCACGCTTGGAATGTAATAAGGGAGCAATTCCCTCCTATGCTGGCTAGTAAACATTGCCTGTAACTTTATTCTGGGTCAGGAAAGTCAGCACTTAAAATTAAAAGTGGTTTCAGAGGAGGAAGGCCATATTTTAGGAAATTCCAGCTGGGGGTTTCTTGCTACTGTACTTAATTTTAGAATCCAGTGTGTCGTGTCACGTCACATATGCCTTTAAAAAAGCATTTAACTGATATATATTGTCATCTTCTCTTTACTTGCAGTATTTCAAGCAGAAAGTATTTTTTAAAAATCAGTTCCATGAATTCACAGCAGAGGCCATAGACTACAAAGCGGAAGGAGTTGAAATTAAGCCCAGGGGAGTGGGAAGTGCACTAGAGAGAAAGGCTCATATGCCAGGTACTTAAATACATGCATAGTTTAAACCCTGTGCAGTCTCCTTCAAAGCCAATGGAGCTGCTCTTGTATTTAAGACTAACACACCTGGCTTAAGTGTTGGTACCTTAATCTCTAAAAGAAGGTGTATAATGCTGGGGTACAGACTGTGACGCCTGTAAGCTCCTCCAGGTCCAAGGTATGATCTGCTATGGCAGCTCCTTTCCTCTCTGCAGAGCTCCCATGCTCAGGTCTTGGAAAGCCAAAAAGGTTCCCTGAGACAGCAAAACATTTGCCCCAGGCAGTCAGTTTGGGGAAGGAGTGCCCTTGCTGACGTGTGGCTTCCAGATGCGAGTCCAAGCCAGGATCTGGGTGCTTCAGATTAACCTTTTGCTGATGAAGTTTCACGCAGCAAAGGCTCATTTCTTGAGTGCTGGGGGTTTTAGCTTTGAAGTTTCTTTCATACAGAGCAGGGACTCACAGTGGGTGTTTCACATGTAGTTAGACATCAGCACTGAAAACACGGTGCATTACATTTTACATGGATAGACAAGTATTTTACAGAGCTCTGTTCCTGGCACTGTAAAAGCAAAGTCCTGTTGGAAGTCACCCAGCATAGAAAGGAGGACCAGTGGCACGGAGTGCTACTGTACAGGGTGCTACCTGCTTTGCCAAAGCAAGGCCATGCCAGCAACCCCAGTCCCGTATTTCCATCCTCTCCATTTCAAAAACATCACTGCAAATCCCCTCAACACTCTGCTGTGTATCCACCCCCCTGGCAGGAGGGCTGTCACCGCTTTGTCAGGTCTCGGGGACATCTGCGGTTGGAAACCCTGCTGGGGAGATGAAGGAAGCCTGGACAGTTTACGAGACAGTGGGAGGCGAAGTACATCTCCCTGGCCCTGAACTCTGATGCATGGCCTCCCTGCTCCCCGCTTGACATTTACAAACAGTGACAAGCCCTGTCACCTGCCACCTGATGTGACCACCCCGAAAGCCGGGAAAGCCAGACGTGCTATTAACAACTCCAGCTTCCCAAAAGAAAGCCCCAGAGACTTTCTACAAGGAACTGCCGTGACTCAGGCCAAATGTATTCATGTTAGGAAACCTCCGCAGCTGGCTCCCCAGGTGAAACAGTCTGGTGAAAGGAAAGTGAAAAGGCACATAGACAAGGGGAAAGGAAGGTGGTGCTGGTTTCTCATCCCAGCTCTCCTCCTTCTCCCTTCTTTTCCTATGAGAGGAGAAACCCCTGACTGAGGGACCCTCAACTCTGGGAGCAGCATGAGCTGCTGCAATTCCTTGCACCATCCCTGGCCGAGGCTCTCTGTATGCTGCTTTTCCTGACTTCCCCTGGCCTGTCGCTTCTAACCATCACAAGGACCCATGGAAGCACAGAGGTCAGCACAAGTGGATCATCTGAGCACGTTCCTGGGGTCCCAGCCTGCTGGATCTACAATGCTTTGGTACCAAAATTGCTATTTCCTGCTGAAAAATCACTAACTGGAATTTAGAGGCTAGAGATGGTTGGGTGTTGCCTTCTCTAGGAAAGAAACTCTGTAGATCTGCAGTTCTTTGCCATCCACAAAAGACCTTCTAAATCTCCTACATTTCATGATTCTCAAATGATTGTCATAGAGTAGCTACTTTCAGGACACAACATTTTTCAGGCTGCTGCTGTTACTCAAGTCTCCATCTAAGCAGTCATGCAACAAGCATTGCTTTCAAACAATAGTCTATTGATTACTTGCTTCGTTAACAGTGATGCAATTCCCTGGAGAGCTTTATTACTCTTGTTTTGTATTATTTTGTGCTTTATGATTTGGTCATTAATGGGTACGCTTGCATTTCATTTCATTGTGACTGATTTCCCTGGGAAGAATTCTCAATGCAGTGCAAAAATGTTCATGAATAAATGTTTACTGGCAGGAGGTGTGAGTGTGTTTCAGGGTTGTATGGCTGTTTTCACCCTGATGATGTAGCAGTAAATCAATTAAAAACACGATTGATTGTAAAATTGGGGCAAACTTGCTTTTGCCTCTGGATTTCACATTACCTAAGTTAGGCTGTATAAATCTAACAATATATTACTCGTGCAATGATTGTCTTGCTGGTATCTATAGCAAGAACTGCTGTGCACACAGCTAAGGCAAGAGCAAGAGCTAAACCTGGCCCCAGCATATCCTACAGCTCTGCTCCCACACAGAGCACAAAGCCCTTATCCCACTGGTGATTTAAGTCCTTTTGGCAACCTTTGACTAGAATTCCCTTTACCAGAGGATAAAATAAATCGAAAGGGCTCTCTACACAGATACGTTCGTTCAGATTAAGGTATATTGTACATTTAACATGGAATAGCTTTTCTTAATTAATTCCCTCTTTGGGTGTCTTTTTTTCAGTCAGACTGCTGTAGCCCAAATTAGATTAATCGACTTTGGATATTCTTGCTAGCTATTACTTTCTCTTACTATTAAGCGTTATTAAAATTAGTTATTTGAAATGAATGATTCCAGAATAACTCCCCACATTTACTTATATGCCAAAGTCTCCAGTGTCATACGATGGCCAGTGTGCTCCGACTTCAGTGAAAGCCCCTGTGCCTCCAGTTTAAAAAGGTTGCCGACAGCACTGGTGTGTTCCTACTGAGCAGGCATAATAATTTAAGTTTTAAAATCAGTTTAAAAATATTCTGCCTTAATCTTCTCTCAGTTTAAAAGTCTTCTGTAGTTAAAGTAAATCTATTTGTAACAAGACCATACCCAGAAGCCACCACTCAGTACACAGCAGTGCAGGGGAAATGTGATGCAAATAATTAGAAAGCCTGAAATGACACAAGCTAAGGACACAAAACCACATCCGTGCCTCCAATATACCCATCCAGGGCTTCATCCAAAACCCAGAAATGCTGATGTAAGTCCTTTGGGCTCTGAGTGCAGAACAGGAGAACCGCACTGTGCCATCTGAAGGATCCTGCCACATCTCTGTGTGCAAGGCTGCAGATACGGGCACAAAAACAATGCTTGACTATAGATTTACAGAGGCAGTGTGCATAAATTCAGATAATTTATATAGTGCCACAAATACAAACAACAACTGCCACCCCTCTCCTTTCACAAACTCATATACACAAATGCACCTCAGCGATGAATAATGCAATGACAGAGTGAGCTGCATTTGTATGGACATCATTGGTATCAGCAGTTAGGAATAATAGTTGTCTAATTGTAGTCTTTCATTGTGTGCTATGTCAAAGCGTGGGTGAGTAATTGCAATCATCAAAACCCTTTCAGAGTGTGTGCAAAGCCCCGACCCCCATCACCTGCCATCAAGCCTATCTGATCCACCACACACATGCACTTACTGGGCAAATGAATTAGCTAGATGGTCTCTTCTGCTTTTTTTATTTATTATTATTCTCTCTTTTGTTTTGTGTTTTCTTTCACCCAGGGTTGTGTCTGGGTTGTGAAGAGTTGTTAGACTTTTTTTATTATTGTTATTCTTATTTTTCGAGGTGTGTGTGATCGCTTCTTGGGTGAGATAATTTAGACGACAGACATCAACAATTATACAAAATAATATGGTAACTGGCAACTGAAGAAAAATAATAATTGATTCTCATGGGCTGCTGAGTGTTACAATTTGAATGTCTTTCTATTAAAATCCTTGTAATAGACACAGAGAGAAAGCAGGGAGGGGGGGAGAAAGAAAGAGGGAGAGGAAAATCAGGGGTTTTTTCGAATATATACTCATAAGATGGAAGATATTTTCAGAATGCAAGTGGGACTGATTTCCATTAACATAATCCCATTTCTAGTATTATTTTATTAATATAAACATCTTGGCTCTGGGAAAGCCTCCTGGATCATATATACCTACTGTATTTTGCATTGGGTTTAGGGGAAAATCAAGAAAAGTGCTAAAATGAAAATTGAACGTATTTGTTACATTCATTCTGAATTGCCAGCTGTACTGTACCTGAGTGGAGCAGCAGATTTGATTATCAAATACAATTACGGCCTGGTTTTGTCGATGTGGAGTACTGTCTAAGTGCATATTGTAAATATCTGCCTAGAAGACAGCAACAGCACAATCATGTACGCTACGTACTCTGTCTTGCTGCTAGAGAAGACTTGCAGTGATTTTCTCTGGTTCAGCCTCCCACAATAAGGCAACCATCTCAGTGCTGTCAATTACAGAGACAACATCTTGTTCAAGGAGCACATAGGTTCACAGGTAGATACATGTTTTAAACCTTTAGAAGGTCTCAGCTCTGAGTTCTCTTGTGTCTGTTTTTGTGTGATAGTTCATATCTATTTATTAGTAGTATTAGTACCTTCAGACACTCAGCAGGGTATGTCCTTTTTGCTGCAAGCATCTTCTGTTGCTTAAGGACATGTGCAGTTTTCATGGCTGGCAAACACAAGATTGGATGGGACGTGTGTGTGCGCTCACTTTTGCAAGAAGACAATTTAGAGGTCTGTAATTAAACTCTGAGGAAGTAGTAGAAGCCTTATTTTGTGTGCAAAATTCAAGTAAAGAGGAATTTCATAGAATCATAGAATCATTTAGGTTGGAAAAGACCTTTAAGATCATTGAGTCCAATTGTCTCTATACAATTGATACAAGATTCAAGGAAGAAAGTCTTCAATGTGAATTTTCTTAAATTGTGGATTAGGGCTCCAAGGGGAGGAGGTGTAACTTGCTGTTTGGACTACTTAAAATGAAGATAGGTAAAATATTTTTGAACATTCAGTGGGAAGACGTCCCATGTCATCAGAGGGCCACATAAACTAAGAAGTCTTTTTCATTTCTGGTAACTGTAAGTCATCTTCATAGTGCAGTCTGACACTACTGTCCTCACCCTGCTCACTTTGAACTTGCTTCTGTCTCTGGATGAGACAAATTCAGATGTGCCAAAATACACATATAAGACCTTACAGAAATCAGAAATGGTGATGGTATTGAAGAGAAGAGGCTGCAAAATACATGATTGGAAATGTTATAGACTATGGGTTTTTTCTCAGGGAAATCGTTGCCACTGCAGAGGTCACCTCTGGTCAGACAGCAAAACACAGGTCTGGAAACAAAAAGAGCAGAATTCTGGTCTTATTCTTACTGCATTGTTTGGGGCAAGTCATTTAGGGGGCAGTGTGCTCATCTCTGGTAACTTCTGTCTTATGAGGGTTATGTGGTTATTCATAGCTGTTCATCTGAGATACTTCAACAATCAATAAAGAAGCAAAGGGGTACTCCCACAGGGTCACTCATTCACTCCTAAGACAGGTGAAGATGAATCATTTTATGGAAGTTCATCTGTATCTCTCCACATTTCCTGCAGAGTCTGGCCAGCTAGTTTTAAGTAAATTTCTAGATGACAAAAGTTAAAGGAGAGTAATACTTCCCTTAATTTCTGTTCCCACTCCATGTTGAAGAAATGGAGAAATTATCTTTAACAGAAATGTTGGATTTGAAGACCCATAACTAGCTTTTTCTCACCTGTAGATGTTTAGAGTTATGTTTCTTGCCACAAGAAGTGGGTTCATCTCTTCTGATGGAGTTTCATAATGACCTTACAGTAAGGATCCTTATTATAATCCTTCTTAAGAGTTAACTGGACTATACCTTCATCTTAACAAAGTTGAAATTATTTTCTTCTTCAACAGAAAGAGTTGTAACTGATTTCTAGTCCCATTACCCTCTGTTCTCTGCCAGCAAAATTTTGTCTAGATGTATTGAAACATCCTTCTAGAAAGCTTCTTTTTAAAATACTTATTATCCGCATGATAATTAGCACCAAGGGAGATAATTTTTCTGGTGAACATGTTAATTTTTCATTATTCAAACTTTGGGGACAAAAATAGTGGATTTGGGCAGGTTTCTGAGGTCCAGGATGGACTTTTTGCTGAAGCAAGTGCTCCAATGTGTAGGCCATACTCTGATGGCATGGGAGACACCTGCACTGCTGAGTTATCCTAATGCCTGTGCTCATGGGTGTTCAAGGGGGAAGAGTGATGATGTCAGCCCAAGCATTTTTTAAAGGTCATGGTCCAGAACAAAAATTATGTAAGAAAACTTGACATTTCCTGCTAAATGGAATTCTTGTTTTCCACCTCATCCTAATTAAGATAGTGCTGAGATATGCTTGTCGTGGGGAAGGACTGTACCTTCCCAGTGCCTTTACAAAGATCAGTAAAAAACACACCCAGCTCCAAACTTTCTATAATGCAGGATACTAAAAGTGAAGATAGGTTTGAAACCAGGAAATAGTGTAGAAAAAACAATGCAACAGTATTCATAGCAAGATGAGGAGTGGTTTCAACACACTCATGGTCTCAGTGTGGTCAAAGTCATACATAACATCATAGCAAGAGGGACACGTTTTGGAGAAATTTCAGGTAACATCCTGAGATGAGATTGCAGCTCTCTTTAAGGAGCTCCTACCGTGCATGAAGGGGCAGCATGGGAGAAAACAATGAGATACTTGTCTGAAAAATTCAATTACTGAGTGATAGAGGATGTTATCACAGGACAACAAAAGGTGGGAGCTGGCACTTCAATAGCAAATGAGAGATGTTAGGTAGGGGGGAGAGAGGCTGTGAAGAGCCTTTCAGAGGTCCCTGTATGGACATTGAACCATAACAGCCAATCACCAGTGTTATAAAACTACCAGGAGTAGTATCCCCAGGCTGGGAAAGACTCTTCTTGGCAAGTTTGTGTACCACACCGTGCCATCGGATAGAGCCTGTCCTATTGAAAACTGAATCCCTTCGAGTTCCCTGGAACAGCAGCAGCTGGAGGGGAAATAACAGTAAAATTCTATGACCATAATAAAACGCATTAGCCATCTGAACACTCATTTCAATCAAATAATGCAGCTTATTCATATTTAAACAGGAAATATTGTTTAATGTTTATGGTAATGATCAAATCAAATTTTAAAAATTAAACACGAAATTAAACATTAAAGTGAGGTTCCAACATTTGGCACTTGGGACACCATTTCCATCCCACAGCTGATGGCTGCAATCAGCAGGGTCTACCCTCTTACCTTCCCTTTCTACAACTTCTTGAGAAGGATGCTAGAAGGAGGCTTTGGTGTCACACAAATGACCACAGCTGGTGTAGGGTAGCTGATTTGGAGTGGATCACTCCAGCCTCCACTTCCATCCATTCAGCTTTCCATGACAATGAGAATTAATGGCTGTTGAGCGGGAAGTGGAAACCCAGAGGAAAAGTACTTTGACCTGCAAGAAGCTAAATGGAAGTCATTTTTCATCCAAGTGGAAGGCAGTCATGTGTTCCTATTGAAATATTTTGGACTCTAACTTTTTCCCAAAAAAAACAGGGAGAAGAAAGGTTACAGAGGGTTTTCCAAACCACCACTGAAATATGAATAGAAAATGCCACTGTGAAACAACAAGTCGTCAGATGTACATAATGGTCATAGGAGTTAAAAATGCTAAATAGCACCTAGTTCCTCTTTAAATACTGTCCCTTTGGGGTAGAGCACAGCAACTGTTACATACCAGTAACTCAGCCATTTCTGTGGTGGTAGTAACTGGTGTAGAGTTCCTGATTTGGAAAAGAAATAAAAAAAGAAAAAAGCTACTTTACACCAGTAGAGGCACGAGCTTATCTGTTTAAATTAACGTTTTGACAGAGCTGGCTAAGTCTGTGTTTAATGAAGAACTTGGAGTGATGGCTAGCAGTTAAGGAATTGCTTTTAGATCACTAAAATTACTTGTGCTACAGTAAACTCGGAGCCAGGAAACAACTTTTTCCTGCACCAAATCTGGAGTGATTATATTGATACTAAGCCTAGCAGTTCTTTCCCAACAGTTTCCACTTGAAGTCAGCAGAAAAGCAAAGTTTGAAACAAAAAAGGTTTGAAGCAAACCCATTGTCTCTAATACCCCTATGCATTTCAACCACGGACCTTATCTGCACTGTGAGCCCGTGCTTCATTTTCTGTAGCTATGCAGTGAGGTTAACCTTTTGCTCTAACAGTTGCATCTTTCAAGGGAGTATATCCTCCATGTAAGTTAATATCAAATTAGGATAAATTAATATCAAATTAGCAAAGCTTTGGACTACCAGTGGATTGCATGTTGTTCCTCAGAGTAAGAAAACTTCATCACAAACGGCAGAATCAATCTGTCAATCCCCATTCTTATGTCAACTGCTTGCCCAGATTTATTATTAAAGGAGCATGCACAAAAATTTCCATAGTATGAAAAAATAAATAAAAAGACTGAATAAAATATCTGGGAAAGTACAGCAAAATGGTAAGATTTATCTTAACCTGTGTCTACTGCTCTCATTCCTGTACCATGCACTTTAAATTGGATTGGTATCCTATAAAGGACTGTCAAGGATTTCATTTGTTCTGCTTGACAAACAGATGTACAACTGGTAAAATTGCATCTTGTCTTAGTAATTGTCTACAGTGTTAAGTCTGTACCTAGTTATTGACTTCAAAAGTCAGGTTTCATCTATGCAGTTCCCTGATCCAACATCAGTCCAACCATCTCCAACTCTATCTGTTCATCTTTCGACTCACCTTCCTGAGTTAAACCACCTTCCTCTTTGCAAATGCTGGGTTTTGGCTTTTAGTAATCAGTCAAGACTGGGTTTTGTGGGTAGAGGAGTGGAGAGGCCAGTTCCTTGTTTCTGGTAGCATCCTTGTATCCTGTATGTCTAAAAGAATTCATTATGAGCTGGTGCACAAGAACATGGTGAATATTTTTAAAGCAAAAAGGTTTTTTCTAGGATTTGGAGGGGGTTGTTAACTAGCTGTAATAACATTTTTGTTTACTAATGGAACTGTAGAGTTAATGATCATACAGAGAAATTTCTGTTTGTCTGATGGTCTTTGAGCACATTCTGTTACAAATCCAGAATAGCATGCCGACACACTAATTATTCAACAAAGTGCTTTTCCAAACTTGCAGCAACCTATCTTGTTCATAGACACATGCTGCAAATAGATCTGCCTGTAAAACTGGCTATTTTTTCCAGCGCATCCAAAGAATTCCTGCAGAAGGAGTTATTTATTTTCCAATGCCAGCTGAAAAGAACTTTGCCTTTTGAGTTTTCATTCTTTAAAAACCAAATAAACCTCCAGATTTCTTCTGGGAAGCAGACACTTGTGTGACATATTGTCTGTTAGTCTAAATGCCTGGCATGTTCTCTGCAAATATTCTTCATGTAAACTTTTTGAGCAACTGTTGGGAGGAGAGTGTCAGAAAAAGCGCCCCGTTTTCTTCCACCTCTTTTCCCCTGATACCTATTAGTGCCATCCTCAGGACTGGCCAGTTGCACCTAACTTAGCCCAACAAGTGGATGGTTCATTCCCATTCCCTGTTCCTGGCAAAGTGAGCAACAACAGTCACAGGAGGTAGCTACGAATTTGCCATGGTGAAACACCCTCCTAGGGGAAGCTCTCCACGTGGTGCTGCAGTAATTCCCCACTCCCAACAGTGCAGATGCACTCTTCTCAGGGAACACAGGAATATAATATATGAACATAAGAACAATTATAGTTGGTCAGACCAACAGTCATTCTCACACATATGCCATCTCCTAGAGTAGTCAGTCATAAAGCCGAGGGAAAATTACAAAAGCAATACTTTCCTAGCTTCCTACAGTTGGCAGCTCAGGGATTTCCTGAGCCAGAGGTACTTTCTTTGTATCAGTACTTTTCAATGGATTTTTCTTCCAAGAGTTGTCCTGTTGTTTTTGAGTTCAGAGGAATGTTTTAGATGCTGGTTTTGCATCCATGACATTTCTCACCATTTAAGCAAGGCCATTTGTCCCTGGAAAAAGGCAGAAGTTAGCCAAAGAACTTTGAGACTGTCAACTTGTACTATCATAAAATAATGTATTGAAGACTCTCTTCAGTTTCCAAAATACTGCCAGCTATAGCATAGACATATAGTGTGGCAGTTTCAGAGAGAAGAGACATGGGTCCTGGCTGCACAGGGCGGTGATGGTTACCAGAACTCATCGCCCAAGGTGGTATCCCAAATCAGCGGTAGTTTAAACTTTGTAGGAGAGCTGTAAACTGCAGGAGTTCAGCAGCTGTTGTATGAACAACCTTAATAGCTGTGCAGCAGGGGGGAACCTCCAAGGCAAGGTTGGGTGGATGTACAGGTGAACCATTTTCATCCTCCAGAGTTAAAGTCACCTCCAGTCATGAATGAGAGCCACAAAACAAAGAGCATGAGGTTTTCAGAAGGTCCCGTGGTACCTTGGCTGTGTGCAAGCAATCCAGAAGCAGCATTTACAAACAGCTGGTGAGCAATGCCAGTTATATGTGTCACAGCCTGCACCCATGCCTCCTGAACAGCGTGCCAGATCACAGCGAGCAAATTGCTCTGCTCTTAACAAGGGGTGGATAGTTTTATGTTTTGTTGGGCAGTAAGAGGGATTTTTTTCCTTAGTTCTCTCCCTTTGTTCAGTTTCCAAGCTGCTTCAGATGATCAGTAGATGCACTGAAATGGAACAATGCTAAAGGAGTTGGAAGGATCCTCATAAGCAGACACACCTATATAGGATACAGGTCTGGGGTTGTCTGTTACATCAATAGCTGTGTTTATGTGTCAGTTTTACTCCTGTGCCTCCTCTCTGAGGCACCCTTATTTCAGGGCTTCCTGGGAAATTCAATATGGCTTTGCTGTTTGCAAATTTTTAACTTTTTTTTAATTCTTTGCTTTTATTTACGGACTCCCCAGGTGCCCATAACAAAGTAGCAATCAACAGGAATATGGGAAGTAGTAGAATTTTCCCTTTACAGGTAAACCTGTGCAAATATGGCAACATACCTGAGGGCATCTTTCAAACCTGGGGAAGAAATGGCAGGAAAGGAATCACATGATGTTTCAGACAGAGCTTGCAGACACCTCTCACTTGGCTTTGGAGGCTTCTTTTTCTTTTTCAATCTCTCTTCTCTCTGATCCTCTCCCCTAAATATAATTCCAGAAAGAAAAGTAAAAAAGGCATGTGCTGTCTTCAGGGAACCTGTGCGATGCCCAGCAGCAGAGGTCCATCCCCAGTGGGGTGGTGTATGGGAGAGAGCTCAGGGATATGTCCTGCTTTTATATGTGCCCGCACATCAGCTGGGAACTCCCTGCAGGCACAGCTGAAAGGTGGATTTGAAACTAAGTCTATATTAAAACAAAAAAGGAAGTGTGGCATCTCTGGAAGAACATAGTACCTGGGACTGCACATGTTCAAGAGGACAACACGATGCAGAGACCAAGATAGGATTTAGTTTTGAATGACTCTCCCAACCTTGTGTCTTCAAGGCTTGCCACCCACACAACCAATTTCCTCAGGCAAAAATTTGCAAGGAAGGAAGGCATATCCTAACCTTCACAGCAAAACCAAGTGTCTCTTCTGTTAGGCTTAGATGCCCAAAAGGAAACACCGGCAGACAGGTTTTGTCCCACTGACTTCCACAGTAAAGGCCCAAGTGTCTGCATGGGGGAGAGGGCAAGGGGGTCATCATAGACCCCTGCAGAAATGGCCTTGGGGAACATTTGGCATCCAGCTGCCTTCCTGGGCTGAACTGGAACTAGCTGTGGCCTTTGACATCAGTCCAAAATAGGCCTGTGTGATGACCCTTACAAGATCCAATTACCTTCTCAGTGGCTTGGGGGATGCTTGTTTTTCGTGTTCTCTGCCACATCAGAAAGAAGAATACTAAAACATTCTTTTGGAGGTTGAGCTACCATGTACTGAGAGAAATGGGTGACATACTGGCAATATTCTGAAAGAATATAAACCTTTAGGATTCCCAGACAGACACCCAGATCCAGCACGGCTCTGCATGGACACAGATGGGATCTTACTAGGTGAAAATACCTTTCCAAATCCCGGGGCATTAGAAAATAATTTTATAATATATTGATATAGATAATTTTCACCAAACATAAAAACCAAGACACACTTTTGGGAGCACAGATTGCCATAAACAAATGTAGCCCATGGAGATGGGCTCCATGTAAGGAAAAGAGCAGAACTGTCAGAATCGAATGGCATAACCTGAAATAATTTATTTTAGATTATAACAGCAAATCAGTTCCTCTTTAAATGCTTCCAAAATGCATCACCCACCTTATGAGGTACCTTTATTACTTTAAGAAGAAAGGCGACCACTATGTGCCTCTGCAGAAGCCCCTTGGCTCTGACAGCCCAAGTGCCTCCACCATCACAAGCATTACCACTGACTGCTGCCTGCGTTTGCCATATGTTGCCCCTTTCTGTTCACTGCCATTTACATGCTGGCAGGTTGACTTTTTATTAAGGTAAGAGTAGGTTGAAGGTTTCAGATGTGGGCACTTGAGAGACCCTCCCCTTCATGGCAAGCTCAGCTTTCTCAGTGTCATCTCAGGCTGACATTATATCAAACTGTGTTTCTCTCCAGTGGGAACAACCACAGATTATTTACAAGATACAACGGGAATGTCACATTAAATGAAGACAAAAGACGTGCAGGAAACTTGATTGCCGTCTAAGCCTTCTTAAGAACTGCTTATTAAGAAAATCTTCATTTTAAGCAGCAAACAGCCTCCAGAATTGGCCATGTTCAATTCAGGGGATAGGGTCTGACCTGCTAACCAACACTGCCTATTGATAACATTCTTCCAGAGGTAATGATGCAGATGTTAATGAGCATATTAATAATAAATAACACTGTGTGCATTTATCATGGCCCCTATTCAAAGGGCAGAAAATGCCTTACCTACAAGAAAGTGTGAAGTCCCAGAGCAGCTCTTTTCTCCCTGTGGAGCCTATTGTTACCATAAGCAAAGGGACTTTTGTCATCTGGGTTAGCAAAGTGAAGTGGCAATGGAACTGCTGGATTCTAGTCACTACGGTGCTGCTGATTCACAGTGTGAACTTGGGGGAGTTATTTCAGTGCTCTGAGTCTCAAGTTCACCATCTGTAAAATCAAGATAATTATATTTACAGTGCTTACCTCATAGAGCTGCTGTGAAGATTAATTAACGCATATATATTTACAAAGTGCTTTGAGATCTTCAGGTGAAACCTGCTGCATATGTGCAAAATATTATTTCTCTAAAATACCTTGAAACCTCAGAGGCTGCAGAGTCTTGCCAGCTATCACCACATTTTTGAATGGTTTTGTTCTTCATCTAAGGAAGTTGTTTTGCAGGCAGCAGTTATATATTGTGTTAATGGTGGAATACTTTGCAAATAATAGTTTTTCCCAATTCCTTTTGACTTGTTTTTCTCCTTATGCACTATCTGCAGGCGGATTATGGGTTCATCAAACAGTAATTTTAGATAGTTATTAAGACACATATTTTGAACATTTTTTTACCCCTGTAGATTTTATCACAAAGAAAATCCCTGTGTTTATTTGATATTGGTTGTTCCAGCTGAGTTGGTTGTTTGTGATCTGTCAGATAAGCTATGATATATATCTGTACCAATTCCAGCAAGAACATACCTGCAGGCACAGTTAAGGACCAAAGATTACATGTGTTTAATTTATGTGCTATGGGCAGGACTGATCTCGCCTAAATTTAGCCATCTGAATATTAATCACTAAGTCTAAAATAGTTTTAAATTCCTCCATACTTAGTTGAAAAAGATGGGCATTTGCCCAGAGCAGTTTGCTGGACCTTTCTGTAGATAACACTCTTGATAGGATGAATCAGCCTTTGGAGGCACAAATACCTCTGTTGCCTGTGAAGGGACGGGGGAGTGATGTACTCAGATTTAGATGTCTGATGTGATATTAAAAGGCTGAATCTTGTACTGCACATCCTAGAGATGCTCCTTGCCCTGGCAGGAGAAGCAGCATTACACCAAAATAGAGGATGGCTCGTTTGAGCAATAACACAGCTCCAGATTGAGCCACCTGCTTGTAGGTTTGCAGACGCAGGTGTCTACAGGAGGATGAGGAGCCTATGTTCCCACTGCAGTCAATGGACATCTTGACAGTGCAGCCTGGGGTCTAGAAGTCAATGCAGCTGACCATATGTAGGTGTCCACCACAGGGTAAGCGGAATAGCACACTGAGCTCCCCTAACCGTACAGCTATCTCTCAGCTGGCTATGGCAATCTAGATGGCCAGTCTACCTGTAGGTAGAAAACGTGGGTATTTTTTAACCTGCAATTTAAATCTCGCCGCAGAGGTATGGCTTCATTAAGAAGACGAATACTGAGTTATTTGATTCAAGCAGTTATGCTAAGGGTGCCACATTTCTTACAGCTAAACAACAAAGGCTTCTGCAACAGTGACTAGTCTGTAAGCATCTCAGCGTTTGTAAATCAACTTCAAAAAAACAGTCGAATTTGGTAATATGAAACTCATACATTTACCAGTTCTTATGTCTGCCTATTTCAGTTATTTCATAATTGTGTATTTTAGTTGTATTTTGTCTAAAGTTCTCCAACTGTGGTATTTCCCCCCCTTTCTTTTAAGACAATTTTTCAGATTTAGGAATTCAATACTAAGAAGCCATTCAGTGGAAGTTTTCTTCCTCAGTTTCTCTCTCTTGCACACCATCAAAGCCCTATGAATCACATCATTCAATTCTTTCATCTTTTGATGCTTATAGATACATCTCCAGATAGCTGCCACATCCATACAGGTTTTATTCTTAGCCTTTGCTGATCCTAGTCACCTTTGAAAGATTTCGATATCCAAGATGTATGAGAGAGTGAAAAGAATATTTACACATACACACACCTATATACACAAATGAGTTGTAATCAATGTGTTCAGTTCATAAAGGCAAGAAGCAAACAGGTAATGTATATTTAACCATCTTCATACACCTTCCCTACTTCAGTGGAACTTTCTCATGTTTAAGTGGAACTTCCTGTGTTCCAACTTGTGCCCATTGACCCCTGGCCTGTCGTTGGGCACCACTGAAAAGAGCCCAGCCCCATCCTCTTGACACCCACCCTTCAGATATTTATAAGCATTGATGAGATCACCCCTCAGTCTTCTCTTCTCCAGGCTGAACAAACCCAGGTGTCTCAGCCTTTCCTCATAAGGGAGATGATCCAGCCCCTCATCATCTTGGTAGGTCTCCGCTGGACTTGCTCGAGCAGTTCCCTGTCTCCTTCTTAAACTGGGGGGCCAAATGCTGGACACAGTACTCCAAATGCGATCTCATTAGGGCAACTTATCCACTGTGTACCAGCTGACAATCTGCCTTTATATGCACATGCACACACAGATGTAGGTATATATGTTTAGATATGGACATATACAAAAATTTACATTAGAGACTTTGAGGGAAGAATTCCTTTGATTGTCTCTGGACATCTGACGTTCCTTAAGGCAGTTGTCATCCTACATTAATTTGTCTTGTTCTGCCTCAGCTCACGCTTTTTTGTCTTAAATGCCATATTAGAAAATGTTATGAGCCCCCCGCCTCCTTTGGCATTCCCACAATCCACCTGGGCATGCAGGGAAGCATGCCATGATCCTTCCTGACACATGTCAGCAAACATCTCATCAGAGGCTCAGCTGTGTCACCCCCAATGATATTGCATGGCAAGATCAGTCCTTGTCTACATTACACCCTACCTTGCCCTCAGGGGAGGTAGGAAGGTCTATGCTAATTGGTTCTGACCCTCCAAGATCGAGGGGGAAATTGCCTTCATCCAGTGCAATGTGCCAGATCTGTTCAGTAGAAACCAGGGTGCTGCAATGTGCATAAACCCTTCCAGTGCCTTTACAAGATGGCAGAAGCCCATGTTTGTGTGTGTGTGGTGAGGTGACAGAGCACAGGAGTTACTTGAGCAACTCACCTGAATTTATTCCCAAAAAATACAAAAGAATCTTCCCACTTGCAGCACTGCAGCATTTCTCACCCTGGCTGTGGGGTTATAAAAGCTTGTGCTTGGACCCAGCTGCACAGCTGTTGCCTCTGTGTTCTTCCCTCAAAAGTCCTGGCTTCTCTGCAGACTCCTGCTCCCCAGGGACCTCAGGAGTCATTAGGCCTGACTATGAAGTTGAGGAAAAACACAGAAAATCAGTACATTCCAAAATACCCTGCCTACTCCTTACTTTCTTGAAAGAAGTAGGGGGTTTCTAGTTTTCTAGAGGGTATCGCCTTTTTTGCACAGCCAACAGAATACTAAATGTAGGGAGACCCAGGAGTTCCTGCTCTTGCCCATGACTTGCCTTCAGCCTGTGCAGAGCCTGACCCTAAATCAGTGGACCAGCAGACCAGCAAGGGGATTAAAGAACCATTTGTTCCCTGACCTGGCTCAGTATGTCCGCTTTATTAGACACAGACATCTTCATGCTGCTTGTCACTGCACCAAATGAGAAACGCAGGACTGAATGCTGCAAGCCTTCTCCATCACATTAATGCTTTTTTTCTCTCCATCTTGCTTTTTTTCTTTCCAGTACTCCTTTCCCTATTTTAATTACGCCTCACTAAAGTCTGTGGTTTTGTACATCTGGTGCCAGATAAAGTACACAGGTTTGTGGCTTTACGTTTCTCTAGGGTTCAGATATTGCTGCCTTGTCCTTTGCTAGGTGGGAACCCCAGGCTCGTCATCTCCAACAGAACCAGACCCCTTTTCATATCATATGTGTTTAGTTAGGTTGCAGAAACATCTCGGAGGAGAAATGAAGGTGGGCATATTATGTGAAATAGTTAAAACAACATTGGATAAGGAAGACAGGAATTTAATCTGATAGCCTGTTTTCAGTCAAGCTTTCAGAAGCACCAGGTGCTCCAGAAGAAGCAGAAGGCAGTTTTAAGATAGCCTTACACCGAACCAGTTCCTTGCTAGTTTTCCTGAATTAGATGTTGGCTTTTATCCTGTGTGATAGATATTTTGTCTCTTCCCAAGTCTCAGAAACAGCTAGTCCTTGTGGAACGAAATCTAGCAGAGAAAACTCCTTTGCACTGCATGCCAAGGCAAATAACTTGTTCTGCAACAGAGGGTGGGGAAGTAGGGGGTTAGTAGGACCTTAATACAAGTTGGGGGGAGGGTGTTGGGTTTTTTTATTTAGTTATCAAAGGGATGCTGAGTAGGTGGTGCCAGATTTTGCTTGAACTGCTTGGGTTTAGATGCACATACACATACACACACACAAACACATGCAATCCAGTGCTTCAAAGTTGGGGGAGTGCAGAGCTGTCAGGACTATGTCATGGCAAAAGCATCCCATCAGCTAGAGGGGGAGATTTTCTGGGCTTTGGTTTGAGAAGCAGACAGATGACTGACAGGGGTTAAAAGCTTCCTGCTTTCTTTTCCACATTGCCTCCTTGATGGTAAAGAGTTCCTTGTCCCTCACACAGAAGGTGATCTATGATTTCAAAGCATTTTGCTGGAAATACTGTACAGACTATAATAAGCTATTGTAGCCCTCGGCAGAGATGCCCAGCTGAGCCTAATTCCCCATATCCTTAACTCATCAGCCTCTGTTGATAATGCAGGTTCAGTGTCCTAGAGGGCCTTTAAATAAAAAAAAATGCACACAAAAAAACCCAATTAGTACATTTCATGATGGTGAGAGATGTCAGACTGAGCGCCCTGGGCATAGCAGTCCTCTGCTTAGTCACAAGACAGGGAGTGTAATCTACCCCCCAGGTCTCCTGTGGGCCTGACCCAGAAGACCTGAAATCAAAAGGTAAAAAGGAGCTTGAGCTCCTTCACTCTTTCACTTTTCAGCTGCCTGGCTGAGGCCTCACAGGTGAACATGGTCAGTTGTGACACTTGGGGCATCATCATGTGCGCTTAAGTGCAAGGAACTGAGCACAGACACTGAGCCACTGGGACCTCAAACACTGGCAGCAAGGGGGGAAAAAATGCTAATGGTGCAGATTACCAAGGGAAATTAGGAGAAGGTTATCCAAATGAAAAGAAAGAGAAACATGATTCTAAGTGGCTGTGGCACTCCTGAAGATCATCATTGGACCCAGTGAGAAAAGTGGTGGCACTTGGCTTTGAGACTGTGATCAATATTACACAAAAGCAATAATAAAAAGCATCTGAGATTTCCCGCACAGCCCAAAAGAGTTTGGTACTCAACTATTCCTGAAATAGCCCTCATTCCCTATAGGGTCCTTTACAAATCCCCTATAGGGAAATTAATTGTCCGCTTCACATTTAACCAATTCCCTCTCCAGAAGAGGTGTAGGCTTGCTCTGTCCATGCCTCATTTTTACATGGAGCTGTAACATCTAATGAGCAGACGATGGGACCTATGGTCCTGTGGTCCACTTTCCTTAGGAGAGACTGTATCAAACTTTCTTCTAGAAGAAAATGCAGGAAACCTCACAGATTTCGCAGATATGGGAGAATATGACCTCTTAAAGGTCTCATTGGTTCACTGAGCCTGAAGATGAGACATCATCATGACACGTGCTGTAAACACTTAAATAGATGAGATCTCAGCTCAAAAGTCACGCCCTCTGAGCTTTATTATTTAAATGTTTTTATGCCTGAAAATAATTATGCCAGACAACTATAACGAAAACAACTTCTTCTTAACCAGGAGACAATCTAACGGGCAGCAGTAAATTTGCAGCTGTGACTTCTTAGATCTAGTTGTGAGGTTGCTGCCTAGTTCTGGCTTTAACTGTTGCCCTTTCCAAACGAGGGTGGTGTGGTTCATACATGCCACTTGGTCTTCAGCAGCATCAGGATGAGCTTTGCCAGCAAATGATGCCTTTGCCAGGGGAATACAGGTGCAGCTCAACAGTGCATGCCTTAATGCAAACTCTGACCCACTGAGTGTGATTAAATGGGTCTCACTTGGCTACAGCATAATATTAGACCCATTTTTTTTTCATGTTGCAAAGCAGAACATTCAATTAAAGAAATAGAAACAGGAAATGAATAAACATTAAATTTTTGTGGTTTTCTTCTATCAGTTCTTTCAATTGGCTCTTCCTAATAAAAAAGATCCATCCAGGATCAACAGGTCTCAGGACTGATTTTCTCTTATTATCATCAAGGGGAGTTGTCTTTGTTGTTAACCTTTCCATTTATTTAAAATGCCCTGGATTTCATATTCAGTTTTTATGCTCCCTGTTTCTGATTGTTTCCTTGAAATGGGAACTTCAAGGACTTTGATAAATGGATTGAAAGGTTGCCTTATTTCTCTGTCACTTCTGCCTTTGCATCCTCTGCAAAATGCTGTTTTGCAAATCATAAAGCTGGGGATTGCAGTAAGTATTCATCAGAGTAAGGCACAGAGGGCTGTAGGGGCATAAGAGATTAGATAGTCCCAGTGAGGGTCCAGAAGCAATAGCTGATGGGAAATAGTTATGAGCTGAAATTAAGACAAAAGGACATAGGATAGATATCAGTGCAGTCTTTCTGGAGGTGGTATCTATTAGCTGAAAGCAGTTTTCCACTGCTGTGGTGGTGGTAGGAAGCCATGGAAAGGGGCCCTCAGTAGATTCGTGAAACCATGCTGAAGAATTAATTTGCTTATTTGGAACTTACTTACACTTTTTTTTCTAGTAACTTCAACTGAAATAATGCTGATACAGGTACATGTGGGGCTGTGAAAGAGGCTGATAATTATCCCTCACTGCACAAATTGTGATCTAAAATGCAAATGACAACACTTGTCACCCACCACCACCCCAAGACAGGATCACCGTTACTGGGGTATTCAGTACTCCTTTGAATGATGCATTACAAATAAGTGTCTTCCTCAGATCAGGTTTTCATGAAATGAGTCACAGCTAATAGATTTAAGCACCTAGCCCCAATAATTTCCCCATTCAAGACACCGGCATATCCAAATAGCACCTCCCTCTAAACAGTCAAATTCAGGGCTTAAGTGACTGCAGAATGAGAAGCCTTAAGCACTAAAATGGTTATTTCCCTCCTGGATGAGCTGCAGTTGGGTTTCTGTTCCTCCTGATCATTACAGTCATTGCACTGGAACCTGCACCAGGAACACCAGGAGATCATAACAACCACCACTGCAGCTGGAAATTTCATAGTGGAGTTGGCCAATAAGAAACATCCTTGTGCCACCACACAGGAGGTCTCCCTGCAGGGCAAATGCCTGGGACTGCTGGCTCTCCTGCCATTCCTGCGCTCAGCTTGACCAAGACCCCCAGAGCCCCTTGGTCCCCTTTTCACTCTCTGAGCTTGCCCAACCCCACAGCAAAGGGCATCTCACAAGGACCGCTGAGCCGAGAGATGACTAAATCCACACCCCACAGCACTTCAGAAGGAGCTGCTTTCTCAAAGGGACGTGACTGCCCTTCATCGCCAGTACTAACACAGCGGGTAGAGAGAGCGCAAAGATCTTTCAGATGATTCAAATGTGTGATTATCGCACTCATCCCTTCACACACCTCCGTAAGGGCAGCCAGGACCCATGTTCCTCCTGGCTCTGCACTTTTCACTCCTTTTTACTGTGTTACTATGGCAAATGAGGGAAATGTTCAGCTCCCAGCTCTGAGTCATTGCTTCCCTCCCAAAAAACAAACAGATCCTGGACTGCTCTTTCACAGGAGCTTCCCAGCATGCAGCCCAATATTCGCCCTAGCTTCTCAGGTCGCTGCAGACTACAACTTGTAGCAGGAACCATTAGTACTGTTAATAACCCCTTTTTACATGAGACCTTTTCAAACTGCAGGACCCAAAAGGACTTTATGCATTTTACTACCTACATGTTGCAAATCCACAGCCTCCTAGGAATTTCACAGCTGTCACTGATGCAGGCCGAGCTCCTCATAACTGTACACCAACAGCACAGACAGATCTCAGGTTGTCCTGCCCCAAACTCATAAATGAATCACTATACAAAAGAACAAAAGGTCTTCTGCAGCACCCCAGCAACCTACCATGCTTTGATGCACCACCAAACAACTCCAGACTTGTGCAGGCAGAGCAGTGCTGAGCATTCCTGTTCACCAGAGCATCGCAAGTGGTGTGAGGACTTCACATCTTCTCGCATCGTTTCTCCTAGCAGCAAAACGCTCGTAGCTGTTCAGCTGAGACTGGCAGATTTGTCATGCAGGTTAACATTGCATCCAAATGGAAGTATCTGCGAGAGATTTCAGGCAGGCAGAATCTAATACCTTTAAATACATGACTACCTTCTGGAGCTATGATCTCCTGTCTAGTCTCTTTGCCGTTATATGCAACTGTCTGTCTGTCCATCTACCCATCCACCCCTTCAAATAGCCACCTTTATTCTCACTGTAGGTGACCACTACAGATTTATGGAAAGGGCAATGCACATTTGTTCATCAATGGCCATCTCATTGCATTTTGATTTACTTAGAACGCAGGCCTATTCCTTTCACTTACTTTCATTTCGAATGCCACAGCCATCACCAACATACCTGAGCATCTCTGACCTTTACTTGTCTGTGACCATTTTCTGCCAAATATCTCCTCTGAAAGGGCTTGATTTTGTAAAGACACAATTTGCTATAGGAAAGGGAATTTCTTTGCCTTTCTATCCCCTTCTTGTGTGCTGGGGAGAGGCGGTGTTGGGAGGATCACTCTGCCACACCCTAGGGTTTGAGAGCGGGTTGAGCTGATCTGCATCAGGGGGAGACTGTAAGGGAGAGGGGGAAGGTGGAGATGCAGACACGAGAAACTGCGTCACTTCCACAACTGCTACTGCTCAGGATAAAGGAGCAAAAGAAATATATATCTGCCTGCCTATTAATTTAAATCTAGACCCAGGAAGAAGTCAACGAACTGTAATTTATGAGCTGTCAAAGCCTGAAAAATTCCTTTTGACACTGTATTTTCAGTTATTACATGCTTTCCTGCAAGACGACAGCGTAATTCTGTAGGGAGCCTTCTAGTGAACAGTACAATGGCAGAGGGCAGTGGGGGCTTTCTTATTATCTTTTCTTCCCCCTTTCTTCTTCTCTCCCCACTCCTTTCAATCATCCCCTCTTTCCTACCTTGCTGCTCACCCAAACAGTAGTAAGGAAGTAAATCAGCAGCTGTCCCCATCCTGTCAGCCCTTCAGCACCTCCAAGGCAGCACTCAGTGCTGGGCTGGATCCAGCACCATGCAGAGACTTCTGAGGACTCACTAGATGATGGCAATGGAGATGAGACAGTAACTCCAACTCCACCAAAGACAAGGGAAAAATACTCTCTCACCCTCTCTCTGGCAATTTAAATACTTCAGTTGGTTTCTCTTTGCCTAAGGTAGGCACTCACCATTCTTGCTGGTGCACCTTTTGGTTGCGTTTCTTTTGCTTGTATTAATATTGACTGACAGCTGTCAACTACCTGAGATACCCAAATGTTGGCAACACTGCCTGCTTGGCTCCGTGCTCCTCCATAAAGTGAACCAGAGCAGTGGATAGTCCTGGCAGGGTCCTGGGCCATATATGCTCCACTGGAGGGGAGCAGTTTCTCTTCTTTCGTAAGCCCTGCTGCAGGTTTGCTCCCTGGAAAGCACTGGCAGGCTCTCTGGATGGAGTTTTTATTGCATACTGGGACCTCACATAAAGCAGAAAGCGGGGTGCTATTTTGGTGTTAGTTTGCTGGAGGGGAAGGCATGAAAGGGCTGCCTGTCCCTGGGCGCCTGCGCGCGCCTCCCTCGAGACATTGTGGGGACACAAGGGCCTGGAGAGTGATGGCAGTGGCACCATTGCCCAGTGCCAGTTAATGGGGGAACTCAAGCTAGCATCAAACGAAGTTTGACCTGAAAATGTTTCTCTTGCCTGAATCCAACCTGAAGTTCCTCTGGCATCCAGCTCATTTCCTTATCACTTGGGGACAGGAGTGCGGGAGGCACTTCACAACAACTGTCATTTATGCCTTTATTTCTAAAGCTTTCTTTTTCTTACACACACAATTGCTTTTTAATTTGAGTTGCTAGTGGTGGTGGGAAGGTTGCCTTTTTACTTTAATTTTTTTCTTCCCAGCTTTGGTTTCTCACAGCTTAGAAACCCCTTTTAAGGTCTATTCTCTGTGATAGGCACTTCGCCTTGTATTTAGGGAATCACACCCACACGCTGCATGTATCCATATGCAAACACACAGACATACACACGCATTTTCTGAGTGAAATGAACTCCAAATCTTGTATTTTAACATAATTTAAGTGGCCTTTGTAGAGCTCTCTGGAGTCAGAATTATGGACTAGAACTCTGAAAGCACTGTAGAAAAGTCCAGACCCAGAGGAAAGGACTATTATTTCTGCTGGGTTCTGGGTTGCACTGCAAGACAAATGGTCACAACTCCCAGAGTCTATTCCAGGCTATGTTCTTCTTTAACTTCACTGTGCCTCAGTTTCCCCAAACCTGAGTTAGTATAATACCTCCATCTATTACCACTTGGACAATATTTGAAAGAATATGTTGGAACAGCATTATGGCTATGCCGTTATTCCTGTGATAGCATGTTCTTTCAGAATCAGATCTCAGTGCAACCAAAGCCAAATTTCCCCTGGATTGCAGATGGAGAGATGAAAAAATGAAAACAAAGTGATGCTCCCAGAACTACTCTCACATTTAATTGCAGAAACAGGGAGATAAAGGCCTTCTCTTGAATGTAAGACAACTACCTAGGGACCTGGGGACAAACTGTTGTATCTTGCTCATGAGTGGATTATTGACGGACAAACTTTCAATGTTTTTGTTAAAATTCAGGAATGCCTGCACCTAATCTTTCAAACCCCTGTTCTCTGGGTCCTAGCATCCACTCAGACAGGGTGCATGCTGCTACCTGAAAGAAAGACAAGGCCAGTAGCTGCCTGTAAGACCAAAGACCACCATACCACCCAGGGCTAGATCTTCCCCAGTCTGGGACAAAGTGGCTGGAGCAGGCCAAAAATGAGTCAGAGCAAGCCAATAGTTAAAATGTGGAAGAGTCAAAGCAGGGTTCAGTGCATGTACCCTGATTTTCATTTGGTTAACATTACACATGCTAAATAAATGTCATCCCAACTGGGACCTGGCTTTGTTTCTAGATCAGAAAAATGTTCAGGGAAGCTGAATGATAAGAATCCTATTGCCTACATTGCTTCATGGTGCAGGAAAACCTCTGAGTTCATTCAATACAATTACTTCTGCTCCCAGAAAAGTGATCTTGAGGTGGGGAAAGGAAAAAAAAATCCCTGCTTTCCCTCTTGCATGAAACACTCTTCAGAATTGTGACTTTGTTTTGCTTTAGTTTCCAGTCTCTCCAGCTCTCACACTCTCTACAGGACTAGCTTGTAGAGGCTATTTCATCCCGGGGTCCTGCTGACATAGTAAAGATAAGGACATGGTGAAGAAGAACAGGGTCCTTCTGGTGGTAGATGAGTCACTATATTTGCAAAGATAATGTCTACACTTGCACAGTGAACACAACCTGTGAATGAACCGAACCAGCCGTTAGCAATAAGCCATAATAACCAAGAGCGAAGAGCAGGCATAACTGAGGACCTTGCCTGGCTTTTGTGACACTATGTGGCTAACATGTCCTGTGCTTAGGAAAATACAATATCCTTTAAATGCCAGTGTTAGAGAATTGTGCTGCAACAGAGGTGAAGACCTGCTGTTCAAGCCAGCAAGAAGGAACAATGCCAGAGGCAAGAGAAGGGAAGAGAGGGGCTATGTGTCATTGAGATCCTATCTTCCCCTTGGCAAAACTGACTGATTGAGTTTTCCTTATCAGTAGAAGCTATCATGAGCTGCAAAGGTTGGATCTCTAGAATTGAAACTTTCTTGTAGTTCCTGCTGAGTACAGCGTTCAAGAGGGCGGACATTAAATGGATTAAGAAGTGGGTAATGGACAAATCTCAAAATGCAGTTGTCGAAGAGAAAGCATGATAGAGTGAGGGTATTTGTAGCAGGGTTCTGCACGGATCAGTACCAGCTCTGATGCTAGTCAGCATTGTCATGAATGATGTGGAATTAAATATCCCGGCTGATAAAATCTGTGGATAACACAAAATGGAAAATTGTAAGGACAGGACTCTGATACAGAGTCATCTGAGTCACGTAGGTCACTCTGAATGAGCTTTGGCTGTCTGAGATGTTATGTGCTTGTTTCTGCAGAACAAAATCTAAGCTGACTCATGGAGGAATAAGGCTAAAAACCAGGCCTAAAGAATGAGGGGTTATATTTCATAAGACAGTGACCTAGAAAAGTACCCAGGCAATGACCTAGAAAAGTAGTTAGCATGGCTGAAGAAGTCAACATTAGCTCCCAGCGTGGTGGTGGGCACAGCTATCTAATTGGACCTCTTGCTGTATAAACAAGGAAATTGGAGGACAAAGATGATTTTTTAGTAGCATTGGTGGGAGAATACTCTGGCAAAATGATGCCAGCCTGGTGTTTGCCTTTTAAAAACTGTAAAGTATTTTAAAGAGACCTGTAAAAATGAAACAGACACCTCAAAGTGTCAGGCTTAAAGAGTTGTGCTCATGCTTGCCTGAGAGAGCTCCAAGACACTATGATCTTTATGGAGGTATCTTTTCAGGGAAAAAGGCCTATATACTGAAGAGTGCTGTAATTAGCTGGAGAGAGGCCGAACTTTTCACTGAAACTTTTCTAATTTGAACATGATGCCAAACACATTAAAGAGAGAAGTCAGAAACGGTCTCTTGTCACAAGAGAATACACATCAAAGCAAGCTATGATGCTGACAGTAGCTCTGCCTGTTGTCCTCATAGTAAAATTTGACCCCTCTACTGGATGCACATTGTAGCCAAAACACAACCTATGGGGATAGCTGCGGGGGAACTGCAAAATGGTTTAGGCATGGCTGTTCGACCGTGGTAGGAGAAGCTCCTGGGGGCAGCTCTATGGGCATCTCCACCACACAGGGGGAGAGACAAGATCACTGAAAATCCCATTTTGACAATAAGTCCTGTGAGTCTCCGACTAGTCTGGGGTTAAGAGGGGGGTGGGAGGAAGAAGGGGTCATTACTACTATTTTTTTTTCATTACTACTATTTCTTTTCCTGCACGATGTCCATCTTTTCTTCCTGACTGATGCTGCAGATCACTGGAGAGGGTCTTTAGCATAGGGAGCGTGCCGATACCACGTGCTGGCTCTCTCTGTCAATGTTATCGCTCGCTGTCACATTTCGAAAGAGGAAGCGAGTCTGTGCCACGCACGCAGAGAACAAAGCCCTCGCGGAGCCGAGTGAGAGTTACAACTTGTCAGCACATCTCTCAGCCTGCCAAGGGCCAAACATGAAACACAAAAAAGGCCTGAAATGAGGGAAAAAGTGGGAAATAATAGCACAGTGAGCTCTCAAACTCAGAAAAGGCTTGGTATAAAACAGCACCTTCGCTCTCTGTCTCTCTCTGTGTCTCCGAGTCCTTGCTACTGATGAAGGGAAGAGATGACTCCTCTTAGCACAGTTAGAGTACTGTTGCAGTAATAGGGACTAGAGCCAGGTTCAGATCTGGCTTGAACAGCCCTGCTTTCTCCACATACCCCAAAAAGCATTGTTAGCCAAAAAGCATTATTAATGGTGATGAAAACTGAGGTAGAAAGAGCCTACTGAGGGTTGTTTTCCCACATGGACAGTGAAGTTCCAGTAGCTGGAAATTTTGTGCTGAATCAGGGAATTAATTTCTCCAGGTACTAACCACAGGTTGGAATGGAATATGTGCTTTTTCTTTTTGCTGATCTGGCCATAGCTGTGTTCATGGGAGAAATAATTTTATAACTGCTTAGTGTATGTCTGCATTGTTGATTTACATCTACTAAAGACCTTGTTTTGGGAAGCTTTGTAGATTTATGATTACTGATCATTTGGTTCAGGTGTATAGTTTTCTGTTTCAACTACTTTTGGCACTGATAATATACCATGGCAAAAGAAAGACAATAGTATGGTCAGCACTGTGCAGGGGTAAAACAAAGGACCAACCTCAGTTCACTTCTGTAAAAATAGAGATGCAGCTATATAAAATGAGTAGACAAAATTGACTGAAAACAGGAGACCAACATCGCCACTTTGTATGGACTCAGTTCTGTGCTGCCAGTTGTTGTTAATATAGTTGGTAGTATATGCATCCTTCAGGCTCTCTCGTCTAATTAAAATTAGATGAAGCAGAATGCTGACAACAGAAAACCACTTAACAAATATTTGTCTTGTTCCCATCATGGCATTGTGCTGCATCTCTGGTACCCAAACTTTTAAGGTATTGAGTTCCCTCCTGTAAGACTCACCTACTATTAATATTTTGTGTAGACTAAGAGGTGCCCAACTTCTTGCAGTTGTATGGAAGTGTACAGTTTCTGGTCCCCAGCTTTTTCTGTTTGCTCTCCTTCATGAGTTGCATAGCAGAGGGGCTCAGGTATGAGTTTGGAAATGGCATATGTAGGATCAAGTTGTGGTTTAAAGCCAAGATTATATCTGACCCTTGGATGAGCAAGGAGATGAGTTCATCAACCCTGAAGAAAAACAAAAAGACAGAAACGGTCCTTTAGAGAGTGCAGAACCACCCAGAAATATCACTTTTACAGAAGCAGAGAACTAAGTCAGTCAGTCAGTAAGAGTTAATAGGTCATGTTGGGCTGAGCTGTGAAGGATTTAAGATGACCAGTGGAAAGAAGGAACTCAGCAAGAAGATAGGCAAGACATTTTTTGGCCCTAAGCACTCCCATCTCCCTGCATGCCAGGGACAAAAATGGTGGAGAAAAGCTCTCCTGGTGCAAGCCACTGATATTTCTTACATGTCCACTACAGCCAGTGCACGTTTGCTGTGAGTTCAGAGAACAGCATCTAAGATCAGAGTCATGGGACTGTCCCCACAGGCCTGGCAGGCAAGGGCTGACTAAACTGTGTGAGTGGAGGGGGCCCATGCCTTCTCCTGGCCAAGCTTACCCCTGAAACTGACCTGCAAATAGAGCTACCAGCAATGCCAGAGTCTGGAGTAAACTGCCTCTGCAGCAGGAGGCTGTTTATGAACTATTCTTTACTGCTGGCATAGCACCCGGCTCAATTTCACCTTTCTTAAAGGTTAACCTCATTTCCCTCTATTAGTTGGTTTTAGCGAATGCCATTCGGCGCGGCAGTTAAAGAGCTCTGTCAGCAGATGGAAATGACAGTGGCATTTAAAGCCAGCCAGACTTGAGTTGAGGGGGTGGGAGGGTAGGTGGGAGAAATAATCTTCAATAAAATGTTTCCAGAGGTATGCTAAGTGACATCAAATGAGTCTCACCTTCCCGAGCAAGAGGAGAGAACTTTGCTTAATGTGCTGAGTGGGACAGGTTTCCCCTGAGTTTGAAACTAGCCCAAATGCAGGGAGACTAAGTGGCTGGGAGTCTTCAGACCAGGACACAGGGCATCCCACGTCTAAGGGTAACTTCTTCCTGGATCCAGCAGGCCCCTTTTTTAGCCAAGTGTGTACTGAATATTGCTTTCACTACAGGAAGATTCCTCTGTGAGTGTGTTAGTTATAAACTTTATCACAATCCCTGCATCACCCCTAGCCCTCAGGTATCCCTGTCCCCCGAGGAGAGAGAGAAACAATCTGGAGAAAGGAAGACTTCCCCTTGGTTGAGGAAGATTGGGTCAGAGATTGCCTAGGCAAACTCACAAATCTACAGGCCCCAATGGGATGCACCTGCAAATGCTGAGGGAGCTGGCTGATGTTTTTGCCAAGCCACTTTCCATAATCTTTGAAAGGTCATGGAGGACAGGAGAGGTGCCCAAGGACTGGAGGGTAGCCAATGTCACTCCAGTCTTCAAAAAGGACAAGAAAGAGGAGCAGGAAACTATAGGCCAGTCAGCCCCACTTCCATCCCCAGAAAGATGATGGAGCAGTTCATCCTGGAGGTCATCTCCAGGCATGTAAAGGAAAAGAGACTATCAGAACTAGTCAACAGAGATTCATCAAAGGGAGCTCCTGCTTGACCAACCTGATAGCCTTCTGAGATGGCATGACTGGCTGGGTCAATGAAGGGAGACCAGTGGATGCTGTTTATCTCAACTTCAGTAAGTTGTTTGACACTGTCTCCCATAACATCCTCATGGACAAGCTAAGTGAGGGTTAGATGAGTGGACAGTGAGGTGGACAGAGGACTGGCTGAACAGCAGAACTCAGAGGGTCGTGATCAACAGGACAGGGCCTGGTTGGAGGCCTGTAACTAGTGGTGTTCCCCAGGGGTCTGTGCTGGGTCCAGTCCAGTTCAACACATCCATCAATGACCTGGATGAAGGGACAGAGTGTAACCTCAGCAGTTTTGCTGATGACACCAAGCTGGGAGGAGCGGCTGATACACCAGAAGGCTGTGGTGCCATCCAGTGAGTCCCGGACAGGCTGGAGAGCTGGGCCAAGGGCAACCTCATGAAGTTCAACAAAAGCAAGTGTAAGGTCCTGCACCTGGGGAGGAACAACCCCAGGCACAAGTACAGGTTGGGGGTGACCTGCTGGAAAGCAGCTCATTTGAGAAGGACCTGGGAGTTTTGCTTGTGCTGGAGATTTCACAGGGTTTTGGTTTTCTTTTCCTTACTGCAACAGGGTAGTGAAAGGAGCCTAAGGAAAGAGGCCAAATCAGGGAAATACATACAGATCCCTAAACTCTAGCACACAAAAGGTGTGATCAGCATCGTTCAGGCCCTGCTGTCTTTCTCCATCCTCACCAGACCTCCCCTGGCATGGGTGTAAGATGCTGTTCTTCATTAGGGAGAATCTGAAATACCCAGCAGCAACAGGGACATACTGAGCAGCAGTTCAGCAAATCAAGGGTCTGATCCAAAGCCTGCAAGGCTCTGTGGCACTCTTTTTCATTAACTTCAATAAGCTTCAGCTCTAACCCTGAATCCCTGATGTTTATTTCAAGCACTGGTGTAGCATCACTGGAATGTAATGTTCCTTCGCATATGCACCTTAGGGTAATAGTCTAAATAAGTATGTGGATAAGTCAAGCCAGATCCTGCCAGGCGGCGTCCTGAAGCAGACCCATTTATTTCCTGGGTCATTTGTTGAGCTGGCCAAAGCATTTCAAAGGAACGGTTATCTAGCTGAACGTGTAGTTTTGTAAAAGGCAAAGCATTCCCATGGAACAGGTCCATTTCAATGAGATTTTTGCCAGGGGACATTTGTTTTAAATTAATGTATTGGGTTCTCATTTCAGGAGGTACAAACCTGTTATTTTAACGGGATCTTTTTGATTAATTTTGTTTCAAGTCTGTATTGTATTAAACCACTAAGACCATAAGAGCTTCTGTTTTAGGTTAGACCAAAAGCTTGTCTAGTCCAGGATCCTCTGCTCCAGCAGCGCCTATTAGAAAGAGTAAGAACAGAGCTTTTATAACGAGTGACCCTTCCCTTAATATCCTCCAGCTTCCAGCAGACAGAGGTTTAGTGACTAAGATAGATTTTGCATCTGGATCTTTGTGTTTAATAGCAGTGAGTGGACACAACCACCACTAATCTCTCTCATTCTCCTTGGAGCTAATTTATAACGTCTGTGTTCAGCAACATCCCATGGCAGATATGTCTTTCATTTATTCATATAGAGTGTAAAAATGCACCCTTCTTTGTCTGGTTGAAACCCACAGCCATTCTACTTTATATATTTTGTGTTTTGAGGTTATTAAGACAAAGTCTTTTTATTCCTCTGAGACAATACTCTGTAACATTTCACAACTGAAGAATTTCCATTTCACAAGAACTTTGGCCTTTCCAATTCAAAGTGGAAGCACATTTTTGAGACATCAGTATTACCCATAGCAAGAAAATTCCATTTTTTCATCTAGTTTCAGTCATTTCATTGTATCAGTATAATCAAGGGTGACAGCAACAAACATAATAGTAATAAAAAAACCCAATGAAAAACCTACTTAGGCACCCTGGAAGGAACTGGAGAGAAAGAATGAAAGTTTCACAACAGCAGCTTCTTCCTCCCAGCTGGGCTAGGAGAGTCACAAGGACAGGTTAGGGAGACCAGTCACCCTAGCCTCATCACACTGGCACTATGTCAAGGCCCCACCTGATGGTTTAAACATCTATAAGGCAGACGGTATTCTATATACCAGTCCAATTCTCACCAAATCCCCAGACTGGGACTTCTACCTAAATAAAGTGGGACTGGTTTAAGCCAATATACATCACCTTTTTAAGTCATCTGTTATGCAAGGAAAAAAAATGTTACTTTTAAGGTCTCCTTGCAGTCAGTGTGATGTCTTAAGGATTAAATGGATGGATCCCATTTAATTTCAGATCTTGAACTAATGAACAGCAAATGGGCGTATGCACTGCATGGCCAACTCGGCTGCTCAAATCCATAGGCAAATCCTTACAGGATTTCAGCATTTTCTCTGTAAAGGCATGGTGAAATTATATTTCTATTTCCAACCTCCTTTTTCTGCTTATAGTTACAGGCAGGACTGTCTCTTTCCATGCTTACATACACAGCCTGGCACACTCCACTTTTGATTTTAGTTGCAGATTCCAGGTACAAGCATCAAACAAATAATACACAAAACTTCTGTGTGAAATATGGCTTCATAACTGAAGTGAGCATTAGGCCTGGAGCTGTATGATGTAGGAAAGGTGTTATTGAGACCTATGAGACATGCTGCTTGGATTCCTTTATTATTATTGTATTCTTTTGCCTCTCCTTCATTTTCTTTGTTTGTAGACAAGAGGACGGAGAGGAAGAAAGCCAGCAAGTTTATAAAAGCAAGAGGGAAAGGAGTTGAGGCATTTTCTGGAGATCTTTAATGACATTCTGTATAATTTGAAAGTGGTGAGAGAAGGGGGGAGAAAAAAAGGGAATTAGCAAAAAAACTGGCAAAAGAAAAGTGGAATGTGGAGAGAAGCATGTGGATGAATTTTAATGCAATCAGAAAGCTGTAATAATGGTAATAAAGGAATATATTCAGACGTCAAGAGAGGGAGAAGGGAACAGGACCCGCGACACCAGAATTTAAATTAGACATAGGCGTATAATTCTCTTTTCTCGCCCCCCCTTCTTCAAATGAAGGAAATGGAATTTTTAAGCACAGCGAAAGAGGGATTAACAATTGGCAGGTTTTCAGCCCTTTGTCTTTTGGCGAATCCCATTTAATCACCGCCTTTAATATTAAGGAGGCTGCGGCCATGCAGGGCTGTCTCAGGCTTGGGGGAAAAGGGATGATATACAGAGGAAAAGAGAGATAACACTTAGGTTCAGGCAATTGTGAGGAAGTGTTTCAATTACCTCCACTGAAGTCTTTAAAAACTGAAGTTTAATTTGATCTGAAATGTCGTCACAGCTCCTGCAAGAGAAAATATGTCCTTCCTACCCCCCTTCCTGCCCATGTCTTTGCCGTTCCAACAGTCCTTGGTGCTCAAGGCTGGAGTGCTCCCACGGATTAATGTCCTGGCCTTCTAGGCTTCTGGAGAGGGTTTCAAAGCCCCGACAGGTTACCACTGAGATGAGTTTAGGAACTGAAACTTATTTCCTGACATACCAGCCTTGACACCACTGACCCTGCGGAGTTTGTCAAGAAGCTTCTAAGCTTTGCTCTGAATGAGTGTGAAAACAAAACGGCCCTTCAGGCTCAGCCTCAGCCTTGTGTGGCCACAGAGTGAAAAGAAGATGTTACACATAGGAATTAAGATGTGTTAAATTCCCCAGAACCAAAGGCTGTAAGAGTTGTATTCAAATCTGAGGTGTCTCTAAAAGATGACTGTAAAAGCGTGATGTAAATCAGTGTTTGTTTGAGGTGTCATTTGATAGTACAAGACAGACTTCTCCTTCACCTCTTTCTTCTGCAGGAAATTCATCAAGCTGAGCAGGGAAACATCGATAGATTTACAGGAAGAAGAAGCCCAAACAGTCATGGAAAATCCTGCAGAGTTTAGTTACAGCACAGCTGCATGTCTCTGCACTTCAATGCTGGGTCTCATTAGACGCTTTTCTCCCATGAACATTTCCAGGGATGTTCCCAGGAAATGGGAACGGTAAGCACAGGCTGCCAATACCTGGAGAAAGAGGCATGATTTTTTTTTTTTCATGATTGGAAGACTAATATAGGTTCATATATTCTTTCTATTGTGGAGGGATGTTGAAGATAAAGTGGATGTTTGGGCTATACACTGGATTTAGAAAGATTAGATTCTAACTCCTGTCTGTTCTTAAAAAACATTGCCCCACGAATCTTTCACAGAAATATTCCAGTTGGGTGTTTCAGATAATGAATAAACTTGGAAGAATTATGATCTGCCAGGCACAAATCAGGCAGAGTCTTTGTGTTTTGCATGACACCAGGTTTTAGACTGCTCTCACCACCAGCTTTCGTAAACAAGGGCTACTAATAAAGTGGGTCATTGTGAGTTGTTTTCCCAGCTCAATATCAAACACCATAAAACCTGTCATTTAAGATCTGCACAGGGAATAGCATCGCTTGGCAATGGACAGTTGTGACGGCGCTGTTCAGCAAGTCAGAACTACTGATATTTGTCTTGGGGTTATAATATTCTCAGCTGTACAAGAAGATTCTGCTGTTAAAAGAATCGTTTAGGCTATGTCTTCGTGGCAGGGTTTGCTTGGCCTGTTGCCCATGTTTTGTCCATAACCTATGTTGTATCTGCACAGAGGAAGCCTGAGTGTGCTTTCATCTGAACTGTCCAGGTAAGGCTGTAGGTTTAAGGTTGGATTTCACTTCAGTGCAGGTCGACAGCAGGTGTTGCCACAGAATCATAAGCCACCCAAGCTCAGACAGCATTCAACCTCCTGGTCTGAATGTTCTTCATCCATTTTTTGTCCTAGCTCTACACTTCAGCCATACTGCTCATATGTCTGCTCTCACAAACAATTTCTGGACATGATTTAGCAGCTGCTGTGGACCAAGGACCTCTTCCAGTTCCCTGTTAAGCTGGTCTCTCTGCTCAGGAGGATAGGACTGTAGTATGGATGAGGACCCTGAAAGTAGAGAATAGGCTCAGACACATTAATTTAAAAACATAAGCTTAGACTTTGTGTTCACCCATTGGCAGCACGTTAAATTTCTTTCCAGTTGGCCAACAGCAGCCAACATTTGTGTTATCTTGAACACATGCACCTAGATCACTGTGATGCTGTCTTTAGGGATCATACTGCTGCAGGATGTGAAAATCTCTACCTGGAAAATGACTCAAAGATCCGCAGTCATTGTCATTTGCAAAAGCAGGGCTTTCCATTCAAAACTAAATCCTGCCTTGACTTACCTCCACCATAGACTCCTCTTACACAAGCAAGGGGTTGGGGAAGCTCCAGCCACTTAAATCTGATAGAAAACATCAGAGGATTCAGCCATGGAGCTGACCACCAGAGTGCCAGGTGCCTTTCATTATTACTGTCAGAACTCCCTGTATTCCTGGCTTGTGGCAAACACTGAGGAACCTCAGCAATGCCCAGTTTTGCCTGTTGCAAGCACCAATTATTCTTTTTGCAGATGGGGAAACTGAGACTGCCTCTTGCACTGGGTAATTTATGTAGCCCATATTTCCACTGAGGCCACTGTGTATTGTACACCTCGGCAGAGATGTATTGTAAGTATTTAGTAACAGTCACTACCTGGTCATCCACCTCTCTGGTACCAGGATAACAAATCACACTGAGGGAAAAGTGATTTTGCCTTCCACAATATCCAGAGCACGTCGTGAGGCGAGATCCAAGAGTCCCAAATACCAGTCTGAAATGTACAGGCAGAAGCTTTGACCAAGTTCTTGCATATCCTCATGGGTCCACTGGATCAGGAGTGTTTTCCACTTTCTTCCAAAACAAGATCTAGGACCTGTCAGTTGCAAATAGTTTGTGGCATGTTCACAATAAAAAAAAGTGGTTCCTAACTCAATGAATGATTGAGCCACAGAACATCTTGCTACAGGATGTGGTGGATGCTCATAGCTTGCATGGATTCAAAAGCCCACTAAACACATCGAAGAAAGCATGTCAAACATATGAAGAAGGCATTACATATGAGAAAATGCTTCAGACCATAGATGTCCCTAAACCACAGAGTACTAGAGTCTAAGATGATATTGTGGGAGATTACTAAAATTGCTAGCCTGTTCTTATACTCTTTCCTAGACTTCCACAGTAGGCCATTTCCAAAGGCAACACACCGAGTCAGACAGATCTGCTGTCTATTGTACAGCTGTTCTTTCACTCTGTATACAGGACCCATGCCCAAGTCAAGGCCTAGAGTGCAGCCAAGCAATTAAATAAGAGAAATCCTTCAAACTAAGTTTTTCAGATGCAACAGTGGAGAGTAATGCACCTGTGGGATGAAGATCCCTTCTTTGTGCACGAGAATTATGCTCCCACACCTGGGTTTATATTCATTTGCGCTTGTCCCTGTCACACAGCTGTTCGGATTAGCTGTTATTCTCTCTAGCCCGGGTGTCTCAAAGCCTCTGTCTCCAGCAGTCAGAGACCAGCAGCTGTGCAATCATATCTGCTAATGTATGGGATATAAAGAATCTGTTAAGTAAAACCAAACCAGGAAGGGAGGCGGGGAAGAGATCAGCACAGAGAGAGAAATGGCTCCTGCTAAGATGTGATTAGGGATGCCCCACAACACCCAGCTGCAAGGAACAGGTGAACTCAGCAAACATTTTAAAGCAGCAGAATTAGCCCCTTGTGGGTGGTGTTTGATATGGGGAGGGGAGTGAAAAGCAGGGAGTTAGGAGGCCATGCAGGTGGAAGGAGGGTTTGGTTGCTGCTAGCTGGAGTTAGGCAGTGGTAGGTTTCTGCTGTTACCAGAGTGGGTTGGGTTTTTGGTTGTTGTGGTGTTTTGTTTTTTCCCTCTGTCCTAATTTTTGAAACACCTCCATTTTACAAGGTTCATGTATTTTCCAGCAAGGTACCACGGAGAAGATAATTAGCTAATTTACAATTAGCTACAACAGAATTTGTAATCGCTTCCCCTGTGGAAAGGGCTGTAATCATCATCACAGAGCTGTAGGACTGCTGTGAAAATGGCAATAAGAATGTGCAGCCCAGGCCCCAGGAAACACCCTGCTTTTAGCCTATTGATCCGCCTGATTAGCATGGGTGGAGGGGAGCGGCAGAGTACTCTGGCTTGAGAGCAGAGCCGGTTTGAACTTGCAGACCTGAGTTCAGAGCTCAGTCCAAACTTTCATAATGTTTGGGGCACCTGTGGCTCACCCCTTTGCTCTATACCTCCTCCTTCCTTCTTTGGCCTGAGGATGATATGTTGTCCATGATTGTCCAAAAAATCCCTGAGGTTTACAGCTCTTTTTCACCACTGTGACTTCAGCAGATTCCAAGTCCCAGGGCTTGGGAGTCTGGTGGAGGAAAAGCTGGACATGAGCTGGCAGTGTGCGCTATCAGCCCAGAAGGCCAACCATATCCTGGGCTGCATCAAAAGCACCGTGACCAGCAGGTCGAGGGGGGCGATTCTGTCCCTCTGTTCTGCTCTGGTGAGACCCCACCTGCAGTGCTGTATCCAGCTCTGGAGCCCTCAGGACAAGAAAGACAGGGACTTGTTCAAGCAGGTCCAGAGGAGGGCCACAAAAATGGTCAGAGGGATGCAAAATCTCTCCTATGAAGAAAGGCTGAGAGAAGGCTCCGGGGAGACCTTATTGCTGCCTTTCAGTACTTAAAGAGGGCTTATAAAAAAGGTGGGGACAGACTTGTTAATAAGGCCTCTAGCGATAGGACAAAGGCTAATGGTTTTAAACTAAAAGATGGTAGATATAGACTATACATAAGGAAGAAATTTCTTACGATGAGGGTGGTGAAACACTGGCCCAGGTTGCCCAGGAGGTAGTGGAGGCCCCATCCCAGGAAACATTCAAGGTCAGGTTGGACAGGGCTCTGAGCAACCTGATCTAGTTCATGTCCCTGCTCATGGCTGGGATGGGTCAGATGGATGACCTATAAAGGTCCCTCCTAAACCAAACTGTTCTGTGATTCTCTATGAATCTATGATGGGCACCCTCAGCACTGCCTCCTCTCCCTTCTCTGCTGAGGACCAGTCAGAAGAGTGGGCAAGGAAGATCTGTTCTGCCTCTTGCATCTTCTCTGGTTGATGTGCCGCTTGGCACATCTATACACTGGTATTCTCTTCTTACCTACACCTGCACAGAAAACGTCTCTGTGCTGTTCATTTGTTCTGTCATGGTGCCAAAGAGAGAAGATTAAAGACCTTCCCAGTGCCTGGACCGAGGCACTGCAGCTGGTCCCTCACTGTGTGTGCAAGCAGTGTTTGGGGAGGAGGGGACTAGCAGCAGGGACAAATAATTATTAGCTATATAAATAATGGAATTAATTAGCATCTAGTTTCTGAAACGAAGCCACGCAGCAACCTGGTTTTGATGCTTAGAAAGCCAAAGGCATCAAGTAACATCACAAAGCTGCTCTGGTGAATACCATGCGCATACAGAAGATGCGTGTTCCCATACAGAAATATGCAAATGTCAGTTTTGTTCTTGCACGAAGAAGCACACACACTATCCATAAGTGATGCCCTGGCAATAAACTTGGGATGAAATAGGGAGGCTCATAGGTTTTAGAATAAGAGGTTTTGTGGCTAGAAGGGACCACAGCAATATTCTGGTTCACCCTCCTGACTAGCACGGACCGTGAAGGTAGTAGATCTTAATTTCCATTTTCATTTGTTCATCTTCATTTCCAAGGCCTTGGATGTTATGTTCTAGATGGTAAAGCTGGCTTATACTTTCCTGATACAAGGATTCAACCTTTTTGTTTTTCATGAGGAATATGAGAACACACTTGTATTTATATACTCTTATCTAAATGTACCCCCACACACACACATACATTAGTGAGAGCTATCTGGATAATACACAAACCTATGTCACGCCTCTCTGTGAGTGACCCTAATTTCCCCCTAGTCCCTCAACAATTGCTGTGATTCTTGTTCTTGTCCTCTTGCTCCACAGAGGGTCAAACATCCTGCATCTCATTGTCCTTTCTGTCTCTTTAATTAGTGCCCATCGTCCCCCTTCTTCCTCTCCCTCCCTGTCCCCCCTTCCCATCTCCTCTCAGCACTTGGTTTGCAATGCTCTATTATTTCACCTTTCACGTATGCTGCCTCTTTCGCCTGGGCCCGTCTGACACCTCTGCCTTACGCTCATCATAGAAACATAGCATTTAAATACAAATAGAACAAGGAATAATTTAACCCCTATTTGCACTGGGGAAGGTGCCACGGCTTCATATAAACACAGCCGGGGAAATTTATAGACGCTGTATATTTATCTGACAAGATACATTTCTTCACCACTGTGTGTTGCAACCAGATTTTCCTTATGGGCATAAGCCTCCACAGGTGGCAGAGTGGCCAAGAAGAGGGGAACCTGGTTTCATGGGGATATTGGAAACGTCACCAAGGGGACATCTCTGGGGACTCTGGTTTGCCATTGCTGCAGCCTTTCTCTCCATACCCATTTTCCTGGGTGTAACGGGGAGTGTCGTCTCCTGTTAGCTGATGGCAAAACAGGGTAAACTTCAGCTGAACTTAATTTTCAATGTTATGGGAGTGCCTTAGGTCACTCACAGTGAGGGCTTCTTGATGTACTGGCTTGATTCACCTCCTCGGCTCTTCTGGGCACTACAGCTCAGAGAACTAGCCATCCATAGTTATTTCCATGGGCCAAGCAGGCATGATGGACTCAAGCTGTGGGGAAAGACTGATAATGTGGTGAACACTAATGAGGGGAAAAAAGGTGTAGAGAAGAGGCTTACATGGACATCATATTCAGCACCCACGCTGTGGGGCAGAGACTGTTGTTGTTAAGGACTGCCTCTACAGGAAGACTAGCAAGATTTCTTCACTAACATGTAATATTTGAGTGTGAGATACAAACTGAAACTGTCACTTCAGTGTGTAATAGAAATTTGGACAGGTCCTTCCTGACAAAAGCAAAGGGGAGATGCTCAGATGTGCATCAAGACTTGATGCATGACCGTGTGTGGCCTTGAGGAAGCTGTATAGAATAAGTTTTCATCACACCTGTCTTTAGGCATGCTAAGTAAGCTCACTGTCTTGACTTCCCTCAAAGGGAGGAGATAAAGGCTGCTCCCCATGGCTGCCCAGCTCTCTTGTGTGAGACAGGATGGTACTGTAAAGTACCACTTCCTCTTCCACAGCCATGGGCCAGCTTAAGCTGTAGGACAGAGTCATGCCCACAGCTCATTCTGGGGGCACCCCAGATCATGGGCTTGTGCCCAGCCCTTTTTTGTCCTTCTTTTCTGCACCTGGACAGTGGTATTTCTGTTTTCCTTGGCTGCGTATTCACATTGCCCTGGGGCCCAGGTCTTACGGGGCTTGATCTGAAGGTTTTTTAGCCCTCGGTCCCACAATCTCCAATGGGAATGATAGCATTGAGCTTGGCAATGGAGGTCACAGGGGACAGAGCCTGGCAAGTGCTCTGAAATTCAGATGTGCATCCTGAGATGCATAGATTTGGAATACTGTCTTACTGAAAGAGGAGGAAGCATGGGACTCAGAAGGGTGGTATGGGTGAGCCATGGGTGGTAGGGATGGACCCTGCAGACAGGCAGAGCTGGGGGACAGCTTGATGTGGCAACCATTCCAGGTTTGTGTGCAGTCTAAACCTCTGGTTTCTGTAGGATGTAGAGGGGCCTGAGTGATGATGCAGCAATGTACTGCCCTCCATTCTCATTCGATGACAATGGAAAAATCTGGTGGGGAGTGCATGTGGTGTGCCCACATGCTCAGACACATCCCACTGACATCGGCACATCCTCTCTTCATTTTGTTCCAGCAGTCTCATGGCCTTGTTCAGACATATTCTCAAAGCAGTAGTTGCCCCAGTGCATGGCATGTCACCTTTTTTTTTGGGGAGCTGGAAGAGCAGTGTAAGGGGGCACTCAGGGTGTAAAAGGATCATACAAGCCCATTAGAGGATAAACTCATTAGCCAAGATGAGAAATGTGCTAAATGGTCCCAGCTGCTGGACTCTTTCCTCTCTCCTCCTACCTGAGATGTGCAAGGGGTGCTGTTAAAATATACTGCTGAGCTCCGTGGCAGGGCTGGGACATGAAAGGTAAATGCAGCACTTCATCAGAAGAACCTCTCAAAGAAAAAGGCTTGTTAAACTGACTCATTTTTTATCAGCCAAGTGTGTGATTGTGTAGATTTCTGAGATGGCAGATGTTACAAATAATTCCCCTGTCAAACCAAGGCACAGTTTTTCAGGAGGGAGACAGGGTGCTGATTTAGGGACAGGTCTGGAGGTGACGTCCAGGCAACACTGAGCCATGGGGGGCCCCTTCATGTCACCTCCCCTGGAGTCCCTGGGGAAGGTGGTCCTCACCCCTGGCAAAGCCTGCTCCTGTTGGACTGATGGCTGCCTTCTGGGTGGTTCACCAAAGCACCACATCTTCTGCCAGCCAGCTCTGGGGACAGGCATCACCACTCCTAGTGTCCTACAGAGATGCAGAAAAGAGGGCTAAAGTAGTAATGATAATTTAAAAAAATATAAAAGAGAGTATAAAATTAAGTGGTTCCTAAACACCTGGTTTTAGCTTTGCATAAACTAAACCAGACAAGGCAGTTTCAGGGCAGTTCCACACTAGAGAGTTTTGCTGACAGAGTAGGGATGTGATTTTTTTTAATGATACATTTATATTAGCAAAAAGCCTGGTGAAAATACTGTTACACAGCTATAGGAGTACTTTTGCTGATGCAGCTTATTTCAGACAGGGGAAACTGTATAAAGTACAATATAACAGATGCTTCCTCTGTGCTGGAAGTATTTATGAGACACAAACTTTCTAGGCAAAATCTTTTGACAGTGGTGTTCCCAGTTCATTCCCACTGGCCCTTCCTAAAATATCTCCCATTTTCCATGGCAGCTGATCTCATTCTGTAGGTGGGTTATCCTCCAGTATCTGGACAACCATTGGAGTTTGGACTGGACTCTTTCTCCAAGGCTTTGTCTAGCCCTAGGCCGAAAGATGCCTGACAGAGTGCAGACTCAACTTCAGTAGCTGCCTTATAAGGCTTATACCTCACCTCTGAGAGTCTCTTTTGCAGGTCAGTTTGGCCATCAAGAAAACAAACCTCTCAGATGTCCAAAGCACCTTCTTTTGAGGTGGGAACAACCTACACGGTGCTAGTTAGGTGTTTGTGCATCATTAAGGCCTGAACTTCGCATTGCCAGCAAAGGCCCTCGAAAAGTCCCTTTGTTTAATCATTTCCAACATAAAGTAGGCATATTTCTTGCTTCTAACATGTCTTTTGGAAGGTTACCCCCATTTTTTCTCCACGACCAGAAATACACATGTACACTTGTCAACCTATTTTTCCTACCATTTGAGCAGCCTCACTGAAGGCAACATAACTCCTCATTTTCTGTGGGCAGTACACTTTTTGTTCACGCGGATAACTCCACTGCAGGATTGAAAGTTCCTAATATTCTCACTCGATATCCACTGCATGAAAAATTATCCTCATCTAAGGCTATAAAGTAATTTGCCAATTTGCAGGTGCATCTTGGAGAGGGGAATTTTGATCAAACACTGGTTGAAGCAGAACAGATTGCTTACACCAATGATTTATTGGTGAACAAAAGTGACATAAATCGCCCAGTTAGTCAGCCAGAAAAGGACTGTTGCAAATTTTGTTCAGCTTTAGGTTACCATGAATTAAAAATAAATAATTTTTTAAAATCAAACTATTTATTTATTTATTTACATATATTTATTCAAATTGGTTACATCTGCTCTGTAAACTGCTCTGAAAAAAACTCTTGGTTCACACATTTACATAGTGTTTAATGAATGATAAATAAGACATTTATGAATCATGTGCAAATGGCCTGTTTACATACACAATGTAAACTATGTAAATTTCTTTTTTTCTTCTCTTGGTGTAATGGTACTAGTCTATGAACATAAATCTGATCTAAAGACATCACTTGGTGTCCTCTGAGATGTTTCTACCAACTCAGCAATCATTAGTTTGGTCGGTTTTCACCAACATTTTCTGAAGATGTTTCATTCTGGACTGAAAATCTCCATACTTGGTATAAGTCCAAGTATAAATAGCCTTCCTCATTCAAAATACAATTATCTACTAGGAGACCACATCCTGCTTTGACATGAAATAGCACCTGCCTGAGCTATCTCAGAAATTAGTAATCACATATGTTAACTTTACATTTCAAAAAACAATATGTTTAAAAAACTTTGGGCTTATTTCAAATGAACTTTAAAAATATATTAAAAAGCTCATCCATACTTGTAGGTATGTGTCTGTGAGCGGGTATGAATGACAAATCTCCATTTACAGGCTGTGGCTTCCATAATATCCTGATTTAAAACAGCTTATGTTAAACAGTTTTCCTGCAACTGATTTAGTATTGTGAGGGTTACTAACTTATGTTATTTTTCATTTGGACTTTATTTCTGTGTGCTATCTTTATACATATTCCTTTTGGATCACAGTCTAAGCAATGTTTTCATTCCAGTTACTGCAAGGTGACTGCAAAAACTGATCAGAAAAAGATGATTTGGAAGAATTCAGTGCCTAGATTTTGAGAAGCAGTTAAAGATTTTATGCATAACCAAGTGCTTTTTGTTTGTTAGGTTTTTGTGTTGTTTTTTTTTTAATTGCCAAATTATTTTCAAGTACTCATTGAAAGCCAGATGCTATTAAGGTTTTTTAAGCCAGCCTGAAATGACTAGCAGTTTCTGAAATATGTCACCTGAATGAAATCACCGTTTGTTTTCCATGTGATACTGAGCCATCTCAGCTTTCACATCCCTCCTGAAATATGGTAAGCATCTCTTTATTTTGTTCCAGAAGACAGAAAACTCTTTGTGGGCATGCTCAACAAGCAGCAGTCAGAAGATGATGTGCGCAGGCTATTCGAGGCATTTGGCAACATTGAGGAGTGCACAATCCTTCGGGGACCCGATGGCAACAGCAAAGGTAAGGTGATCGCTTGTGGTGCACTCTGGCTTTAGTGTCAAGCTAGACTCATTCTCAGTGTATATATCATTTTCTGGTGTGACAAAGCCACTAGGTAGCCTCCAGGACAGCACCTTTTACATTAGGAGGGGTCACATTTGCCAAGGGAGGCTACTTCTTTGCCAGTTGCTGTCTGCTTATGCATGAGAGGAAAAAGATGATTGCACTTAAAAACACATGCCCTGCAACGAGCTATGCCTCATCGCTTGCAAACTGATGCCTATTGCTGTCTGCTCGCAGGCAGAGTGGGCCCTCTGAACACAGGGCCTTCACTTTCACTCAAGATGTGCTCTCCTCACCCACCCTGTTGAACAGGTCAATTCTTTCTTTAAACAAAGCCAGGTTGCTACTTTACATCTTGACTCACCAGCTCCACCACCAGTTCTGCTTATTTCTCACTCACCAGCCCAGGTCTTCCCCTTCTTCAGTTGGTCTTTGTATGGATACACACTGGTCAGTGATCATAATTGCAAGGGTACAGGTGCTGATTTAAATACTACACTCAGTAGACATTCCCTGTTTGAAACATGCAAATGCTTCATTGTACAACTAGATGTTTTACCTCCTTCTGCCACTTTTTGGCATCGATTTTTACCCAGACAGCACAAAGGATCTTTTTCTACAGCCCAGATGTAAGAATGAGGCTTCTCTCTTGAATGTGTCATTATTTTTCCCATTACTCTCTAGGCAAAGTAACTTCAATTTGAATAGGAAGCCCTCTTCTCTTGATGGTATAATTTGTCCATTAAATATTGATCAGCATATAATACATCATAAATTGTGCTGGAACATGCAGCACCAGGGAAGAGACCAGTTCTACTGACACAGTTCTTATCTCACTGGATATTTTGACATGGGACAACATCAACCAGCATATTTTTGCAACACAGAGGCAAAAAGTCCAAATCACAGTGATGCACTGGAGAAAGATATTGCTATTCCATAAAATCACTGATTGCCAAAAAAGACTTCACACCAACTTTATAGGGCAGCTGTTTGATATAAGTCAGAAAAAGCTCAGCCTTCCTGATACAAATGGTTGAAAATAAATTGTGGGCACCTTTCTTCAGTTGTATGGCTACTTTAGTTTCATGACACCCGAAGATGGGGGCTGTCCCACTTGAAGGCTACGTTGGCCTATAAGAGCTCCAGCCATCATAATGGTAGGCAGTTAAGCACTCCATTCACTGAACAAATCAGTACATTGGGGAAAAACAAAAATATATGCCTGTTTGGCTCCACCTGGAATTGTACAGAACAAAATCTAATGACAAAGGAGTTAAACAGAGTAATAATAAAGTCAATAATGTCTGAGGTCTGTAAGAAACAGGTTCCAAAGGAGATCCAACCCACAGACTTTTATTCATACTTGCTCATATCTTTTTTTTTTTTTTGTTCTTAAACAATTTCATTGTATGTCTGAATCTGAGTGGCAGCTCCATATTGCTAACCAGTTTAATTATTAGAGCTAGCGGGCTTCAGTCTCAGGCTCGCATTTCACTGAGCTGTTCAGGATCAATACTGAGCCTTGACAGAGTTAATATTACAAGCTTCCATTTGCTGGTGCTATTTCTGAGAATGTGAAGCTCCTAATTTACACACACACAGTTACATACACGCACACAGAGCAGTCAATCCAACAGAAAACTTAAGGCTAGTGCCCTTATCTTAGGAGACAGTCAGGCGAGCCACAACTCCCACAAAGTTATTCCCAGTCTGTACTGTTTTCCATCTGCTAGAAACCAATATGTGACACACATTGCGTGTGAGCTACTTATTTTGGGTAAAACCCATAAGGCTTAAATTCCATCTAAACTGAGATTTAAGCAGATTGTCTAAGTGCCAGATAGCAATCAGATCCCACAGACTTCAATCCTACCCAATCCATTATGTGAAGCCCTACCAGGCATCCCTGTGGTGAGCCTCTGAGCCCTCCAGGTACCTCAATGCAAGCAATACCCTCAGAAGGTAGGGCCTAGCTTCCCACTTTAATGCCACTGCAGTCAGTCACATCCAGAAAGGTGCCTGAACCTTGCCTGAAGCCATGGGAGATGCTCTGAGCCATGAGGTTCCCCCTTCATGGGGCTGCAGAAATACATCGTCCCAGAGTCACTCAGGGGTAGCCACAGCGGCTGGAGCACACAACCACGTAGTAGAAGAGCTGACACAGAGGCGATTCTCTGCCTGAAGGGGAATGCAGAGCCTGACTCTCCTGGGAGAGGAAGGAGCCTTCCTGCACCACTCCAGGTAAAGCTCACCAGTGTGCAGCCAGGAGCGCAGGAGCCCTCAGGTGAGAAAGTTGAAGTGGATCAAGCTCAGCAAGCCAGCAGGACCTACAGGGTCTGCACTGCTGCTCTCTAGACATCCTCTTCCTCCCTCCCCCCTCCTTTTTTCTTCTTTCCATTCAGCAGCTGTCTACTTCAGTAACTCAGAAAGTAAAGATTTCCCACAGCACCACAAGTTCCACAAGAGGAGTCTTAACACCCTATGCAATTACAACCTTATGCCCTGACTCTGCAGTCTTCTCCAAGCTGACAAGACAGTCAGAGCAGCCCTTTCAGCTCTATAGTCTGGAAATAAGGAAAGAAAAAGTATTTGAGCACATGTATCTCCCTGTTCAGCGCACGTTATATATCTCTCTGTGTCAAAATCCCTTCAAACTCCAGATCTGCTCCTGTCAATGGGACACCATTGTTCTGAGGAGGTTGGTATGACTCACATCCTCAACTCATAAGATCCTGGAGTGAGTTCTGGTAAAAATGGGAAGGAAGAAGATTATGTGCACATTTGATGTTGCGTACAGAAGCCATCCCATTGAACACACAAACAGAAGGGCCAAAATGTTGGGATCTCTACTATTGCCTTGCCACCATACACCAGTGAAAGCTGAGTTTTCACTTGCCTTGCTGCCTCAAAACCTACTGGAAGCAGTAGGAGGGATCCCATTAACATCTTAGGCATTAAACAAGATAAATGCTTGTGGCTCCCTTCATTCCCACCTTTATCCAGCTCCACTGATCCATCAAGTTCCTCAGCACAGGGGTGAATTTCACCTGAAGAGAGTGAAGCCTTCAACATGACAGCAGCATTGCAGCCAAAAATCCTGCTCAAAAGCAATGGGTGACTGGAGCTGGAAAGCTTTTGTGTATTTGCTAATCAGCATCTTTTTTTTAGAGGCAGAAAGTACAAAAGCATCTCTGCAAATAATTAAACACCCTAATTCTGGATTATCTCTGATTAATGAAGAGGAAGGCACAGTATCTCAGGAGCCTGGGAATGCTGGGCTGCGATTATGTCATAATTGATCCCTATTGTTTCCAGCTGAAGTTTATCTGTCTCATTTTCTCATGATTGTCTCCTCTCAGCTCCTTATAAATTAGATCCAACTATTAACAACAATCCTTGTGCTTTTTCTGAAATATAGTCTGAGCACAATGCTGAGGGGGTAATGCAAAGTGAAGGGCTCCTAACTGTAAGCTAATTTCATGTATGTGTGTTATTTTTAGAAAGGGCTATTACCGCTTTCTTCAATCTCACTTCTATCAGTCTGCAGTGATGATTCTGGGTACCCTTGGGGCTTAGTCTTGAAGTTTGTAAGTAGTGTGTTCTAGTGCTTCAGTTTTCACCCTGCACTGTATAGATCCATAAGGGTGTGGCGTACCTTCTAAAGATTCTGCAAAGGGAATAAAAGAGAGCTGTCCCATTGTCAGGACTGGCATCCCCTGTGCAGTGATCTGTACTCCTTGAGGGAAACAGCTAGGGCTTTGCAAATTGATTAAAAGCTCAAAAGTCTTGGTAGTAATAGAAGGGGATGGAAGCCAGAACTTCTCAGATCTCTCCCAGTCTGTTCCAAAAACCGCCTTAGCATATGGAAATTACTCTTCCTCTCTCTGAGTCAGTTTGCTTGTAGTTAAGAGTGTTAGCAATACTTTCCCCCACTCCAGTGGTGCATGTGACCCTTTGAAGTGTTGATCATTTCTGCACTCTAGCACATATTCATAAATGCACCTTTCATTCCTAAAACCTTATGTAAGAGTTCAGTGAGAGATTCCTCACATGGTAATGCAGGCCAGAGAAACACTGCCTATGTTTTTCTAATGTTTAGAGGAAAACACCTATACAAGCACTGGCTCTGTAGCTCACGGTGAAAGACTAAGATTCAAATTTTGATGGTGGCAAGATGGCAATCATCACATGCAGATCTCTCTCATCCCAGCTTTTTCATGAGAAGATATCCTATGTTTTATCAGACCAAAGCTGCTTGAAGCTGAGGCAAGCTCTGAGCAGTTTGTCATGGAGCTCTAACAGGCAATGATATGATAAGGTACCTTGTGGGTTTGGAGTAACCTGAATGCCTTCTGTACAGCTGGCTTGTGGCTGTTTTTAACAAGTATGTGTATCTTTCTGATAACTTTTTTACACACTTCCTTATTGTTTTTCATAAGGCCAGACGGGAGAGCATTCAGCATTAAGTCCGATATAAATAATAGTAAAGTCATTTTCACTCAATAAATTGTAAAATTGTGCAATGCTGCCATTGGAAGCTGTGGAGGTCAAACGATAAGTGGATTCAAAAGGGATTTCCTAAGTTTGGGTCCATCAGTTCCCATTACAAGCAGTGTGAGGATTCTGGATATAGGTTTGCCTCAGAAGGTCCTCAGGCTGCTGACGATTGGCCTTTGGGAAGGAATAACCAGGAGCATGTTTGCTTGTTATACATCCTCCTCTACCTTCTTTAATGGCCAGTTCTGAGGACAGGATACTCAGCTAGACTGACTTTCATGGTACCAATGCAACCTTTCTTATGTTCCTCTTTTTCCTCTTCCAGGGTGTGCATTTGTGAAATACTCTTCACATGCGGAGGCCCAAGCAGCCATCAATGCCTTGCATGGCAGCCAGACAATGCCGGTGAGTAGCTACAGAGCATGGGCAAGTGAGGATCGGCCCAGCCTTTCCTGTCCTGTGGCCTGATTGAGGAGGAGGGATGATTATCTATGCTCTGCAACTCCTGTTCTGAGAAGGATGGATAACAGCTCAGGCGTGCAGTTCCTAGGGTGTCCTTAACTCATCGGTGGAAAGGCCAGGATGACATTGTCATTTCACATAGGCGCAGAACCCCAAGGGGTGTTGTGTTCTGTCACCAGCAGTTTTGATGACTTGAAAAAAAGACATATGGTTCACAGATGCCAAAAATATTGGGTCAAACTCACCGTGAGTGTAACTTTTCAAGTTTCAGAGGGATGAATCAAACAGAAACTTGTGTCTAAGGGTGTCTTTGTTTTCCCTCCCCAAAGAGTCCCTGCCTCTAGATGAAGCATAAAAAACTTTTTGCCAGCGTTCAGCAGAGAGCAGCATGTTCACATAATGGCACTAGAATTCAGAGACAAATCACACAGTGATGGGCATCTCTCACTGCTACTACAGAAGTGCGTACCTAGGCATAGATGTGGTCCCCCACATCCAACTTCTGAAAGACAGTCAGATCAACTACTAAATCTTCCAGGAAACATTTGAGGGATCTTTCCACTTAGATAAATATCTAGCAATACGGGGTTTCAAGACCAATACTTCAGGAAAGTAGAAATGGAAATGTATTTTCTATGGAAAATTATATTTGTACACCATCACACAGACCCAGAGGAATGTAAGGCCTTCCACTGTCAGCAAGGAAAGACAATCTGGTCCAACATGTTTTGGTTTATTATAATAGTACATTATTTTTATTACAAATTATTCACAGTGGAAATCATGAAAGGCTAAGAAGCATGCTGACAATTTGGAAGGGATGCAGGAAGCTCAGTAAAAGATATTTAAGAGTGTAAAGTATCCCTTTCAGTAAGAGACTGTAAATTCATTAATTTATCTAAATAAGTTCAAAGTGGGCTTGGCAGATTTTCTCTAGGACTTTGTAAGGACAAAAATGGAAAATTCTTTACAGGGGAAAAGGTTTCTAAAAGTAGCAAATCATCAAGATCTCATTTTTTTGGAACCCTGTCTTACACAAATCAGATTAAAAATAGTACAAGTTTACCAGTGATGCTATTGAAAAAATGTTATAGATGGGGGTCTCATTTTTTTTAAGTATTACAATACTTTTAGAAGTTTCTTCCTAAAACACTCCTTCTAAGAAAACCAGATGTGGGGCTTGATGCTGACATCTCATAGTGAAATATTACAGAAATCTTTCCTGAGACAGGTCAAAGAGGAACTTTTAATGACTTTCTTTCAAACTTTGACCCAAAGTTATAACGTGTATAAACTGACATCAGGCATTGTAGTTCTATAGGGTGTGGTACCACAAAAATGTGTAAGAAAAAGTCAGTTCCTGTCCCAAAAATCTTGCAAACTCAGATGACAAAAGTGAGAGAAAGATGGGAGAAAACAGGAAAAACCCAAGGAGAGTTGAAGATTTTATCCAGATCTACTATATCCAAAATATCCTCATCCTTCCCCAGCCCTTATCTTTCCTATTTTCAGCACACTTTAGATAAGAAAAAATACTCATCTCTTGACCACTTGGGAGCAAGATTCTGTTCCATCCTGCTGACATCAGCCGAACTTAGGATGTGCAAAACAGTCAAGAATTTGGCCATTGCATCAATCAGTTTTTATGGGACTTTTTTCCTGTTGACTTATTTGACTCAAATACCTGTTCTAGAAATGTTCCTGAATAACCACATCTGGGCATCTGAAAAAGCATCACAGTTTAACTCTTAGATGCAAAACCCAGATATATAATCGAGTTCCTATGGCTTTACAAGTTTCTATGAATTGGCTGAGCCTCAGCAGCATTCCACATACCTACTCTCATTTCACAGGGAAAGCAAGTAGAAGATTATTAATTTCATCCTCTTCCTCATAAGCTAAGTTATGTAGCGTTGCCTTGCATGTCCCACGAGCTATAAGCAGGCACATGGGCAGTTACCATGGCTCAGCAGACTAGTTTGGACCTGTCGAGTGACTGCCACTTGATAAAGACATTGAGCACACATTGTTTTTCCCACAGGGCCTCAAAATGCTTAAAGTACTTGCATAAGATGGGCCAAATCCTACAAGCAATCTCTGTTCCCAGTCTCATTTTCATGGTGCTTCAGGGTGTGCAGCTTCTTTCAGGGCTTGGAAGTTCACAGAGAAATGCAGCCACCTCGTGGTGAGATGGCGATGTAGTCCTCGTCCTTGGAAAGGAGGGCTGCATTGCTGCCATCTTCCTTCAGTCCCCCCTCCCATTTCTCTCACCATTAGGACTGGCCTCATTTGTCCAACTGCGATGCCAACTCAAAGTTGTTCCTGTGGTTCAGCCAATTTAAATGTCTCTTGCCTTGTCCTCGTGTACTACCAACGGGGCATCCATCATCATTCTTGTCAGGTCTCGAGCCATTCGTTCCTGCGGCAGACTCCTGTTTCTCCACAGCTGTCAGGATTATTGCTCTACTGTGACTTCCTGTTCACACAACATATGTTGCCTAATAGTTTCAAAAGGCAACTTTCTTTTATGAAAGTTTTTTTCTTTTTTTTTTTTCTTTATTAACCTTTCCTTGGACAGCTGCCTGACCGTCATCCGTCACAAGCCCACTTCTCTATGCAAGTCACTTTTTTCTTCTAAGCATCCACCAAACAGGTCTACAGCCTTTCGATATTCACACAATCAATTGCTTTTAGAAATAACTTCCCCAAAATACCTTATTTTTGAGCAGACCCGAAGTTCCTTCTGTATCTACCTGCCAAGAGAGCTTTTTGGGGTCTTTTTAAATCATATTGCCTATCAATTCACCAGGTTTACAATAGTGTTTTACTTGACCTCCATGTCCTCCTTTATGAGAGACCCAGATTTTAATGTACTTTTGCATGTATTTATAAAGTATTTTTAACAATTATATGCCCTGTTCTTTCAGCTTTGGTTACTCTGTCCCCTCCTGTCTCTCTTCCCCATCCATATAGGGTCATAAACAGGTCTCTTCACTTTATTCTCTTCCTCTCCTCATACAAGCTTTGTCCCTAGCAGCCTTATCTACCAACAAAAATTCAGCTACTATTTCTATAGTGACAGCTTGCAGATCTAACTTCTCTACTACAGGACTGACTCCTGTCCAAACTAAAACCTTAGCCTGTCCTTCCAGCATCTCCTAGTGGATGTCTAGCTGTCAGATCAAGCTCAATAAGTTTGAAACAGAGCTCTTGAACTTCTCCTCCCAAAACCTGTCTCCTCTCTCCTCTACCTCCATTCTCAGTCACTGTGGACAATGTTATCAGCCTACTTGTCAGTCACGCTCCTACCTAGGCATCATCTTCAGCTTGGCTTTCTCCTTCTCTCCATGTCTCTATATTCAGGTGACAGCCAAATGCTGAAGAGTCGTTCTGCACATCTAACACATCTAAGATACAGCCTTGTCCATCCGCCCATGCAGAACAGACTCTCCTCCACACTTCGTCATGCATACCTAAATTGTAGCAGCCTTTCTCCTACCCAGAAAGTACACAGGGTTAAAAACTATACTACTGTTGCACATTTTTCACCATCCCACCCACTATGGCACCTCAGAACTCCTTTTGTAATTAATTCCTGGAAGGGGTAAAATAGTGCTGCTATCTATGTACTCTGCATAGAGGTGAGAAGTGAAGAGTATGATTCATTTCGTTTCATTTTGACAGACTAAAAGTTTGTAATCTACTCTAAACATCTTCTACAATATCTACAGAAAGGAGATAGAGAAACATTTCTAGAGATTTGTGCATTCTTTCTTTTATCTGTCTGTGCTAGGATGGGCTAAATCTCCTTCTGGGCATGCCTTCCCCTTTCATTAATTATAATGGAGATCTCCATAACGTCATTAGACTGAATACCTGAGGTGGGACTCATCTCACCTGGTTTGAGACATCCAGAAGCTAAGAAACTATGTTTGAGGTTGTCATCTAAGTGTTTGTCATCTAAGTTCCTATTATAATTAATAGAGAGAAATAGATACCTCCAGAGGAATTTTATTTTACAGAAATAGATTTAGAAACCTGTCAAACAAAAACCCAATTAGAAATGTGCATTTTGGGTCATTTTAAACATCGGATTCCTATGGTCTGCCAAAACAGTGGCTCTTCATCTGAAGTGCAACTTAGAATGAAAAAGGACCCATACTGCTTGAAAAAAAAAAGCCAACTAAAAACACTTGCTTCATGTGGATGTCTCCGAATCTACAACTGCCTTTGCTCACCAGTGATACACCCTTGCCACCCTGAAATCCTTCTGCTGCACTTGTCGCTGCCACAGTAATCTTGCTGTAGCTAAAGATCTAGGGTGACTCTATATCAGTTGACATTAACCACCTACAAGTCAGATATTAAAGCTACTCATCTGACCTCTCTTCTGATGGTGATTCCTCCCACATACTTCGGACACGTACTTTAAGATTGCTTGACTGAGCCATGGAGGCATCTGCCTCCTTACTGAATATGCAAGGAGTAATCACCTTAGAGCAGACACCTAACTTCATGTCCAACGCAAGGTAAGCTGAATCCCATTCTGGGTGTTTGCTACCCAACTAAAGCAGTTTGGGAGTCAGAAAGCAGGCGTCCCACATCTGAGTCCTCTGACTCCTGATCCATTAGGTGTTCTCTGAAATTGCCTAACGCACTGATTGTCAGCACTATGTTCATCCTATATCTTTCTTTAATTGATTAAATTTAAGGCTCTAGAACCATGTAACGTGGCTTCCTCCATCACACAGGCAAACACCTCTTTTGTTTTACTGTAGAAGTGTTCATCAGCTTGGTTAAACCACAGCATTTCTTCTACGCCCAGGTAATAGCATCCCAAGTCTATCTATACTGGCTGAACATCTTCCTGGAAAAGTACTTTTTTCCAGATTGAATTCTTGATTTTGTGAAAAGAAAGGAAAATGTGTGACTTGGATACAAGCCCTGAACAGATGTCTGCCTTCCAGAGAAAGATTCAACTTAGTTGAACTTAAATTAAAAAAAATAAAAAGCAAACCAACCAAACAAACAAAACCACAAAAAAAGTAATGCCACCCAAAACTTTGTTAACTTAAGGTCTTTCATTTCAACGCTTTTTGTGCAGCTCTTATCAATACAAATGACAAAACCAAGTTCAAATCTCTGTTAAGGAACAACCTCTACCAAATTATGCAGTTATTGTTCAGTGTTGTTAGGCGACAGACTGATTAGATCTCTAATTGTTGTATTTACTATTTTTTTAATATATCAAGAAAATATGAATGACATAACATCTTGAACAAGGTGGGCTTGCAGCCTCTACCTGCCATGTCCTTTGGAAGTTCACCCGTGGCACCAAGCTTCCCAACCACACACAGTTAATCATCAGATGAAGGGATTATCTTCTCGCTTTATACAATGCGCTATCTACCCCCTCGAACTGTAAAAGATTGCCATTAATTGAGCTAGAGGAAATTTTCACCTATTAAGTTTACCACATGAGAGTGACTTAAATATGAGATTATTAAAAATTGCCCTGAGAAACCAATATCATTTCAATATGTCATGTGCAGTGGCCCTCTTTCAAACTAATGGCAAATGGGAAACCAGTTTCCATCTTCCTGGTTTTGGATGTTTAGGCACCCCATCAAAGAAAGCAACCCCAGCTCATGTTTATGACTGCTATTATTATTGCTGTGCATTCCTACTGTGAAGTTATGACTTTGCAAAGCACTATGAAGTTGCCTTCAGACACAGTCCTGTTATGGAAACTGGCCAAGCAGCTGTTCTAACCCCCTGTCAACACAGCAGAGGAATATTTAGGTGAATTAGGTGTGGAAGGAAAAGCAGTCAGAGTCTGCAGAAGGAGATCTGAGCAGGCGCAGGAAAGAGGAAAATAGGCCTTCATGGGCATGATGAAGTTGTAGCCCAGGCACTTCGCTTGCAGAACGGCGGGGAAGCGGCTGTTATTATGCATGCACGCTGGCACAAAAGCGCTGAGTCTGCAGAAACTCCCTGGGAGGAGCAGCATGGCAGCTCCGGTGAGTGGGGGGCCACAATGCCATAGATCAGCTGAGGTATTTTTAACAATTATTTTGATATAAACAGCTCTGAACTTGAGGAGCTCCATGTAAATGGGAAGCAGTGGGGCTTGTAATTAGATTTGTGTACACTTTCATAAATTGCTGGGAAACATCAAAGCCGTGATAGAAGGCTGTGGTGCACTTTATTTCCTTCTTCTGTTCTTCTGTTAATTGAATGGTTGATGTGTGGATAGGAAGTGTTGGCTTCGCAGAGTACTATTTACAGACCCGCTGACAGCTGCACTGTGAAAATTAACAGGAACAGAGCAGCCTCTGTCACAGCTCTTCCCATGAGAGACTTGCTTCAGATTGGATAATTTCCTTCATAGAAGAAACTTTCCTCATCTCTCCTCCCTTCTTTGCAAATACACATCCAGCTGCACATTCCCCTTCTCCTTTCAAGGCTCATGGCAGCCTTTAGTGCTCAGAAGGAGGGTTTGTCATTTCCACAAAGCTGGGGGAGTTTGACTGCAGTTCAAAACTTGTATCATATTCCACTTCCAGCAAGACACATCTTCAATAAGTCAAGCAAATTTGTGAGCCGGATATGTGGAGACACAGCTTCATGTTTGCAGATCTTACTTCATCATCAAGGAACCTGCTCTTCACTCTCTTAGAAACTCTAGAAGATTTCCTCTCAGACTACTACTGTTAGAAATATGGTTATTATTGGTCTTATGTGGAATTGCTATGTACTAAGCGCCACACAAACCTCTTACGTGAAAGTTCCCACACTCAGCATCTTACCAACTAAAGGCCAGGGTTGACCTGGCTGAATTACATCAAAGTGTTGGTCAAAGTATAAAACTTTGGGGTCATCTGTAATCTTATCATCTAGACTTCTCTTACAGTTGATGGAGAGAGACTAACTCCCCAGAGAGACATCTGTCTGAAGTAATTGATGGTTTAGAATAGACAACCCAAAATGGCTACAATTAGGTCATCCAAATGTCTCTCTAAGGAACAAGACACAAGAGATAAGCAAAAGAAGCAACAATACAATGTCTGGGAATGAACTGGTCTTATACACAATTAATCAGTATATCTAGCCAGTTCATAGCCAAAGTCACAACAATTCTTGTTCCTGGTCCCAATAGAGAGATAATAATCAGTGGATACCTGAGCATCTAAATCTTAATATTTACTTAAATCTGGAAAACATAGAATTAAGAATGGCAAACTTGAAGACATCAGTCCACCACCTCATTTCCCAAGGGTGTCTTCAAAATATCCAGGTAAGACAAACAGAACCTTAGACAAACCCATAACACGAACAGAAAACACTTAAACAGACCATGATTCAGAGTATCAATTAACCAACAAAATTTACTTTCAATTAGATTCCAGCACAGGCTCAAGCCCTCAGTTAATAAAAGCCACCTTGTGACAGTCAGTAGAGAGAGAGAGTTGCTGACCCCCTTAGGCTGTCAGGGTAAATAGGAAATGGGAAAGTCATTAGACTTTTAATTATACGTGAACACAGAAACATTGGTGGGGCAGATTTTCAAAGGTAATTCCAGGTGAAAGTCAGTGAGAGTCCTGTATTTAAGAGCCCTTCATGCCTCACAGCTGAGTTTGCCCTAAAGTTACTTGCCCAAGGTCACAAAGTCTAGGGGTGGAGTAGGGTATTATCAACACAAGTCCATCTGCTCAAATTAATGCAGAAGGCTGAGGCCTCATTTTACGCTGTTGATGTTGGAGAAGCTGATGGAAGACAATGGAGATGCCAACTCAGACCCATTTTTTTTCTCTTCAGTATTGATGTTCTGCTCTTTAAAATGCTTGGACTACATGCAATGTCTTTGTATAACACACAGACTGGCTTATTTAAGTCAGGGCAAGGCACAGCACAACCATTCCTTCTATTAAAAAATAAAAATATTCCAGGAAACCATTCATGACTCACCAGGAGCAGGCCTGGCCCTCCTTCCAGTAATAAATGATTTTTCTGAATATGCTACCTAAACATCATTTATAAAGTCAGGTGCTGTCCTTTGGGGTGAAAGAAGCAACGGATGTGTAATACCTAGATGTTAATTTGTGGTAATTTTTTCCATCAAAATCCAATGGCTTTTGATAGTTCAGCCTCGCTTTCCTTTGGGCAGCAGATTCTGGCTGGAGGGAGACCAAGGTTCATAAACCATCCCACCCCACTGCTACCACCAAGATTCTACAACCTTCAGGCTAGCAGTTTCACAGTGTTACCTTAATTTCCTTTAATTCTTTCCATAAAAAATAAAATCATAGGATCGTGTTCGTTGCCTACCCCCTTGTTCCATAAATGAACTAATAAATCACATGTTTCTGGGTCCCAGAATGGAAATACAGGCAGCCCAGCTGCCTCATAGAAGGCATGAATCATACTGGTGCCAAACCCAGGCTTTACTCCTCTAGTCATATCTCCATAGCCATGCAGGCACCTGACAGGACAGTGAAGAGACCCATGGGACACAACAGGCTTCACTTTCCATCTTCCCTGGGCTTCCTCGGTCCCTCCAAACTGCAGCATTCATTGCCTCCAAATGGGATAAGAGGGATAACTGCTCATGAGCTGCACAGCCTCACTCTAGACAAAAGGCTTTAACTGGCACCACAATGTCTCTGTACAGGTCCAGGGGGAGTTGGAACCAAACCAACAGCCATGGAGGTGGCCAGGGGAAAGCAGGAGGGGGACTGTGCCACTGTCGAGCGTTGCCCAAGTCCTGGCGCTGGCAGCAGCCCCTGCGAGGCTTGCTGCATGCAACACTTGTCTGGATGAGATTAGGACTTGCGGTGGCTAAAATAATTCACAACCGCTGACCTTTCTGGCATATCAGAGACATTATTAAGCCTCCAGCCTGGGAGGCACAAAACATATCCTGCCCAGCAGGGGCGTTCCCAGCCTACTGGAGTGATCTCCACCAGGCATCACTGCCTTCCTCTAACAAGAATATGCTCTTCCCACTGCATTGGGGAATGAAGATATCAGTGTTAGGTCTTTACCTCTCTGCTTGCTTTGCGGGGGGCTGTGGTGTGTGGGCTGTGTGTTCTTTCTTCCCACCTCTTCCCTTTCTTTTTATTTTGCTCTGAAACTCATTTACATCAGTGAGATCTTTCTTTTTAAGTGAGCTCTGGAGCAACATTAAATTGCTCTGGACGCTTCTGTTTGTTTCCGTTTAATCTACCCCTTCCCAGCCCTGTTCAGGTGCATAGTCTGGACTGATAACACACATTCTTGTAAGGAAAACAGAAAGACCTTAGTAATTGGTAGATTGCTATTCCTATCCAAAACATAGCCAGCATTAAGTGATTCAGTACCTATTACCCATTTGGGTTTTGCAAAGATCAAAATTAATTTTTAAAGGACAAAGCTATATTTAGATCAAAACAATAACTTTTAGATAAGACCCTCAATTGAAGTCTGCACAAATTCACAAATGTGAAGCATGCACCAGACGTGCTCCAGGCCTTTGCCTCAGATGTCCCCTGACAAGTGAAATCAGGTGGAGAATATGCTTGACTTCCCATTCCAAATGTCTGTGTCGTACTCAAAGGAAGAGTGGTTGTTAAGTCTCACCCAGCAGCAAGGAGGTTCATTTTGGTCTTGGTGGAGTGGAATGCAGTAAGGGCAGATACTTTAGCATAAACCTACTTTTTATTCCACCAAAACCAGCAGAGCTTCACTGAGTTTGCACCATCTCATATCTTCAGCTGACCACCTGTTTCACCATACTAAAGCATGGGTGATACCTCTGAAAGCAGAATCATTCATCAATTGACGACCCTGTGGTGGAACAGTGCCTGGAGACCTTCAGTTTAAAAATGCTGTAAAAATACAAATACTTCTTACTATCCCAGTGAAGCAACATGCTTTACACTATGACAACCTAGAGGCGTATAGCATGACAGTGATCTGGGATGCCCAGTCATGTGCAGCATGTTTGCGGCTCAGTGTGGCTGAAGTGTTCTTTTATGTCACATGCACAGCTGAAATGTATCTGCCCAGCTTGCCAACCTTTCCTCAACATCTGTTTCTTAC